>NW_006798559.1:429133-448229 GCF_000442215.2 Lipotes vexillifer | reverse complement strand
TCCTGCTAAACTGTAACTGTAGGGGTTTGTGGGCTTCCCACTCCTGGATAGTTAATCATGGAGAACAGTGGAATTTTGGAATTTCAAATAGTAGAACCTACTGCATGACTTTCTCAGATTGTTTTTCATTCATTTAGTTTTCGAAAATACTTCCAATCTTTTGAACAAATAGAAATGCCTGTGTCTTCATGGCCATTGTCATAAAATACAATTTCTGTGATTGGCTGCAGTGAAATATTTGGATTTGTATTTAGATTGTATTGGTCTTTTGTTTGTTTTCTTTTTTAACCCACAGAGTTGGAGCCTAGGTTTGTTACTCAGTAGATTATTTCATTTATAATTAGACTCAGGCAATAGGAGAGAAGGTCCCTCTCCCTGTGACCCACAAAGAAATGTAGTTTAGGATAGCGGATTACGTCATTAGAATAACAAGCAACACAAAAATCCATCCGTCCCATTCAATTTGAATTTCGATAACATACAAAGAGATTTTATAATACTAAGCCTGTTGTATTTTTTCTGGTCTGTGGGCCACAGTTAAAAACAAAAAAAAAAACAGGTAAGGAGTTTAAAGAGTTCTCTTGACGGCCCCTCACAGCAAGTATTCCATTTCCCTTGTGTATTTTACTCCATGGCTCTTGGGAGCATCAGACTTCAATAACTCATAGCTCTGTTTAAGGCCACATAAGGAAAGGTGGTCAAGAGGAAAGATAGTGGAAGGAGGTGCTCGGTGAAAAGGGCTCTTCTGAATGAGGTCCCTGCCACTGAAGGTGTCTGGTAAAAAATAGGAAAGTCTACTGTAACTGGAGTCTGATGATTAGCACAGCCCTATGAAACAGCCGTGTGTAAAAAAACTATCCGAGTGGGTGCTAAAAACTCTTTAACAAATGTATCAGTTTTGTAGCAAAAAGCCCTACATCAGTGTTCATATATGCGGGGTCTGCTGTTTCTCCCTTATTTGCAGGCACAGTTTTGGAGGCACATGCAAAATTGATTTCATGTGCAGGAATAAGTAAAATGCTATGTATGAAATTTTCCCAGAATTATATGCTAAAGTTGTGATGTCTGGCACAAAGGTCTTGCTTTCCCATGCTTATTTATTTGGCGGGGGGTGGGGGGGGGGCCTGCTGCACAGCTCATGGGATCTTAGTTCCCCAAAATAGGGACTGAACCTGAGCCCTGGCAGTGAAAGTGCCAAGTCCTAACCACTGGACAG
The DNA here is from genome assembly GCF_000442215.2 of Lipotes vexillifer. Lineage (NCBI taxonomy): Eukaryota > Metazoa > Chordata > Mammalia > Artiodactyla > Lipotidae > Lipotes > Lipotes vexillifer. The sequence continues at coordinate 447,013 of NW_006798559.1, read as the reverse complement.
CCAGGGAATTTGCACTTTTCTGGTCATTTGTGACAATGTTGTGCAATTCTGTGGCTTTAAACATGGCCTTGATCTGAATAAGCTCATCACAGTATTACAAAGCCAAATTTAGGTTACTTTGTTTTTCAGAATAGTGTAAAAATGTAATTCCTATGCCATCAGCTTCAACCATGCTTAAGAAATGCTTTGTCTTTGTTTCTGACTAGTACTCTTGGTTCTTCTAGTTTTCAACCCATCTCTGTCAAATAATTGTTCTGTAAATAAATATATGAGCTTGGGAAGTTCCTTATTTAAGGAACCCTGCAGCAAGCCTTGCTAACTTGGTTAGCAGATTCAAGTATGAAAGATTATTCATCTCTCAGAGAGGCTGGTCCAGAACCTCAAATCCACATGACATTTTAGTCGGTTGCTATTAGGTGGGTCGTGCCTTGGCTGGCCTCCTCAGATTACAAAGCGTGATGCTCCCCTCAAGTTCTCAGGTTTTATAAAGTCAGTTGAACTTTACAGCAACTAGTAAAAGAGATGATTCAATCAAAAAGAAACCCTTCAGTATGACTTTGTGTCCCTGATAGCTGTCCTTGGTGTGCAGATTGTGCACAGACGTTGATGGATGTGCGCATGTGACCTGAAACCCTGCGGGCCACACGTGCGCACACTCTCCTGAGGCTGCTCTCCTCAGACCTAGACCGATGAGTTTTAGAGTCTGAGGTCTTCACTAATACTTTAGGAACCACCAAGAACCTAGTCTGTACTTTCGTTTCCTTTGCAGACAGTGGGTGTGGCCTGCGGTTTGTTGGCCCCTCTGTCTCCGTAAACCACCATCACCCCTGATCTCTCATTCATGTATACTTTTTGAGCTCTCAGTAGGTACAGAGCTTTAGTCCAAGCCTAAGCATTGCTTACAGCTTGTGGTTTTCACAGACATTCCCCCCATAAGAGAATTCATCAGAAATGACTCCTAGAAGAGCCTTTCACCCTCACCCAATTGGGAGTGTTTTCAAAGGTCACCAAGCCTGTTGCATTTGGTAGATAGGGTGACCAGTCTGATCTGGTGAGAGAGCCGCTACTTTAAATCTTGCTGTCAGACTGGAGTGCCCATGTTTAGAATCCCGCCTTACACATAGAACATCAATCCGAATTTGACGTTTTGGCAAAGCCGGCACAAAAACAGTTGGGACATCCTGTTCTGTAAGCTGCATGAAGTCCCAGTTCTCTCCTTTTAGATCTTCTGACCACACCCTGTATAAAAGGTTTAAACACTTGAGGTAGGAGCAGCAATGTTCTTAAGGTAAGATTTTGTAATAGTCCTAAATCAGCAAGTGTGCCAGACCAACTAGGAAGCGGGCCTCAGCCACGGTCTCTACCGGCTGAAGATTTCATGGATTCTTACATCCTGCATAAGCTGCTCTGCCTAGTCTGGAATGCCTTTAATTCTGTCTGTGAGAGCCTCTCATGACAACAAGACACTAGTTTCACCAATAAAAAAAAATCCATCTTTGGATATGCAGCATCCTAATTAAAATCTGCTGCATTGCAAAAGAGCTTGTCACTGGAGTGCAAGCAGATTGGATGGCAGCCACCTTGTTCACTGACCAGTCTGATTTAAAGCTTACCTTGAAAAATATCCCACTGACAGTACAGCAGTATTTTTAAGTGAATTACATTGTAACAGGCACCCAGACTAATTGACACTGAATCCTTACATGGATTACCTTTTGTAACATCATCACTTAGCCACCCAGTTTATCTGTGTGGTCTGATTTGAATATATTTTGGGATACATATATAAACAAACTTTGTGTTACACACGTCACTTTCCATTTCATTCATGTGGAGCGTCAGTGGCTGTGTTGATTACCTCTTTAAGTAATGCTCAACAGACACTGTGGTACCAGTGTCTTAGCTGTTCTACAGGGAATTTTCTATAGTTTTAAATGCCCCATGAATAGCTTCCTCTATTTCCTCTGTCTTCCATCTGTGTGTGTGTTTTGTTAGTTTCGTTAGTGCTAAGTTTTAGCTCCGTTTGCCTACAGAATTTTCAGGATCCACCCAGGTTACCCTAAGACCCATTGCTGATGGCACTTGGGATGAACACGAAGACTGCGGAGCCGGAGAGGTGAGGGTGTGGCCTCTGCTCAGTCCAGACAAGGACTTTGGAATACTTACCCTACTCACAGCCTCACAGGACAAGCAAGACTACAGAGAGGGAATTGGGAAGGAGCCCCCAGAACTTCGTCAGCACAACATGAGTCCTACCCACCCAGGACCTGAGAAGGGACAAAGCTTGATCCTCATCAATGTTTTTTTCCCCTCTTCAGAGTCCCTGTTAGCTTTTTGCTTGTTGCTGGTTTTTCCCTTTTTGAACAGCCAAATACCTCCAATGAACAAAAGTGGGTTTAAAAGTGATTGGTGAAAACCATAAAATTTTTGGCATCTCCCTGAACAAGGGCCTTTCACTTTAGCCTAGGGCTCTAAGGGTTGAGATTAATGAGCCTGGAGTGGTCTCTGGGAGGGAAGATGGAGTGTATCTTTTTGTTTTTTTTGGCGGTACGCGGGCCTCTCACCGTTGTGGCCTCTCCCGTTGCGGAGCACAGGCTCCGGACGCGCAGGCTCAGCGGCCATGGCTCACGGGCCCAGCCGCTCCGCGGCACGTGGGATCTTCCCGGACGGGGCATGAACCCGTGTCCCCTGCATCGGCAGACGGACTCTCAACCACTGCGCCACCAGGGAAGCCCCGGAGTGTATCTTTTAAAAGCAATTTTAGTATATTTCAACAAGGCTTTCAATTCTTTGTAGTGTTTTTTTCCCTGAGTTCTCACCATTCTTTGGTTACAGAGCACCAAACAGGTCCATCTGATTAAACCAAAACCCACCATGTAGACTTTCAGGTGCTTGTCCAGTGGCCCTGGTGCCAGACATTTTTATCACACTGCCCTATTTCAAATTGCCTTCCAGGCAGCCAAGGATTGGCTAAGATTTCTTAAAGAAGGCAACAAAGATTGCTTTTCACAATTTATTATGCTGCTGTAAGTTAGATATGGTTACGGGGCATTTCACCTAGAATTTAGGGCAGTATTTGATGAAGAATTTGGAAAATGCTCAACTTTTACATGTTTATGAGTTCTGTAACTGCCATAACAGATGGTAGTCAGGAGAAAGAATGGAATAAGATGGGTGAGGAGAAGTGTTGGAAAGATTACAATGAATGGTAAGAATGGATATGAATGTTGAGCATTAGAAATTAGGGTTCAGCTTATCACCTGAAGGTTCCCTCTCCCACCTTAAAAGTACCCAAATATGCCTGGACTAGTAGACAAGTCCTCAGGTCCCAGGCAATAGTTGGTAAGAGTCTGAAATTTGCAGGATTCCCTGGATTACTGATTCGCTCACCCCAAGGGACGGTGAGGGAAGATGATGGTGTTCCTTGATCAAAGGTTAGAATTTGAAATTCACAGCACAGATTAAAAGATGCGTGCTTTCGAATCAAGAGCGGTGGATGAGGTTTGAAATCAAGTTGAGTTAAAGGTGAAATTTTGGGAAAACCTGGAGAATGGATCTCCGGCATTAAAGTTCAGGGTTGGAAAGGTTCGATCGCCGTCTGAATGCAGGGGTTCCCCGGAAACACTCCTGACAGGTGAACATCCACCCAGAAGAGGAAGAAGATAAAGTGCAGTGGGTACAAACACAGACGTGGGTTTCAGTCCGGGATCTACCACTTACTAGATGTGTGATCTTGGTTGAGATAATTAACCTTAATTAAACAGTTTGCATATTTCCTCACTATTAAGTGAAACTAATAATAGTATTAAATAAAGTGCTCAATCAGTGCCTTTGTAATCAATGCTTACAAAGTAACCATTCAATAAATGGTAGGTGGTAGATCAGATGGCAGAGAACAACGCGAGATTCGAGTTTCGCCTGGGAGCAAACTCCAGACGGCGCAGGCTTCTACAAAGGCAGTACATTGATTCAGTTAGCCTGCCCTCCTTCCAACACTTCTAAGAGATTCTGGCAACCATCTCCATGAGGCTCAGTGACCTAGTAAAAAACCATGAAAACTCAAGATTCTTTATCTGAAAAGATCAGAGGGAGGGACGTATCACCCCAGGTCAGGTGACTGCAGGTCTAAAGAATAGAGATGGACCGAGGCCCTACTGAGGACCCTGCCACCTTTCCATTTACTCAATCTGTTGAGCCCTCCTACGTGGCAGGCACTGTTCAGGCACTTGGGGTCTACAGGGAGCAAAGCAGAGCTGTCCCCAGCACAGTGAATAACAGTCTGCTTTCTTTTCAGTTGCTTAGGGCAAAATCTGTTGGGGTCATTTCTTCTCTTTTCCTCTCACTTCACATCCATTTAATCAGCAAACTCCATTGACTTTAATTCCACAACTTGTCCAGGAACGGACCCTTCCTCACCATCTCCACGGCTGCCCGGGCCCAGATCACCGCCGTCTCCCGCCAGGTCCCATCGCCATGGTCTCCTGACCAGCATCCCTGTCTCCTCAGGGTCTGTCCTCAACGCAGCAGCTGGGTCATCTTGTTAGAACCCAAGGAAGATGCGGTCACCACATGCCTCAAATCCTTCCAGTGACTCTCTTCTCTCTCAGGGTGAAGGCCAGAGTTCTCATCTTGGCCCCAGGGCCCTGCAGGATGCAATTCCTGTGACTTTTCTGTGCTCATCCCCTGCTACTCTCTTTATTCCCCCACCCCAGCCCTGCTGGCCGCCTCACTGTCCTCGGGCTCAGCACAGCTTCGGGACTGTTGCCTTCACAGTTCCCTTTTGTTGGAAGGTCCACATTCCCTCACCTCGTCCTCCTTGTTAGATTCCCTCACCTCGTCCTCCTTGTCAGTGAGGCCTTCCCTGACCTTTCAGTTAAAAACAGCGATCCACATATACACTACCAAACATAAAATAGATAGCTAGAGGGAAGCAGCCGCATTGCACAGGGAGATCAGCTCGGGGCTTTGTGACCACCTAGAGGGGTGGGATAGGGAGGGTAGGAGGGAGGGAGATGCAAGAGGGAAGAGGTATGGGGATATATTTATATGTATAACTGATTCACTTTGTTATAAAGCAGAAACCAACACAGCATTGTAAAGCAATTATACTCCAATAAAGATGTTAAAGGGCTTCCCTGATGAAAAAAAAAAAAAAAAAAAAACAGCGATCCCACCCACCCAGACTTCCCCAGTCCCCTTCCCTGTTTCAGTGTTTCCCCAACACTCCTATCACCATCTGACTCCCCCCTCACACACACATACATACACACACGTACACACACACATATTCATATAAACACATATACATAAACACATACACATGCAAACATACATGTAAACAGACACATTCATATAAACACATACATATACATAAACATACACATACACACATATTCATATAAACACACACATTCATACACACATACATACACATACATATATAAATACACATGCATACACACATACATATACACATACACATATGCACATACATAAACATACACACACATGAATCCCAACTTTCTATTATTCACCACTATTTTCCTATGTCTACAACGTTTTTGGCACATAGTAGGTGCTCCATAAATATTTATAGATGAAAGGATGATGACTACTGTGGGCCAGGTTCTGTTAAGAGTGCTTTTTACGATTTGAGAAGTACACACCAATATAAAATACTCAGCTGCTGTGGAAAAGAGCTTGGCAGTTCCCAAAAGAATTAAGCATAGAGTTACCATATGACCCAACAATTCCACTCCTAGGTATATACCCAAGAGAATTAAAAACATTTGTTCATATATACACTACCAAATGTAAAATAGATAGCTAGTGGGGAGCAGCAGCATAGCACAGGGAGATCAGCTCGGTGCTTTGTGACCACCTAGAAGGGTGGGATGGGGAGGGTGGGTGGGAGGGTGCAGGAGGGAGGCGATATGGGGATATATGTGTGTGTATAGCTGATTCACTTTGTTTTAGAGCAGAGACTAGCACACCACTGTAAAGCAATTATACTCCAATAAAGATGTTAAAAAATAAAAATAAAAGTAAGACTCAAAAATAAATAAATACAGCTGTAATTAGCATATTTTTTTAAAAAAAGATGTGTCACATATACACAATGGAATATTACTCAGCCATAAAAAGAAACGAAATTGAGTTATTTGCACACATTTTAAATCAACTATGCTCCAATAAAAAATTTTTTAAAAACCTGAAAACAATAAAGCAGTAACATGTAAACAATAAAAAAACTGTGCCAATAAATTTAAAGTTTAAAAATCAATTTTTAAAATGAGTTGGCATTACAATTATTTCAATAAAAATCTGATCTTGAGTGTAAAAAATGTAAATGTTAAAATGTTCTCTTAAAGCATATTTGCCATTTTCTAATATACTATAACTTTACTTCTCTAAGCCTTATTATATTATCACATTAGTTCTTAGTTCTATAAAAAAATTTAAATGTTATAACCTTTCTTACTTAAAGCCAGAACCAAAAATAAAATTATTTTTAGAAAATCACAGAAAGTTTTATTGCCCAAAGATACTTTTGAGAAAGTTAAATGCAGTTCAAAGCAAGAATCTATAAATAAAATTACATCCTCTCTTGGCTAAAGTGTTCACAACTGTAGACATAATATAGTTTTAACTTTTTGCATTCAATAGACATTATCCATTAATCCCAATGAAATATATTTTCCCTCTGGGTTTTGGTAGTTCCAAGCAGAATCTTTAAGAAAACAGAATTTAATCTGCTATTTTGTGGTCTTACACTGTTTCAGCAGAGTTGGGCTTGAGGTCAATTGATATGGCACATTATCAGAGGAACTAATTTTCTACTATCAGAAAAAAATATTTATCTATTCTTATCCAGATTGTATCATGATGTTCTCTTCAACCAGTATCTATACTCTGGCTCCCAGTACATCCTATAGAACCATAGCTAAATCTGGGCTTCTGAACTCTTAACATTTTTAAGAACTAATTATGAGTAAGGGAAAAAATAAACTACCTATCTGTGTATTAAAAAAAATTTTGTTCACACAAAAATTCATACATGAGTGTTCATAGCAGCATTACTCATAATAGCAAAAAAGGGGAAACAACCTGAATGTCCTTCAAGCGATGAATGGGTAAACAAAATATAATATATCCATGCAGTGTAATATCATTTGGCCATAAAAAGGAATGAAGTTCTGACACACACTACAACTTGGATGGGCCTTGAAAACATTAAGGTAAATGAAAGAAGCCAGACACAAAAGGCCACATATTGTATGATTCCATTTAAATGAAATGACCGGAATAGGCAAATCCATGGAGACAGAAAGTGGCTTAGTGGTCACCAGGGGCTGGGGGGACGGGAGAGTGACAGCTAGTGGGTACAGGGTTTCTTTTTGAAGAAAATGTTCAGAATTAGATAGTGGTGATGGTTGCACAATTCTGTAAATATACTAAAACACTGAATTGTATACCTGAAGATGGTAAATTTTATGTGAACTTTACCTAAAAATTATATACCTGTGTTAGATATTCTTAATATCTAATTCACCATCTTACAGGTGATGAAACTAAGTTCAGGGCAGCAGCTCTGCCCTGGTGCCGGCAGCCGCAGTCCGACCTGGGTCTTGCTGGACTGCCCTGCAGTAACTCGGGGCAGCAGCTGGTGAGCAGCCTAGGGAGTTGCTGCCCTGAGGCCCTTTCTTACCTGTCTCTCTGCCATTCAGAAGCCTGCTGCGAAGCCACTTCTGCTCCATGCCCTAGTTTCCACCTGTCTCCCTAGCTTCCACAAGGATACCCCTGTGTCGGTCCATACAACTGCTTGGCTAGAGCACCCCCGCTGCCCCTGCCATCTGTCCCCCAGACTTCTGGCTCAGGGTCATCCTATAAGGATGCAAGCTGCTGACACCATGCTGATTTTGCTTTTGCTGCCTGTGTGTGTAACACCCGGTCGGAATCCACGTGGGCTCAATATTTCCTTGCAGCCCAACCTGTGGACAAGTGGCCGGCCAGCCTGGCAGCTGAAGCAGTGATCCTCACTGCCCTGTCAGCCACCACACTGCTGCTTTTGGGAATGCTTAACGCTAAGAGGCAGGGATGAAATAAATTTCCCCAGGTCCTACCGCTGCTGGAGCCAAGATCCTGGCCAGGTGGTCGGACTTGAATCAGACAAAGCAAACTTCATCTGGCATGATATCTGATGTGACAGTACATTTAAATTAGGACATTTCTAGAAAACATAAAGTGGTTTGTTCTTTTGTTTTTAAATAATGTAGATTTTTATTTTGTATTTTAAAAAAATTTTAGGGCTTCCCTGGTGGCGCAGTGGTTAAGAATCCGCCTGCCAAGGCAGGAGACACGGGCTTGAGCCCTGGTCTGGGAAGGTCCCACATGCCACAGAGCAATGAAGCTCATGAGCCACAACTACTGAGCCTGCACTCTAGAGCCCGCGAGCCACAACTACGGAGCCCACGTGCCACAACTACTGAAGCCCACGCTCCTAGAGACCGTGCTCCGCAACAAGAGAAGCCACGGCAAGGAGAAGCCCATGCACATCAACAAAGACCCAACACAGCCAATAATACAAATTAATTAATTAATTTTTAAAAAATTTGTTAACAGAAGGAAAATCAAACAAAAGTTTAATAATATGTATACATGGAAGGGGCCCAGGAAAACTAAGTAACTCGCCAAAATGGCCCCGAACCCCCCACCTTGAATACCATCTTCTGCTAAAGACAAGAGAGGAGGTGGGGGTGTGATTCGTTCTTCTCTGACCTCCTCAAAATTTCTGCCTTAATCTTTATCACAACAAATTCAGAGTCAACTCAGAAAAGTCTCTCTGGGACAGTTAGACAGTCATTCTTGGGAAAATTTGGGGTAGGACACTTAAAGCCACTTAATAACTTAGAAACACTGGCCTAGGAATACACATACATGTCTTTCTCCAAATTAGAAATTAAACTGGTAGCTTTCATGCTATATTTGAATATTGCCTCCAAAATTGCCCCTGCCGTTTCCAAAGGCTGGAGGTCATCACCCATTAGGAACATTGAGGTCATGGCATGTCACCTAGGCCTTCAGTTGCCACCCTGACCTTCCAGCTGCCTCTTCTGTCCTCGAGATGCACAAGCTTGGCTAATTCCTGTGAAGCAGAGGCAGCAGATCCTAAGTTTCTGCTTGTTTGTGGTCGAAGGGATCACTTCAGCAGTGACGGGAGGGATGGAGGTGGTGGCAGGATTCCCATTCTTGATCTTCGAAGCTGGTGATCAGCCATCATGAACGGGCTCCATGTTGACAGAGGCAGGGAGGCCCGGGAAGTGCCAGATCGGGAATGAAGCTCAGCGTCGGGTGAGGTTGGGATTTCACAGTTCCTTACCTCCGAGCCTGACTCTCCTGCTCTGAGGCCCGGACACTAATAGCTTCCTCCCAGACCAGCTGTGTCAATGAGCAGATGTCATGTCTGTGAAATCACCTGGGAGTCTCACACCAAGAAGACTCCAGGGAGGAGGGGCTGGGGGCCAATCCATATTTCCATGACCCCAGCCATGGAGAAGTCTGTCCTTCCAGCTTTACGAGCAGGAGGGCATTGCCTGGTGAGAGACTTCTGAACAGACCGTCTCAGTATCAGGGATCTGGGCCAAGCTGCCCATCATCTCAGCAACTTTTGACCTTTTATTCAACTGTGGTCGGAGTCAAGCCAGCAAGAACCAAGCTGAGTTTTTCAAGGAGCCTTGAAAAGGGGGTGGCCTTGTATTGACTATGGATTCTGAACATTTTCAGGTGACTTGGACCTTCACACGTTACAGCAAAGGTGCCTCCCTATTTAGAGAGAAAGGAACTAAGCTTGCTGGCACCGTAGCTAATGCTTATTGGGCCCTTAGTTTGATCCAGGAATTTAGTTGTAGTATTTCACCCTTTCATTTAATTCACTATCATTACCCCATTTTAGAAAGGACCTAACCGAGACCCAGAAGTGTTAAGTAACCTGCCCCGGGGTCACGCTGGCGGGCGGGGGTGTGCCTCCCAGCAGGGTGAGGTTGGAGGATCTCCATGGCAGGGACAGAATCTGGAAAGCCTGCCGGCGTTCAAGAACAAACAAGGATGAAGTTCAGGATGTGGCCACCTGGGGGCAGTGCATCAACACCAAATGGAAAGGCAACCTCCTGCCCAACCCTCTTGGAGGCCTCCAAGGGGTACCTTTTAACACTTACAGGTTTCCAGAGCAGTAGTGGGAATTGGGTAAAAGTGTAGTGTTTCCTCCTCTGCAAGGGCTCACTCAACAATGGGCCAGGTAAGACTACAAAGCAATAGAGAACAGGTGGCAGCGCTTACCTACTTGAAGCCAGGGGCTTGCAATTATCACAGCAAGCAGCAAGGGTGAAGTGGCAGCCGACGATGGGTCAGAGCAGAAGGGAGTTATGGAGATGGTGATAGAAACATCTTGGCATAACCACAGGCAAAACAGTTGCTTAGCCAGCAAGAGAGCTACTCAAAGTGAACCATCAAAAGAAATCAATGATGGGACTTCTCTGGCAGTCCTGTGGTTGAGGATCCGCACTTCCACTGCTTCGATCCCTAGTCAGGGAACAAAGATCCCGCATGCGCTGTGGTGTGGCCAAAAAGTGAAAAAAAAAAGAAAACAAGGATGATGATGATGATGGTGATGATGAAGCCACACCCCCTTGCCTATGTCTACACTGAGCCAGTTTTCTAGCCCAGAATCCATTGACTGAAGAAGAGGCTGGCAGGAATTCCCTGGTGGTCCAGTGGTTAGGACTCGGCGCTTTCACTGCCGTGGCCCGGGTTCAATCCCTGGTGGGGGAACTAAGATCCTGAAAGCCGCTCAGCACGGCCAATAAATAAAAGGAAAAAATAAATAAATAAATAAGAGGCTGGAACTCCAGGAGGAAAGACCCGGTGACACATGGCAATTGAACATAATGATTCCTTCTGGCCTTCTCCCAAATGGGACCTATGGCTAATAACTTGGGTAATTGAGCCTCAGGAAATATGTAAACATTTGGAGGATATTTGCCCACAGACTCCCAGTTGACTTTGATAACCTGAGACACAAAGAGTAATCATGGCCCCTTGTTAGGACAGGAGCATGTAGGGCAAGAGAGTAAACGGCATTAAATAGAGTTCTACCCAATGTTCAGTTTGCAGTCCACTGAGGTTTGTACGACCCCGTGGTCATTTCCCTTGTCCCCAGTGTGTGTGTTAGAAATAGACATACTTGATACTTGGCTTAATCCCTAGAGTTCTTTTAATTATAGTGATTTGAAGGCATATAATGGTATCTCAATGTGGTTTTCTTTTGGAGGGGTTTTTTTGTTGTTTTTTTTTTGTTTTGCTTTTTTGGGTTTTTTTGGCTGCATTGGGTCTTATTTGCAGCACACGGGACCATCGTTGTGGTGCACGGGGCTCTTCGTTGCGGCACGCAGGCTTCTTTTTTAGTTGAGGCACACAAGCTCAGTAGTTGTGGCGCACGGGGTCAGTTGCCCCGAGGCATGTGGGATCTTAGTTCCCTGACCAGGGATCAAACCCATGTCCCCTGCATTGCAAGGCAGATTCTTTACCACTGGACCACCAGGGAAGTCCCTCAATGTGTCTTTTTGTTTGTTTGTTTTTTGGGGTTGTTTTGCGGTATGCGGGCCTCTCACTGCTGTGGCCTCTCCCGTTGCGGAGCACAGGCTCCAGACGCGCAGGCTCAGCGGCCATGGCTCACGGGCCCAGCCACTCCACGGCATGTGGGATCTTCCCAGACCGGGGCACGAACCCGCGTCCTCTGCATCGGCAGGCGGACTCTCAACCACTGCGCCACCAGGGAAGCCCCTCAATGTGGTTTTAATTTACTCTTCTAAGTTGACTAATGATATTCAGCCTCTTTCATTTGCATATTAGACATTCATATATCTTCTTGGGTGAAATGTCTGTTTTGCCCATTCGGCTTGTTTTTCTTCTTACTGCGTTCAGTTCCTTATATATTCTGGAAACAAGTCCTTACCACGTATATGCTGTGTAAATAATTTCTCCAAGTCTGTGGTTTATCTTTTCATTTTCTTAATAGTGTCTTCCACAGAGTGAAGGTTTTTATTTTGATGATGTATCATTTTTATTGATTTTTGAATTCACATAACATGAAATTAACCATTTTAATTGTTTTCCACAGCAGCTGCACCATTTTACATTTGCAGCAACAATGCACAGGGTTCTAATTTCTCCACATTCTCACCAACACTTGTTATTTCCCATTAAAAAAATAGCCATCCTAATTAATGTGAAGTGATATCTCATTGTGGGTTTGGTTTACATTTCCCTAATGACTAGTAATATTGAGCATCTTTTCATGTGCTTACTGGCCAGCTGTATATCTTTTTGGAGAGATGTCTAGTTAAGCCCTTTGCCCACTTTTAAACTGGGTTGATTTTTTTATTGTTGAGTTGTAGGAGTTCTTTATATATTTTGGATATTAATCCCCTATCAAGTGTATGATTTACAAATATTTTCCCTCAGTCTGTGGGTTGATAGTGTCCTTTGATACACAAAAGTTTTTAATGTCTCTGTAATCCATTTGACTTAATTAAAAAAAATAAGACGAAGTTAAATGAAGTTCATTTTTTTTACATAGTGATGTAGAATTATTTCAATATCATCTGTTGGAAATATTACCCTTCCTCCATTGAACAAATGTTAAAAATCAAATCTCCATTTTTCTGTGGACTAATATCTGGATTCTCTATCCTATTTCACTGATCTGTGTATCTAAATGTTCACCAGTAGCACATTGTCTGGGTTACTTTAACTTTAAAATGGGTACTATAATTCCTTCCATTTCATTCCTCTTTTTCAAGATTGTGCTAGCTATTTTTTGCCTTTATTTATTAACTTTAGAATATCTTGTCTAGGTCTATAAAAAAATTCTGCTGGGATTTTTTTGTTGGATTGAGTTTAATGAATTTAGGGAGAATTATTATCTTTATTATGTTAAGTCTGCCAATTCATGAACATGATATGCCTCTCTGTTTATTTAGGTCTTTGATGACTTTCATTAGAGTGTTGTAGTTTTCAGCATACAAATCCTGTACATATATTAGGTTATACCTATTTTATGTTTTTAGTACTATAAATGTATTAATTTATAATACTAGTATTTAGTATTATAAATGACTGTTTTTTTAACTTGGGTTTCCACTTGTACATTTGCTAGCATATAGAAATATGGTTTCTTTTTATGTGTTGGCCTTGTATCCTGTGACCTTGCTAAATTCACTTATTAGCTCAAGGATTTTCTTTTTTTTAATTTTTATTTATTTATTTATTTTTGGCTGTGTTGGGTCTTCGTTGCTGCGTGCAGGCTTTCTCTAGTTGTGTCTAGCGAGGGCTACTCTTTGTTGCGGTGCGCGGGCTTCTCATTGCAGTGGCTTCTCTTGTTTCAGAGCACAGGCTCTAGGCACACGAACTTCAGTAGTTGTGGCACGTGGGCTCAGTAGTTGTGGCTCACGGGCTCTAGAGCACAGGCTTAGTAGTTGTGGCTCACTGGCTTAGTTACTCCGCAGCATATGGGATCTTCCCGGACCAGGGCTCGAACCCATGTCCCCTGTGTTGGCAGGCGGATTCTTAACCACTGTGCCACCAGGGAAGTCCCAGTTCAAGGATTTTCTTTTCTGGACACCTTGGGATTTTCTATATAGACAATCATTTCATCTGACAATAGAAACAGTTTTATTTCTCCTTTTCCAATCTCTATGCCTTTTCTTTTCTTTTTTTTTTTTTTTTTACGGTACATGGGCCTCTCACTGTTGTGGCCTCTCCCGTTGCGGAGCACAGGCTCCGGACGCGCAGGCTCAGCGGCCATGGCTCACGGGCCCAGCCGCTCCGCGGCATGTGGGATCTTCCCAGACCGGGGCACGAACCCGTGTCCCTTGCATCGGCAGGCAGACTCTCAACCACTGCGCCACCAGGGAAGCCCTGTCTTTTCTTTTTAAAGCTGTTTTTACTCATAAAACTTCTGACACCAAATGTGTGAGCTTTTCCCATATCAACAATCAGCTCTGACACCAACTGGGTGTCCTACAATTCAATTCAATTCTGACACTAACTACCCGAAGTTAGCGCAGACTCCACAGGATAAGGGCTCAGTCCCACAAGATTGTCCTCCTACCCCATCCCAGCCACAGATGCCAGTCACAAGTCCCAGCATGCCACCTGTACTTCTGACAAGCCAGCTATCAATCAGGGGTTTCCATGACCACCTTATGAGGTTCAGATTTTGCTAGAATGGCTCACAGGACTCAGGAAGACACTTCACTTATTATTATCAATTTATTATAAAGGATACAACTCAGGAACAGCCAAATGGAAGAGATGCATAGGGCAAGGAATGGTGGAAGGGTCTTAGAGCTGCCCTGCCTTCTCCGGGTATACCACCTTCCTAGCACCTCGATGTTCTCATCAACCTGGAAGCTCTCTGAACGCCATAATTTTGGGGTTTTATGGCGATTTTGTGATGTAGGCACAATTGACTGAAACATTGGCTATGGTGATTAACTCAATCTCCAGCCCCTTTTTCTTCCTCAGATACACTGGGGAGATAGGGCTGAAAGTTCCAACTCCCAATCATGCCTTTGTCTTTCTGCGACCAGCGCCTGCCCACCCCCTGACCCCAAAGCCATCTAGGGGCTGTTGAGAGTTGCCTCATGAGAACAAAAGATGTTGCTGTCTCTCCTGCCAGGAAATTCCCTGGAATCTGGGAACTCTGTGTCGGGAACCAGGGACAAAGACCAAATATATATTTCTCACTGTAACCTTTGTAACCTGACTTCCACCTTGTGGGCGCCCTCTGGCTCTCTGACTTATAGGGAAAGGCAGCTGCCATATTGTGAGCTGCACTATGGAGAGGTCCCTGTGGCAAACAACTACGGTAGGCCTCTAGCCAACAGCCAGTGGAAACCTGAGACCTTCAGGACAATAGCCTGGAAACAGCTATTTGAGAGAGTCTGGAAGCAGATCGTTCAGCCAGAGCCAAATATTGATCGAATTCTCAAGTTCATCTCCATCTCCATACCTGCAGGGTGGGGCTGAGAGACGATGATGACAGAGCTTAGCCCTCAGGAGGGAACCACAGGCTTCACTGGCAGGGAGGAGTGGTCTTCACACCCAGCAAGGTAGGGAGGCTGGGGGAGGCGGGGACTTGGTCCTAGACCATGCCCCCTGGTAAGGGGTCAGCACACTGGGTGGGCTAAAGACCTGGCGTGGTGCTGTTGGAGGACCAAGCAGTTGCAGTCAAAGTTCGGGATGACAGTCCCAAGGTGGCCCCCGAGGGACAGGGAGGGGATTCAGTGACTCTGGGAAGTCAGATGGGAGGGCAGCTAGGGGAGGATGGCCTGTCCACAGACCCTGATGGTCTGCAGGGTGGCGCTCACAGGCAAAGGATAGAGGTGGCCAAAGGCACACAGGACCTGTGGGACCCAAGGGTTGGGCTGTGGCCTGAACCAATAACTTGGAGTAGTAACGGGAACTAGCACCAATTCGGACCCCTGGACCCTGGGGAGACGGGGCCCCAAGTGGGTCGGGAGAGACAGGAGCAGGGGCTGCGATGGGAGTCATTGGACCCTATGACTTGCCTGCCTTTCACTGGCAGCTGAGCTGAATTTTAAATTTTTATTTAACAAATATTTATTTAGGACATACTGCACATCAGTAAGAACTTTTAAGTGTTTTTGTTTGTTTGTTTGTTTTTGCTGCTCTGCGCAGCTCGTGGGATCTTAGTTCCATGACCAGGGATCAAACCCAGGTCCTCAGCAGTGAATGTGGAGTCCTAACCACTGGACTGCCAGGGAATTCCCAGGATTTTATACACATTAACTCATTTAATCTTCACCACAACCCTCTGAGGAAGGAATGATTATTAATTTCCACTTCATACATGAGAATTCTGAAGCACAAAGAGATAAAGTATTTTGCCCAAATTCACCCAGTCAGCCTCCAGAGTCCTTCCTCTTGATCACCAGGAGAGAAAATAATGATCTTCCTAATTGGAGGTGTCTGTTGTTCTTCCTGAGTCTGAAAGTAACAAAAGAGAAGAGACATAAAAGTATTTGAACGGGGCTTCCCTGGCGGCGCAGTGGTTGAGAGTCCGCCTGCCGATGCAGGGGACGTGGGTTCGTGCCCCGGTCCGGGAGGATCCCACATTCCGCGGAGCGGCTGCGCCTGTGAGCCATGGCCGCTGAGCCTGCGCGTCCGGAGCCTGTGCTCCGCAAGGGGAGAGGCCACAACAGTGAGAGGCCCGCGTAACGCAAAAAAAAATTTGAACAATGTAAAGGGTATAAACAGAAAAGGAAAATTAGCCCATGTTTGGACATAGTCATGTCTACAGCTAGTTTTTAACACTATGTATCAGATCTTTGGAGATGAAATTAGCAGATCAAAACGATGACAGGCTCAGGATGGCGCAAGACTGAGAAATTGGGGAAGGAGAGGACTTGGATGGGGAGGAAGAGTTGGGAGTGGTACAGAGTAGCTTGTGGGGTCTCTAGGATGGAAGGCAGTGAAGGGCATGTGTCAGGGGGTCAGAGGAGACCCACAGGCCCCGGGATGGGAAGCTTTGGCACTTATGAATATTCCAGGCCAGCTGCTGGACCTTCAGGAGCACAGCCGCCCTTGGCAGTGGACATAGGTGGGTCTTGAGCTGGCAGGATGCAGAGGACATCCAGCCCAGGAGGACTGACCCCTCTCTCCATGCTCCGAGTCCACTGATGGGTCTGGGGTTGGCAGGGGAGAGCGAGGTCTCCTGGATCCCCCATCCAGCTTCCCTTAACAAGCCCCATAGGAGCTCCAGCTGTCAATCACCCCAGCTCCCAGCCCAACCTTCATCTTAGGGAAGAGGCTGACGAGCAGAGATGCCAGGCATAGCAGCAGCAGGCCTGACCAGAAGGGTGGTGACTAAAGATTGGCAATGTTGCAGAAGGGCCAGTGACTCCCCCCAGTCCAGGGGATGAGGATCCTGGGGCCCAAGGACAGTCAGGGCCCCTGAACAATCAGATTGTTTTCTTTTCGTGACATTTCCAAGAAGGCCTAGACTGCTTTCCTCTTCAGGATTTCTGCTGAATGTAAAGCTTGCGGGCCTAGGACAGATCAGGTGGTGCTCTCACGAAATGAGCAAAGAGAACCTGGGAAGAGGCATGAAGCCGTCAGCTGAGTGGCTGGAGGAGAAACAGAGCCGAGCAGGGTCTCCAGAGCCGCCTGGAGACGTGCATGGTCTGCTCGGTCTTTGCCCTTCTCGGGGAACCTGCTGCTGGGGGCCGTGCGTTGAACCATGACATCCTGGTCCATAGTGGCTGGCTTCAGCGCTGTGGGTTTCAAGAAGAGTTAAGGAGTCCAGCAGCCCACATCCAAGGAGAGAGGATTACATGAGACATGAATACTCAGAGGCAGGGAATATGGAGGTCCCTCTTACAAGCTGCCAACCACAGCCCACCTTCTGGCCCTCAAGGATCCAGGTCCCTATCACATGCAGAACACCTTCTCTCATTCCCAAGGTCCCCCAAAGTCTCCTCCCATCACAGCATCAGCTCAAAGTCCAGAATTTCATGATCTAAATCAGGTCCAGCTGTGGATGAAGCTGCTCAGGTGCAGTTCCAGCTCTTGAACATGGTTCCTCTCCGTGGATTTCTGAAACTGAAGAGGTGAGTTATTTGAAACCCTCCGCCGCTCCCCCGCCACGCAGTGGTGGGACAGACATGGGATAACTGCTGTAGACATTCCTGTACAAAAATGAGAAAAGGAGGGCTTCCCTGGTGGCGCAGTGGTTGAGAGTCCGCCTGCCGATGCAGGGGACACGGGTTCGTGCCCCGGTCCGGGAAGATCCCACATGCC
>NW_006798559.1:403838-428969 GCF_000442215.2 Lipotes vexillifer | reverse complement strand
AAAAAAAAAAAAAAAAAAAAAAAAAAAAAGGAAATTGTTGGTCCACAGAAATTCTGAAATCCAACTAGCTAGATCTTGCAAGTTTGTTGATTAGTTTTCAAGCCCTGGGAATAATTCTCTATGACTTTTGGCTGTTCTCTGTAGGCTCCTGTTTCTGCCTCTGAACCCACCCTTCCTTTATTGTGATGGGTAGCGCATGTTTGCACCTGAATAGTTTACTCAGTCTGCTTCCTTTTAGCAAAACTTTGGAGGTCCTGCGGCCTTTTATCATTTTGTACATCCCTGTCTCTTTCAGCCCCAAGTCAGTAATCTTTCTGCTTACATAGTTTTCTTAAAAACTTTGTGGGTCTTCTTTGAATCTCACTGGGGTTCATTCCATTCAATAAAAATTATTCCCAGAGGTCTTTTTAAGATTAGTCCTTCTCTACCTTGGGCTCCTGCTGGGGGACAGTGCTCTTAAATATCCTAGAGATTCTATTGTTTGATTAGAGAGTATCTGAGAGGGACACACTTAACCTCTTGAAAAGGCTTTTTTTTTTTTTTTTTTGCTGTACGCGGGCCTCTCACTGTCGTGGCCTCTCCCGTTGCGGAGCACAGGCTCCGGATGCGCAGGCTCAGCGGCCATGGCTCACGGGCCCAGCCGCTCCACGGCATGTGGGATCTTCCCGGACTGGGTCACGAACCCGCATCCCCTGCATCGGCAGGCAGACTCCCAACCACTGCGCCACCAGGGAAGCCCTTGAAAAGGCTTTTTATGTCACTGAATAATACTCTGATTCTTTAAATCTTTCTGAGGTTTGAACAATAGGTTGCATAGTCATACCCTCGCCTTTATTGCCAGACCGTGTTTTTCTGGGAGTGCTCAGAAGTCATTTCTCAACTTTAGCGTAGTTTGCCATTAGAGGGACTGAGAACTTTCAAAACCATCAAGTCCTGGCTCAGTTTTTTTTTTTTTTTTTTTTTTTTTTTGCTTTCCTTTTTTTTGGCTGCGCCATGAGGCACGCGGGATCTTAGTTCCCTGACCGGGAATCAGGGATCAGGGATCAAACCCGTGCAGTGGAAGCGTGGAGTCTTAACCACTGGACCACCAGGGAAGTCCCTTCATTTTTTTAAAATTGAAGTATAGCTGATTTACAATATTTTGTTAGTTTCAGGTATGCAGCAAAGTGATTCAGTTTTACATATATGTATATACTTTTTTCAGATTCTTTTCCATTATAGGTTATTACAGCATATTGACTGTAGTTCCCTGTGCTATACAGTAGGTCCTTGTTGTTTATCTATTTTACATATAGTAGCGTGTATCTGGCTCCTTTTTGTTTAAAGTCCTCCCTTAGATTTATCTTTCTTCTCTTGCGTTCTACTAGAGCAGCAAGAAGAAACCGGGAGGCACCTTCTACATCTTGCTTGGACGTCTCCTCAGCCAGATCAGCAAGCTCATTAGGCACACGTTGCACCTTCCACATACTTGCAGATGACAGTATCACAAAGCTTTCTGCCATTATGTAACAACTACTCCCCTCTCTTTTTCTCTAGTTTCTAATAATATTTTCCTCATTTCCTTTTGAACCTTCACTGGCAGCCTCCTCGAGCTCCAGATTTCTATTAACAGTCTGTTCAAGGCAATTTAGGCTTTTTCTAACACACTCCTCAAAATCTTTCCAGCCTTTTCTCACCACTAGTTTCCAAAGCCAGCACATACCTTTAGGTATTTGTTATGGCAGCCCCCCCTTTCCAGACACCAAAATCTGCATTAGTTATCTGTTGTTACATAACAAATCACCCCAAAGCTTGGTGGCTTAAAACAACATTTATTACTGCATAGTTTTGGTGGGTCAGGAACCTAAGCATTGCTTAGCTGAGTTCCCTGGATCAGGGTCCATCACAGGGTCCAATCAAAATGTTAGTAGGGTTATGGTCTCATCTGAAGGCTTGACTAAAGGAAGATCCCGTTCCAATCTTACCCACATAGCTGTTGATAGGATTCAGTTCCTCAGAACATCAGTTCATCTCTGGCTGTTGACTGACAGCCTCAGTTCCATGTCAAGTGGGCCTCTCCATAGGACAATTCAAGCAAGACGGAAGTCACATTCTTTTATAGCCTAAGCTGGGAAGAGACATTCCATCACATTTGCCATGTCCTTTGTTAGAATCAAGTAACTGTGTCTAGTCTATGTTCAATGGGAGGTTATTATACAAAGATATACATACCAGGAGGTGAGTATCACTTGGGGCTATTTCAGAAGCTGCCTATTAAATAAGCATTCTTAAAATTCTCTTCTTCCATGGATTTGTAAACTCCCCTTTGCAGCCTTCATAGATGTTGGTGGACCTCAGCTGTCTGCTTTTCTCACACCACACCTTCTCTCTCACTGAACTCAATCGCATTACTACTGGTGACTCTGGGGTTTGCTCCATTAGAAGGACTCAGAGGTACCAATATGGCTCGATGACAAGGCAAGACTTATAAAAAGATACAAAGAATAATAGGGTGAATAGCCATGTATTCATCACGCAGTTTAAGAAATAAAACAATACTAATTCAGTTGGAGCTCTTGGTTCCCCTCCCCATTTACAGCCCTACCCTTCTTTTTAAAAGCTACTGCTGTTCTGAGTTTGGTGTTGATTGCTATTATGTATTTCTTCATATTCTTACTATGTATATATGCATTACATAAGTCATATTTACTGTTGTTTTGCATGTTTTAGCCTTTATGCAAACATAATCATATTATGTGTATTTTTCTGCAACTTGCTTTTTTGCTCATATTACGTTTGTAAGATTTATTCATATTAATACATGTAGCTCTGGTTTGTTCCTTTTCATTGCTTCATAGTATTCCAGTGCATAAATATACCATAATGTATGCTCTTAAATGAACATTGTTTCCAATGAGTTCTCTTATAAACAGTGCATGACAGATGTTGTTATCCTTGTATATTAGGACATGTGTGGAAGAGTTTCTCTAGAGTATATACCAGGAGTAGAATGTAGGAAATGCGCAACTTATGTTTTTCTAGATAATAACAACTAGCTCTCCAAAATGGTTGTCCCAATTTATGCTCCAACCACTAATGCATAAGGGTTTAATTTGCCCAAGTCCTCAACACTTGAAGTGTCAGGTATTAAAGTGTTTGCCATTCTGATAGATGTGAAATGGAATCTAATTCTGCTGCCAGCACTGTGGTGGGCTAGAAATTCTTAGATGACCTCCCACAAAAACAAAAACCATTGTTTGTACTGTTTTCCTGGGTTTGCAAGAAATAGAGAGAAACCTTCAAAGGGGAAAATTCCTGAAAGGCAGACTTGCCTGGACAGTAAATGCTGACAGAAGCCCTGCAGACAGGAGGTTGAGCCTTGGACCAGCAGCAAAAGAGGTGTGTGGGGAGCTGGGCCTGAAATTTTAATGGGAATAGAATTGCTGGGTATGAAACTCTATGTTGAATTTTTTATTGAAGTATAATTACAATATTATATTGGTTTCAGGTGCACAGCATAGTGATTCAGTATTTTTACAGATTATACTCCATTAAAAGTTATTACGAGATAATAGCTGTAATTCCCTGTGCTGTACAATATATCCTTGTTTCTTATTCTATGTCGAAATTTTTGATGAACAGCCAGACTGCTTTCCAAAATAACTACACTATTTTACATCCCACCAACAATATGTAAGGGTTTCAGCTACTCCACATCCTTGCTGACAGTTGTTATTGTCCATCTATTTGATTATTGCCGTCCTAGTGGATCTGAAGTGGTCTGTCATTGTGGGGTTTTGTTTGTTTGTTTGTTTTTTTATGGTACGCGGGCCTCTCACTGTCGTGGCCTCTCCCGTTGTGGAGCAACAGGCTCCGGACGCGCAGGCTCAGCGGCCATGGCTCACGGGCGCAGCCGCTCGGCGGCATGTGGGATCTTCCCGGACCAGGGCATGAACCCATGTCCCCTGCATCGGCAGGCGGACTCTCAACCACTGCGCCACCAGGGAAGCCCTGTCGTTGTGGTTTTAATTTGCATTTCCCTCATGATTAATGATGCTGAACATCATTTCATGTGCTTATTTGAAATGATCTTTTTAAAGTGCTAAGAAGAAAATAGATGTCAATCTAAAACTGTGTGCCTTGCAAAGCTACCTCTCATGACTAAGGAAGAAATGGACAGTTTCAGGAAAACAAAAAAGGGGAGAGTTGTATATCATGGACCTATACAAAAGGAACTTCTGTAGGATGCTGTCTTTGGTCAGAAACCCTTAGAACAGAGCCTGTGATGGGGTCCTTGTACAAATGATTCATTGAGGTTAGCGCTCTCAGGAGAAGTCTGTAAGGAAGTGAGAGAGCAAGTTAGGGCAGGAGAGGCAGAAAGAGTTTCAGCTGAATCTAGCATCCGACTAATCCCACGGGGAGCTCCGGAGTACAGATAGTCCTTCGGAGTTCTCCCACTTTGATATTTGGTTGATGTCCCCCAAAGCCCAGTAATTGGCAGTTCGTCACTGACTGTGCCTTCTCAGGGGGGAATAATTTTCCAGGCCTCTCCAGGTAAGGTTGCTCCTCTTGGCTAAAGGGGATTCTCCAGGGCAAGATGCAGCTGTGGGGTTTTGGCAGCCAACACTCTCAGCAGCTGGGGGAGGATGCACCAACCCAGGGAGATCTGAGGGGGGCACTGACAGTGTTTACTGCTATATTTCATGAAGAAGGAAAATGACCTGAGATGCAAAAAGAACTGGAGAGCAAAGAAACTTGTAAATAAATAGGAAATCTGAACGTACTCTCTATTACAATTAATCATCGTCATCATCATGCCTAATATCTAGGGTTAAGAACCACAGAACTACAATACTGGACAAATAAACAAGATCCTTAGATTATTTCAGAAGGAATGTTAAGGTAGTAACTTTAGGCTTTCTTTTGTAACATTTTTTTAATTGATGTATAGTCGATTTACAGTGTTATGTTAGTTTCAGGTGTACAACAAAGTGATTCAGATATATAGATAGATAGATAGATAGATACAGATATAGATTCTTTTTCAGATTCTTTTCCATTGTAGGTTATTATAAGATATTGAATATAGCTCCCTGTGCTACTTTAGGCTTTCTTAAGTGTGCCTGTTGAACTTTCAAGTGTAGCTACTAAAAGAATTTTTAAAGTGTATATAACTTCTCTACTAGCAGAAGGAAAAAATAGAATAAGAAAACAAAAAAATTTTAAAGTCATTGTTTTAAAGAGACAAAAAAGGGGAAAAAAATGAAACAGTGTCTTATTATGCTTTTAATTTCGATCTCCCTGAATTTTAATGAGAAGTGTTTCATATATTTGTGAGCCATTCACAGATTCCTGCTTCTATTTTTTTGCCCATTATTCTTTTGGACTCAAGTTTCCCCCCGCCATCTCATTTATCTGTAGGAGTTCTTTATATAGTTACCCTACAAATCTTTTCGTGGGTATATGTGCTGTGAATATCTTCTTCCCTTCTGAAATTCAAGCAAGCAATAACGCTATTGGGTCAGACATTTTTGGAGTTACCTTTGGAGGTTATGGGAGTTTTTAAAAAAAAATCAAAGTAATATACATACATAGTTTTAAAAGTCAAACAATGGCTAAAAGTCTGTACTAAAATCACTAGCCTACTGGTTCCCCCCTTCTCTCCCTTTTGTCCCCTCTCCAACTCCCTAGAAGCAATCACTTTCAATTGTTTTCATTTTTTGTTAGCATGTACCTCTATATTTTTAAATAACATGCATGCTCTGTCATCTCCTAATAATCAGTCTTATTCATTATTCATTCACTATTCACCGACATCCCATTGTGGCAGAAAGGGACTTAAGCTCTCTCAAACCCACCCTCCCCTGAATTTCTCTACCCTTTTAATATATCACCATTTTTTGTTGAAATCGATAATCAGGTTTTCCATTATTATGCCTCTGAAATACTGTTCACAGCTAAGCCAGGTAGAGTATTAAGATTACATTTCCTTTCTAACGTAACGTTTGTGTTCGCCTTCTCCGAATCTCTGGCCACGTCTTCCCCTGCATTCCTACAGCTCTATACAATGCCTCTTAGCACAATTTTGCACAGGGTCGAATGTATCCTGTCCACTGTTTTCACAGAGACCTCCATCCCAGAGATCTGTGTTCTCTGTCCTTCAGTCTGAACGGGTTGGTTTCTAGGTGTGATGCACAGTAGCTTTCTGAGAAGGGGCACATTCTTTTGTGTGATTATTTGCTGGCTGATCCTTTTTTTTTTTTTTTTTTTTGCGGTACGCGGGCCTCTCACTGTTGTGGCCTCTCCCGCTGCGGAGCACAGGCTCCGGACACGCAGGCTCAGCGGCCATGGCTCACGGGCCCAGCCGCTCCGCGGCATGTGGGATCCTCCCGGACCGGGGCACGAACCCGTGTCCCCTGCATCGGCAGGCGGACTCTCAACCACTGCGCCACCAGGGAGGCCCTGGCTGGTCCATTTTTTACTGTGAACATCTGAAAAATGTCTGCTTCATGGACACTTCATTGATAGTTGGGCTAGGCATGGGATGAGTTCTTGGGTTAAAAACTTTGTCGCTCAGAATTTTGTAAGTGTAACTCCATTGCCTTGGAGTTGCACTTGGAGTCCATTTTTCAGTGTTGTCACTCCTTGATAAAATGAAAGACTGTCGTATTCTAACTTAATGAATGTAATATCTTATCTTTCTGAGGCTATTAATTACAATTTCTTTGAGATGTTCTTCTGCTCTGCCATCTTGAACTCAGAAGTCTCCTGTCCCACAATTAAAATTACATTGTAAATAGGCGTATAGGTTGTTATTCAGCCTCAGGTCACCACCGTGGAGGCGCTTGAAATGATCCTCAAACTTTCGTGTCCATCACAATCTCCTGAGGAGTTTCTTAAAACTGCAGTCACTCCCTCCCACACCCAGATGTGCTGATACAGTGGGTCTGGGGCAGGGCTCAGGAATGCAGGCCCTCAAGGCATTTGCATCTGAGAGACTCCCCTTGGAAGGGATCCTGCCTCCGGGTGTCATGGGAATGAAGTCAGCTTATACTTCTGGCTCCATCTCAGACCTGCAATTCACTTCACCTTTGTGGACCTCAGTGTCCTGGTCCTCAAAGCACAGATAGCGTCTGCCTGCCTTCCTCATCCTGTGTTATGTGGACCAATAGAGATGATGTCTCAGAAAATCATTGTAAACCACCTGGCCCTCTCAAGATGTAAGGGAGGGCTGTGACGATTCGCGCTGCATGACCAGCTGCGGAGTGTGTTCAAGTCTTACCACGGGCCATGTGATACCACGAGGCCCAGCATCTCAGATGATAAGATGTAGAGTTTGGACTCAGCTGTTCTCAACCTTGTCTGACCATCAGACTCACCTGCTGATGACAGGGGCCACCTCTGGGATTCTGATCTAATAGGCCTGGAGTGGGGCCCGAGCATCCGTGTGTTTTAAGACGCTTTCTTCCTGATTCCTATGTGCAGCCTAGGCTGAACCACAGGCTAGGTGATCTGGAAGGCCTCTGTCAATTCTAAAAATAATCCAGGGCCTGCTGGGGCTTGCCAGGCCAGAGACGCAGATGGTGGTACCGGATGGGCTGGGGCTACCACAGCAGCTCTTGGCTCTCCCATCTCTGCTCAACTCCAGCAGGACCCTCTCCCCGACCAGCCAGGCCCTCAATTTGCCATGGCGAGAGCAGCTCAAGCTGTAAGGCGTCACAGCTGTGCACCTGGCAGGTGGCCCTGAGACACAGTTCTACACAGCTTTTGAGCTGATAGGCAGGCAGCTGCGGGGTCACGGGATGGGGGTGTCAGCTGTCTGGGGGGCCAGCTTGGTGCTGAAGTGTTTTCAGACCTTGGGGAGTGAGGGGTTACAGCTGGGGGGTGCTGCATTTTTACAAAAGGTTTTAGAAAGTCTTTTCACTTCATTAACATGACACATGATCATTATTTTAAAAACGTCAAAAATGCACAACAAGGTAAGAAAAAAAGGAAAACCAAAAATCACAGATAAAAGTCACACATAATACTACCATCCAGCAATAATCTCTTTTAACATTTTGGAATATTTCCAGGGTCACGTTCATGTCATGACCCTGACAGAGATGTGTTTATTCCACAGCAGGCAAAAGCTGAGCCTCGCAGGGATTACCTCGTGAGATCGTCACAGGACACGGCAGGTAAGTACTCCTGTGACTCCTGTTCTTACAGGTAATGAAACGAGCAAGACACCTACCCAGGGTGCCCCAATCTGTCTGGCTCCAACACCCTACTACTCACTCCCGACCACCGATAAAGCAGATGCAGGGCACATTAAAGGTATCCTTCAAAAGAGAAAGTTCTCTTTTCCCTTAAAGAGAAAGAGAAAGTTCTCTTTTCCCTTAATATCTCCTGACATTTTACCCCAAATCATTGAAATGCTTCTTTAGTTTACTGGTAATCAAAGAAAAGCAAATCAAAGGAAAATACCATTTTTCACATAGCACATTGACAACACTTTAACATACTACACACATGCGTATGTTCAAATACCTTGATTCAGTAATCCCATTTCTAGGAACCTATCTTAGGGAAAAAGACAGTGGAAGGTTTTGTTATAAAAGCATTCATTGCAACATTATTTAGAGCTGTAAAAAATGCTGTGGAAAATCATTTAAATGTATACCATGCAGGCTATTATTTCAGAAAATTATGCCAGCACTAAAAGTCACATTAGAAAGTGTATTTACTGGCACATGAAAATATTTCCAGCATATGTAAAGCAAAAAAAGTATGATCCCAATTTGTTAAGTTTGCAAAATGAATCCATATGAATTAAACAGAAGTCCAGTTCCCCCTAAAATTAAAAGGGGGCCACAGAGCCTCTCCAGATGTGTGCAGGGTATGTTTAGGATGGGCTGAATTCAGGTACAGGTTTATGGCATACTCAAAATTCCCTTTGTGGGTGTGAGGATCTGACAAACAGTGCAGTGATAGGCAGCTAGACAAGTTCAAGGAGAGACCTGTGTGAGGGCCAGAAGGAACCTGCCCAAGTAAAATCCTGAGTCGGGGCAAAAAAAAACGTGGTTTCAGACATGTGCCCCAAAGCCACAGTGCCAAGGACAGAGCCTCGGGGTTGCAAGTGCCAGTTTGCAAACAAGTTGCTTCTCCCACGGGTAACCGTGAGGTGCGGCTCCCTGGTGAGTGGCAAAAGGCTGTATTTGTGCAATTATGGTTAATGACACCCCTGAGCAATGCTGGACAGGCCAGGGTTTGCAAATATGTTCTCAGAACAGCCAAGAAGAATGGATCAATGTTACCAATTGTACTTCCGAGTGGGGGGATTGACCGATAATTTTATATTTTTGATATCTCTGTATTTTCTACATTTTTTTTATCTTGAATACATATTAGTCTTATAAAATTCTGCTTAAGAAAAATTTCAAATATACCAAAAGTAAAGAGACTACTGAAATGAATCTTCATGTGTCCATCACTCAGCTTCAACTATTCTCAATATTCTGCCAATCTTATTTCATCTATGCATACCCCAACTTTGTTTTTTCTGGAGTACTTTGTTTTATTTCATTTTCTGGCCACGCCTCGTGACCTGTGGGATCTTAGATCCCCAGTTGAACCCGGGCCACAGTAGTGAAAGCACCGAGTCTTAACCACTGGACTGTCATGGAATTCCCTTTCTGGAGTATTTTACAGCAAATTCCATTGTTCCATCTCAGGCCAGTGGAAGCCCCTTCTGGTTGTCTCCTGTGCCCTTTTGAAGTGGCTCCATTAGTCTTTGACAGTTTCTGTGCTTTCTGACACAATAAGATGTCCCTGCTTATGGCAGACTTTTAAAGATGGTCATAAATTCCTCCCATCGCTGTGCGCATGCCCTTTTGTATATGACTTTGCAGCTTCTCGCATCAAGAAGTGGAATCCATTCCCCTCCCTTTGGAGATGCGCTTGCATCTGACTTGCTTTGTCACTGGGACATTATTGGCAGTGCACAGTGTACTGAGTTCATTTGGCTGAGTCCATCCTCGGTTTTGACAGAAAATAAGGGAGACTCCTAATAAAGCATGAACTCTGTATTATATGGGGCGGAGGATGGTAAGCTAATGATGTCAGCCCCAATCTGTATTTGTTATCTATTGCTGCATACAAATTGCTCCAGAATTTGCAGCCAACATTATCATGTCACAGTTCTGTGGGTCAAGAATTTGGGAGAAGCTTAGGTAAGTGGTTCTGGCTCAGGATCTCCCATGAGGTTGCGGTCAAGATGTCAGCTGGGGATTCAGTCATCTAAAGGCTTGACAGGGGCTGGAAGATCCATCCCCAAGATGGTTCCCTCGCGTGACTATTGCCAGAAGACCTTGATTCTTCATCATGTGGGACTCTTCACAGGGCTGCTTGAGTGTCCTAACAACACGGCTGCTAGCTTCTCCCAGAGTGTGTGATCCAAAGGAGAGAGCAAGGAGGAAGCCACAATGCCTTGTGGGTCCAAATCTTGAACGTCACACACTGTCACTTCTGCCACATGATATTCATTAAGTGAATCACTAAAAATAACTCATACTTAAGGAGAAGGCAAGGAGGCTTCACCTTTTGAAGGGAAAAGTACCAAAAAATGTGTGGATGTCTTATAAGACACAATATTCTCCCACTCAAATTTCCTTCTCCAACTACTCCTTACATACTGCTCTCTTACTCATAGGGCAAATAAGCCTTACCAGTTTAACAGAATATAAAAGGGAAGATTTCATTCTGAAAAAGGAATTGTTAGTGCTGCAACTTAGCTGTCCACCCCTGTCATTTTGCAGTTGTTGTAAATATTGCAAAATGTGTATTGCGTGTATTAAAAGTGATGTGTATTGTGATGCACTCAGTATTTTTCCAGTTTTTTTGTGTAGGTATTTAATATGTCCCTCCAGTTATATTACATATTGTGTTAGCACTAGCATTTGTGGTTTACAAACATGTTTGACAGTCCCCAAATGGTAATTTTTGAAGATGCAGTGTGAAAAAGAAAAGGAGGATTCCGGCCTAGGTTTATAAACAGTTTTGATTAAGTAAATGGTGAAGGTTTTCAGTCTTCCAAGTCATTTCAATGCACTAAAGGACAATAGGTATAAAAAGCTCATCTTTATAATGAAATATATTTATGAAAGGGTTTTACATGGGCCAGTAATTTGAGGTGTTCTGCTCCTTTGTGCACTGTCTGCAATGAACAACTTACACATTCAGCAAAGGCTCTCTCTTAGTCCATCTGGGCTGCTATAACAGACTGTCATAAACCAAGTGGCTTATAAACAGCAGAAATTTATTTCTTATAATTCTGGAGGCTGGGAAGTTCAAGATCAAGGCCCTAGCAGATTCAGTGAGACCCATTTCCTGGTTCGTAGAGCTGTCTTTTCACTGTGTGGAAGTGAAGGAGCAAGGGAAAGGTCTCTTTTATAAGAGCACTAATCTCATGCATGAGGGCCCTACCTTCATGATCTAATCACCTCCCAAAGGCCCCACATCCAAATACCATCACATTGGGTGTTAGGATTTAACATACGAATTGTGAGGGGACACAAAATATTAGTCTATAGCAGGCTCCAAAATTGAAAGGCACTTTACAAATAACAGCTATTTCACAAGTAAAGGGGCTAATTACTGTAAATGGCTACTGGAATCTCTAAACAGAGTAAAGTTTTCATTAAAAAAAATTATAAACAAGTGAAAAAGCTCCAAAAGCAGGAGCTTGTTGCCCAGGAATAAAAAGGTCATACCGTTGGTGAGAATCTAATAAAAACAGATGTAAGATGGGAGTTGACTGAGCTCTAAAGCAAGGTACAGTGTGAGAAAATGGAAAAATTCTGTTCCCCCAAAATACAATAAGGCAGTGTGCTGATGACAGTCACATGATGCCAAAGACATTTTATGTAATACACTAAAATCAACAACATCTCTATCCAGGCTGGTGAGTCAACAGACTTCACCAGTAAATATCACCCCTTAACATTTGTGATATTTGTAAATAATGGTGGAATTCAAGACAACTTTTTCTGCTGCAAAGAGCTGCTACATAATTCGTTAACAGGATATAACAATTATAAACACATATATAGTTAACAAAGAGCTCCAAAATATGTTAAGCAAAAAATGACAGAATTGAAAAGCGATATAGATGATTCTAAAGTAATAGTTGGATATTTCAGTACTCAATTTTCAATAATGGTTAGAACAAGTGGACAGAAGATCAACAAAGAAATAGCACTATAAACCAGTTGGACTTAGCAGACATCTACAGAACACTCCACCCAATAACAAATGAATAGAACTTCTCCAATGCACATGGAACATTCTCAAGATAGACCACATGCTAGCCCATAAAACAAACCTCAATAAATGTAAAAGTGTGGAAATATAAAGTCTGTTCTCCAACCACAATGAAATTAGAAATCAAAAACAGAAAGAAATTTGGGACCCTCACAAATATGTGAAAATTGAACAACACGGTCCTAAATAACAATTGGGTCAAGGATAAAATGAAGAGGAAAATCAGAAAATATTTTTAAATGAATGAAAACAAAGCCACAGCAAACTAAGACTTGTGAGATACAGTGAAAGCTGTGCATAGAGAGAAATTTATAGCTATAAATGCCTATATTAAAAAGTAGAAAAATCTCAAATGAATAACTTAATCTTCCACCTTACACACTAGTAAGAGAAGTGCATACTAAATCCAAAGCAAATGAAGGAAGAAATTAGCAAATATAAGAATGGAGATAAATGAAATACAGAATTAAAAAAATAAAGAAAATCAACACAAAGTTATTTTTTTGAAAAGATCAACAAAATTGACAAACATTTAGCTAGACGACCAAGAAAAAAAAAGAGAAGACTCAAATTACCAAGATCAGGAATGAAAGAGGGGACATTACTAACAATCTCACAGAAATAAAAAGAATTAGAAAAGTACAAGAAATTATATTCCGACAAACTGTAAACCAAGATGAAATGAACAAATTCCTGGATAGACACAAACTGCCAAAATGAACTCAAAAGAAATAGAAAATCTGAATAAACATATAACAAGTGAAGAGGTTGAATCAGTAACTTAAAAATTTCCAACACAGAAATGCCCAGAATCAAATGGTTTCACTATTGAATTCTACCAAGTGTTTGAAGAATTAACACTGACCTTTCTCAAACTCATCCCAAAAAATAGAAGAGAAGGAATGCTTCCTAACTCATTCTACAAGGCTAAAATTACCCTGATACCAAAGCTAGATGAAGACATCACAAGAAAAGAAAACTTCAGACCAATATCCCCCTATGAATATAGACACAAATATCCATAATAAAACACTAGCAAACCAAATACAGCAATATATAAAAAGGTTTATACACATCGACCAAGTGGGATTTATCCCAGGAGTGCAAGGTTGGTTCAACAAATGAAAATCAGCTAATATAATACACCATATCAATAAAATAAAGGACAAAAGCCATATGATCATCTGAATAGATTCAGGAAAAGCATCTGACAAAACCCAACACACTTTCATGATGAAAACACTTTAAAAACTAGGAATAGACAGGAATCTTCTCAACCTGATAAAGGCCATCTACAAAAACCCCACAGTTAATATCATACTTAATGGTGAAAAACTAGATGCTTTCCCCCTAAAATCAGGAACAACACAAGAATGTTCACTCTCAACAACTGCATTCAACATTGTACTCGAGGCTCTAACCAGGGCAGTTAGGCAAGAAAATGCAATAAAAGGCAACCAGATGAAAAGAAAGACATAAACTATCTTGATTAGAAGATCTTGCATATAAAAAATCCTAAGGAATTCACTTTAAAAACTATGAAAACTAATAAAAAGTTTAGCAAGGTTGCAGGATACAAGATTGACATGTAAAAATCAGTGCATTTCTATATATTTGTGATGAACAATCTGAAAATAAAATTAAGAAACCATTCCATTTTCAATAGCATCAAAAAGAATGAAGTCCTGGGAATACAGTTAACAAAAGGGTAGAGTTCATACTCTGAAAACTACAAAACGTTGTTGAAAGAAACTAAAGAGAGCTAAATAAAGGGAAAGACATCTCGTGATCATGGATCAGAAGACTTAATATTATTAAGATGACAATGTTCCCCCAATTGATCTATGGATGAAATGCAATCCCTATCAAAATCCCAGCTGAATTCTTTGTAGAAACTGACAAGCTGACTCTAAAGTTCATTTGGAATTGACAGAGACCCAAAATAGTAACAACAATCTTGAAAAAGGAGAACAAAGTTGGAAGACCTATACTTCCTGATTTCAAATTTTACTACAAAGCAAAAGTCATCAAGACAGAGTAGTACTGGCATAAGGATAGACATATTGATCAATAGAATAGAATTTAGAGTTCAGAAATAAAACCATTTGTCTACAGTCAACTGATTTTTGACAAAGTTACCAAGATCATTCAATGGAGAAAGAATTGTTTTGTCAACAAATGATGCTGGGACAACTGGATAACTACACGAAAAGAAAAATGAAGTTGATATCTTACCTCACACCATATACAAAAATTAACTCAAAAGGATCAAAGACCTAATATGAGAACTAAAACTATTAAAGTCTTAGAAGGAAACATAGGGGTAGATATTTACTACCTTGGGTTTGGCAATGTGTTCTTAGATATGGTACTAAAAGCACAAGCAACAAAAGAAAAAATAGATTAGTCTCCATCCAAACTTAAAATTTTTGTGCCTCAAAAAACACTATCCAGGGCTTACCTGGTGGCGCAGTGGTTGAGAGTCCGCCTGCTGATGCAGGGGACACGGGTTCATGCCCCGTTCCAGGAAGATCCCACATGCCACAGAACAGCTAGGCCCGTGAGCCATGGCCGCTGAGCCTGCGTGTCCAGAGCCTGTGCTCCACAGCGAGAGAGGCCACAGCAGGGAGAGGCCCGCGTACCACAAAAAAAAAAAACACTATCCAGAGAATGAAAAGACAACCCACAGAATGGAGAAAATATCTGCAAATCATATATCTAATAAGGGATTTGGGGGACTTCCCTGGTGGTCCAATGGTTAAGACTCTGCGTTCCCAATGCAGGGGGTGTGGGTTCAACCCATGGTCGGGGAACTAAGATCCCACATGCCATACGGCATGGCCATAAAAAAATATATATATATATATATATATGTTTATAAAATAAGGGATTTTTATCTAGAACAAATAAAGAATTCTTACAACTCAACTCAATAATAAAATACAAATAATCCAATTTAAAAATGGGCAAAGAACAACAATGTGAAAGTATTTAACACTACTGAACTGTACACTTAAAATGGTTACAGTGCTAAGTTTTACGTGTATTATACAACAATTTAAAAAAATTTTAAATAGGCAAAGTTTCTGAATAGATATTTCTCCAAGGAAGATATAGAAATGGCCAATAAGCACATGAAAAGATGCTACACATCATTAGTCATCAGGGAAATGCAAATAAAAACTACAGTGAGATACCCTTTCACACCCACTAATATGGCTGTAATCAAGAAGACAATAAGTGTTGGTGAGGATGTGAAGAAATTGTAACCCTCATATACTGCTGGGGGTGATATAAAATGGTACAGCCACTATGGAAAACAGACTGGCACTCCCTCAAATGACTAAACATAAAGTTAACGTATGTAAACTTAAAGTGGAAACGTATGTAAACTTAACAAAAGTTAATTCCACTCCTAGGTGGAAGAGAATTAAAATCATATGTCCACATAAAAACTTATACACGGTAATTCCCTGGCGGTTCAGTGGTTAGGACTCTGCGATTTCACTGTCAAAGGCCCTGTTCAATCCCTGGTCAGGGAACTAAGATCCTGCAAGCCACGTGGCCAAAAAACAAAACAAAACAAAACAATAATGACAAAAAAAATAAAACTTGTACATGAATGTTTATAGCATCATTACTCATAATAGGAAAAAGTAGAAAAATCCAAATGTCTATCAACTCATGAATCTATAAACAAAATGTGGTATATCCATATTATGCAATATTATTAAGCCATCAGATGGAATGAAGTACTGATATATGCTACAATGTGAATGAACTAAGTGAAAGAAGACAGTCACAAAAGGCCACACAGTAAATAACTCCATTTAAGATGTTAGTGGTTGCCTTGGGCTGGAGTGGACGGGAGTGTGGGGGGTCACAGCTAAAGGGTATGGGATTTCTTTCTGAGATGATGAAAATATTCTAAAATTGACTGTGGTGATAGTTACTCATATCTGTGACTATACTAAAGACCACTGAATTGTACACTCGCAATGGGTGAATTGCATGGTATGTGAATCACATCTCAATAAAACTGTTTACAATTTTGTGAAAAGGAAAGAAATCAATTAATTTCCAAAAAGTTAAGCTTAGCTTACTTATTTTTTTTTTCAAGAGAATTTGGCTATAAAGTCATTTTTTTATTTTAGTGGGGGAAAAACACACATATAACACATACCATACCTCATTATCATCTTGTATAGTTGAAATTTGGAGTAAGACTTTAGATCTTTTTGAATAATGTAAAATAGTCATGTTGGACTTTTTAATTTAATTTTATTTTTTAGCCGCGCTGTGCAGCTCATGGGATCTTAGTTCCCCAGCCAGGGATTGAACCGAGGCCTTCAGCAGTGAAAGCGAGGAGTCCTAACCACTGGACTACCAGGAAATGAAGGCTGAAAGGTCCTTTACCTACACTAGTGACTTGCATTGGAGTTGATATCCTTTGTGACTGGAGAAACCACAAAAAAAGAGTGTGCTAATAAGTTAAGCAAAATGTACACTCCACAGGGGAAAACAAAATTCTCTACTCGAAAGAGCACTGTCAATTATTATTGGATGATTATATCTACATTTTACAAATCATGCTAATGTATCATGAGCTGTAGGTACAATTTTTATTCAAGGTTCCCTGGAACCTAAAAATAATTTCAAGAGTTCCTTTGGAGTAATAAGATTGGGAAAGACTGCTCTGTAGGTAACCATTTATGCTTTCATTTTTTTCTTTATGAAAATGTCAGCAGATACATTTATATATTCATATTTCCACAGCTTTCTTACCCAAAGTTCAGCATACTGTGCACTATTATGTACCTTGTTTTTTCTCATTTAGCAATATATCCTGGAATCACTGCATAGAGGTAGGTAGTATCTTAAGCAGCTTGGGCTGCCATAACAAAATACTATAGACTGGGTGGCTTATACAACAGAAATTAATTTTCTCACAGTTCTGGAGGCTAGGAGTTTAAGATCAAGATGCTAGCATGGTGAGTTTCTGGTGAGAGTTCACCTCCTGGCTTGTAGATGGCTGCCTGATCACTGTCTCCTCACAAGGCAGGGAGAGTAAGCCCTTCTGTATCTCTTCTTAGAAGGGCACTAATCCCATCATGAGGGCCACACCCTCATGACCTCATGTAAACCTAATTAACAAAAGGCTCCATCTCCAAATATCATCACGTTGTGGGTTATGGCTTCAACATAAGAAGTTTGAGGGAACACAATTCAGACCATAGCAATGGGGATTCTTCTTATTGCTTTTTACATCTGTATAGTAGTCCATTGCACAGATATAATATTCAACCAGTCCTTATTGATAGTCCTTAAGATACACTCTTTTTTGTTTTTTTAAGGATCTTTTTTTTTTTAGATGTTGGGGGTAGGAATTTATTTATTTATTTATTTATTTTTGCTGTGTTGGGTCTTTGTTTCTGTGCGAGGGCTTTCTCTAGTTGTGGCAAGCGGGGGCCACTCTTCATCGCGGTGCGCGGGCCTCTTGCTATCACAGCCTCTCTTGTCGTGGAGCACAGGCTCCAGATGCACAGGCTCAGTAGTTGTGGCTCACGGGCCTAGTTGCTCTGTGGCATGTGGGATCTTCCCAGACCAGGGCTTGAACCCATGTCCCCTGCATTAGCAGGCAGATTCTCAACCACTGCGCCACCAGGGAAGCCCCAGATACACTCTTTTTTTTATCACAAATAGTGCTGCAATGAACTCCTTGTTTGTATGTCATTCATAGTTTTACCTGTGACTCTTTGTGATAAATTCCTAGAAGTAGGATTGCTAAATCAAAGGGTAAATGCATATTTAATTTTGCTAGATATTGCCAGGTTGCCTTCCATAAAGATTGTATCACTTTGCGTTCCGTGAGTAATGTATGAGAGAGCCTAACTCCCTACATCTCACCATCAGAGTATGCTGTCAGCTTTTGGATTTTGCCAATCTTAGGGGAGAAATATTATCTCAGGATAAGGGAGAAATATTATCTCAGGGTAATTTTAATAAACACTTCCCTTATTATGAAAAAGATTGTACATCTTTGCCATTTGCATTTCTTTGTCTACTATGTTTGTATATTTTTCTCATTTTAAAAATCAGGGGGTGGGCTTCCCTGGTGGCGCAGTGGTTGAGAGTTCGCCTGCTATTGCAGGGGACACGGGTTCGTGCCCCAGTCCGGGAAGATCCCACATGCCGCGGAGCGGCTGGTCCCGTGAGCCGTGGCCACTGAGCCTGCGCGTCCGGAGCCTGTGCTCCACAATGGGAGGGGCCACAACAGTGAGAGGCCCGCGTACTGCAAAAAAAAAAAAAAAATCGGGGGGGCTTCCCTGGTAGTGCGGTGGTTAAGAATCCACCTGCCAATGCAGGGGACATGGGTTCCATCCCTGGTCTAGGAAGATCTCACGTGCCACAGAGCAACTAAGCCCATGCGCCACAACTACTGAACCTGCACTCTAGAGCCCGTGCTCTGCAACAAAAGAAGCCACCACAATGAGAAGCCTGCGCACCACAACGAAAAGTAGCCCCCACCTAGAGCAACTAGAGAAAAGCCCCCTCACAGAAACAAAGACCCAACACAGCCAAAAATAAATAAATTAATTTTTTAAATTAAATTAAATTAAAAAAATAAAAATCAGGAGCACTTCATACATTAGGAGTATTAGCCTTTTGTGATACAAGCTGTAATACCTTTTCTCCATTTGTCAATTTGTCTTTTGAAAATTTATGGTATCCTCTTTCTCTCTGTCTCTTAATTTATCTTCCACAAAGCATATTTATATCTTTATGGTTAAAGTTGTCAATCTTTTCTTCTATTTCTTCTGATTTGTGAAATTATTAATGTTTTCCTCATTCCCAGGCTATAAAGAAATGCACTCAGGTTTTCTTCTAGTATTTATGTATTTTCATTTTTCACATTTAGATCTTTTACTCATTCATCATTTATTTTGGTATATTAAAAGCATGAATCTCATGTTATCTTTTTCTATATGGTCTCAATGTCATTTGTTAAAAGTTTGTCTTTTCCCCACTGATTTGAGATACAACCTTTTCTTGTATGCCAAATTTCCTTTTGCACCTAGGTCCATTTCTGGATTTCTATTCAATGCCATTGGTTGTCTGTTCATGTGTCACTTCTATGCTGTTTTAGTTATAAAAACTCCATAACGTTTTAATGTCTTTGAGGGCTAGACTCTCCACTTTTCTCTTAAGGAATTTTACTAGCAATCCTTGCTTGTTTATTCTTCCTTTTTGGAAGAATAGACTTTATATAAAAAATTTGTTCAACCCTACAAAACAAACAATCAAAATCTGATGATAATTTCCATTCAGAGCATGACTAATACATCACTAAATTTAGGGAGAATTGACGTCTTTACAACACTGAGTCTTCCAATCCAAGAACATGGTACATCTCTGTATTTGTTCCAGTTCATTTTTGTGTCTTTCATGCATGTTTCACAGTTTTTACTCACAGAGGTTTTGCACATTTCTTTTAGATCTACAACAGATATTTTATTCTATTTTTGCTATTTTATTGTTTTGTTTGTTTTTTGTCTGCACCACGCAGCATGCGGAAACTTAGTTCCCCGACCAGGAATGGAACCCGTGCCCCCTGCATTGGGACCACAGAGTCTTAACCACTGGACCACCAGGGAAGTCCCTATTTTTGCTATTTTAAATGTATATTCTCATTATATCTTCTAGTTGCTTAGTGTCTGTATATATGAAGGCTATTGATTTCTACGTGTTAATTTTATATCATGATACTTTACTACATTTTTTTATCATTTGTGATAGTTTTTCTTTCAACACTTTTGGGTGTTCCAACTAAACAATTATCTGCAAAGAGAGATAGGGTTGTTGTTTGTTTGCTTGTTGCTGCAAAACATTGTTGTTTCCATTTGGTCTAAGGCTTGAGAGAAAGTTCCAGGGTGGTTAAAAAGCTGCCTAGTGGCTACAGAGACAGGCTCAGGCTGAAGCT
Organism: Lipotes vexillifer; assembly: GCF_000442215.2. Classification (NCBI taxonomy): domain Eukaryota; kingdom Metazoa; phylum Chordata; class Mammalia; order Artiodactyla; family Lipotidae; genus Lipotes; species Lipotes vexillifer. Next base: position 408,706 of record NW_006798559.1, on the reverse strand, counting down.
CTGACATCAGGTGGGGAGCAGAGGGATCCCTCAGAGGCTGCTGGGCTCTGGCGGCTTCTGGTCCTGCTTCAGGGTGAGCCTTTGCAAGAGATCTCTCACAGCTCAGACTAGGGGCTGGACAGCCTGCAGAACTTAGTCAGGTGGTGGTCCAACTTCTTGATGAGTTTCACTTGTTTATCTAGGAAGTGGTTCTCCAGGAGGTCACAGAGATCGCGGTGGGGATTGTACAGGCAGAGCTCAGGGCATGCAGATCCCAAAAAGCCTAGTTCAGGTTTTTCTCCAGGGCCACAGAGGCTTCCATGGTGTGCAGGGTTTTACACCACTCATCTTGAGACAGCTTCTGCAGGTCCTGGGAGAAGGTGCAGCCACTGTGCTGGTTTTCCATCTTCAAGAGACATGAGGAACACTGGCACTTCTCCTGGTCAACTCTCAGAAGAAAGGCCTCCTACCCTCAGAGCCACATCCTCATGGTCAGAATAGAAGCCCAGAGAGAAGTGGGTGTAGGAGGCCAGCAGATGCAGGTTGACCAGGCAGTTGACAATGGCCTCCATCTAAGTGGAATAATCCTGATGAATCTTGGAGCTCCTTGTTGGTGGGCAATAAGGAGCTAACCTCTGCGTTGGCTGGTCCCAGAGTCAGAGGATGGCCAAGAAGATGGTCCTGGAGGTTGTGGCTGGAGAGGAGGTTGGAAGGTGGTCAGAGGTTGGAGTCCTAGGTCTCTTCCCTCCAAACACTTGAAACAAGGGACAGATCCACAGGTCCACTGGGCATGCTGCTAAACAGAGGTCATTTTTCTCTCTTCCTTTTCAATTATATTTCCTATCTAATATGCTTTCCCTTGTAAAATATGTGTTGGCTAATACTGCCAAAATTATGTTAAACCATAATGGAGATAGTAACACTATTCCTAACTTCAATATTTCTACATTAAGTAAGATACAATGCTAACTATTGGGTAGTATATAAAATCAGGTTTGAATTGTGTCAGGTGCCTTTTTACATTATCTTGTGGGTTCCCCTGAAAACAAACAAAAGATTTTGTACAAATAGTTTTGGGGAAAGACAATCCCAGGGAATAAGAGGGAGTGAAACAGAGAAACAGGGAAAGCCAGTACACGGATGCATTAACAAATTGGCCACCATTATAGGTAACTAGTGCTTGATTCTGTGGGACCATCTGAGAAGCCATATGATATATTCTGAAGCATTTACCAGGTCATGAAAGAGAGAAGCTTTTATCCATTGGCTTTTATCCCCCATTGACCAAGATACCTCACACTTCAGGGTTGCACATGCATGAATGCTGAGGTTTCTGCAGGCATCCCATGGCACCATGTCACAAAAGCCCTGGAGCAGACAATAATATTTATTATCTCACAGTTTCTATGGGTCAGGGATGCAGGAGTAACTTAGCTGGGTGGTTCTGGCTCAGGATCTCTCACATGGTTGCAGTCAGGATATCCACAGATCCTGCAATCATATGAAGTCTTAATTAGGGTTGGAAGATTCACTTTCAAGATGACTCATTCATGGCTGCTGGCAGGAAGCCTCAGTTCCTTATCACATGTGCCTTTCTGTTAGTTGCTTGCATATCTGTTCACAACGTGACCACTAACTTCCCTGAGAACAAGTGATCCACAAGGAAAGAGAAATTAAGCTCCACCTCTTGAAGCAAAAAATATGAAAGAATTTGTGGACATATTTTTATTTATTTACTTATTTATTTATTTGGCTGCACCACACGGCATGTGGGATCTTGGTTCCCCAACCAGGGATCAAACCCCTGCATTGGGAACACAAAGTCTTAAACACTGGACCACCAGGGAAGTCCCTCTAGACATATTTTAAAGTCAGCACACCATCATAATATTGTCCAAATAGATTAGGACTATCTGAACATCGTGAAGAGCATCACATTGGTCCATTATGTCAATAACATCATGTTTATTGGAGCACATTAGCAAGAAGTGGGAAGTATGTTGGTGCCTTGGTAAAATACATGCTCTCCAGAGAATGGGAGATAATCCTAGGAAGATTTTGGGGCCCACCACATCAATTAAGTGTTTAAGGATCTGTTGAGAAAGAAACACAATACTTGGTAGCTTCTTTGGGTTCTGGAGATAGTATGTTTCATCTGGGGAAACCTGCTCTGACCTATTTATTGGACCACAGGGAGGGCTGACAACTTTGAGTGGGGCCCAGAGCAAGAAAAGCCTCTGCAACTGGTTCACATAACATTACAAGCAACCCTGCCACGTGGGCCATGTGATAGAGGAGATTGTGGCAGTAGAGGTTTCTATAGTGAAAAAGAAGACATGTAAGGAGTATATGGCAAACCCAAGACAACTATATGCCACTGAATAAACAGCTGCTGGTGTGCTCCTGGGCCACAATAGAGATGGAACATGCGGCTATGGGACATCAGGTGACCACAGAGCCAGAACTGCCTATCATGAGCTGGTTTCTGTGAGACCTACCAAGTTACAAGATTGAGTGAGCCCAGCAACAATCCGTTTATGAAATTGCAGTATTACATAGCAAGTAGGGCCAGAGGCCAAAGCAAGCTACACAAGCAAGTGGCCTAGACTGCTATGTCATCCTCCACTGTTGTACTGATGCGTCTTCCTAGAACTACTCGCTCATGGAAGAGGCAAAATTCCAAGGTTGATTCCTGGATGAACTGCCTTGATATCTGGTGTAAAAGCCAAAAGTGGGCTGCTGATACAGAACAGTCTCACTCAGCAGTGACCCAGGAAGAGTGCTGAGGGGAAATCCTCCCAATGGTCAGAGTTTTGGGTGGCACATCTGGTCATCTACTTTGTGTAGAAAGAGAAGTGGCCCAGGGTAAAAATACATACAGACTTAACAGCAATGGCAAACAGATCAGGGACCTGAAAGGAAAAAGACTGGAAGATTGTAGACAGGAGATACTGGAGGTAGGTAGCTGAAGAGTCTGCAAACATTTTCTGTAAAGGGTCAGAACAAATATCTTAAACTTACTGACCATATGGTTACCAATGCCACTCTTCCACTCCGCTGTTGTGCAAAAGCAGCCATAGATGACATGGAAATAAATGAGCATGGTTTTGTTCCCATAAACCTTTACTTATTTATTTATTTATTTTTAATTTTTTTTTTAACATCTTTATTGGAGTATAATTGCTTTACATTGTTGTCTTAGTTTCTGCTTTATAACAAAGCGAATCAGCTATACATATACATATGTCCCCATATCTCCTTCCTCTTGCATCTCCCTCCCATCCTCCCTATCCCACCCCTCTAGGTGAACACAAAGCACCGAGCTGATCTTCCTGTGCTATGTGGCTGCTTCCCACTTGCTATCTATTTTACATTTGGTAGTGTATATAGGTCCATGCCACTCTCTCACTTCGTCTCAGCTTACCCTTCCCCCTCCCCATGTCCTCAAGTCCATTCTCTACATCTGTGTCTTTATTCCTGTCCTGCCCCTAGGTTCTTCATAACCTTTTTTTTTTTTTTAGATTCCATATATATGTGTTAGCATATGGTATCTGTTTTTCTCTTTCTGACGTACTTCACTCTGTATGACAGATTCTAGGTCCATCCACCTCACTACAAATAACTCAATTTCGTTTCTTTTTATGGCTGAGTAATATTCCATTGTATATATGTGCCACATCTTTAAACCTTTATTTATAAAACTGGCAGTGGGTGGATTTAGTTTGCCCACTCCTGGTACTGATGGACCTAAGGAAGTAGGCAAAAGTGTGAATGTCTTTGTACTACATTTCAATGACCACATGAGAACATCTACACACAGAAGAGCCATCAGACAGAAAAACTCAGTCAGGTGATGTCAGCCAGCCTCTGTTTTCACCCATCCAAGTGCTGGTACAATCATCTCAGGAATGGAATAGGCATTGTAGAAGGACTGGTGGCTATTAATTAGCCCGAAAGCATGAGCTCCCACCCACCATAGCATTACTGCTATGCAATACCCAATCTGCCAGCAGAGGCCAGTGCTGGGTCCCCAATATAGTGCCATTCTTCAAGGAGACCAACCAGCCACTTGGAGCCAAGCTGACTATTGCATCCCTCTGGAAGGAGCATTGCTTCATCTTGACTGGAATTAACATATGTTCTAGATATAGTCTTGCTTTTCTGCCTGCGGTGGCTTCGGAAGCGCCCTATCTGATGACTTAAGAGTGATCTACCAGTAAGGAATTCTGCGTAACATCACCTCTGATCAAGAAACCTAACTTACAGCAAGGGAAGTGTGGCAATCACCATATGACAATGGGATCCACTGATCTCATGCCACACATACCACAGCACTCAGAAGTTTCTGGACTACCAAAGTGATGGACTAGCTTTTTTTTTTTTTTTTTTTGCGGTACGCGGGCCTCTCACTGCTGTAGACTCTCCCGTTGCAGAGCACAGGCTCCGGACGCGCAGGCTCAGCGGCCATGGCTCACGGGCCCAGCCACTCCGCGGCATGTGGGATCTTCCCGGACCGGGGCACGAACCCGTGTCCCCTGCATCGGCAGGCGGACTCTCAACCACTGCGCCACCAGGGAAGCCCTGGACTAGCTTTTTGAAGAAATAGCTGAGGTACTAGCTTAGAGATGATACTCAACATGAATGGGACATCATCTTCCAGGATATAGTATATACCCTAAATCAATGTTCATTATATAGTCTTGTATCCACAATAGACAGACTACATGAGTTTGGAAACCAAGAAATGTAAGTGGGAGTGGCCTCACCTACTATCACTCTCATTGGCCCACCTGGGGGATTTGAGCTTCCCATCCCCTCAATTTTAAGTTCCAGCGATCCAGGTTCCCAGAGGGGATTGCTTCCACCGGAGGGAGCAGAGCATACCAATG
>NW_006798559.1:386343-403828 GCF_000442215.2 Lipotes vexillifer | reverse complement strand
TCCCTACACTACTGCCCATCATCTTGGGCTCCTTGTGCCAAGAAATCAGCAAAAAAGGAAAGGAATAACCATACTGTCAGGAGTAATTAAATGTTTGTGTTCATCAGAAGGAGATGGGGTTGTTGTTACTCAGTGGAGGTGGGGAGGAATGCATTTTGCACCCAAGTGATTGATTCACTGAGAAATCTCTTGGTATTCCCTGCTCAATATTTATGGTAAATGGACAGGGAAGCAGCCAAAGTCCAAGAAAAGTATGGTGACAATGGGCTCAAACTACCCAGTAATGAGGGTTAGGCCACCCATCAGATAAGCCATCTAGATTAAAGATGAGGGAAATCTTGAATTTGAGACTAGAATGTGGCTAGACTAGAGATTGTGGCTTGAGACCAGCTGAAACAGTGAGGGCTATAGATTGTCCCACTAACTTTTCTCCCAAAAGTCTTCCCAGGAAAGAAGATTATTCAGAACCCTGGAGCTGTTCCCAGATAGACTGAACTGACTATACAAAGAAAGCAGATCCAAGTGGTGCAAGGGATAGACTGTAGTGAATGCTGTGGTGTGCCACACAAATTTCCCTCTTTAGGACTGAGATACTCATTTCCTCAGCTGCCAGGAGTATTGGCTGCCAATGGCTCACAGCTGACTCTTTCTCTAGAAATTGCTCTGGGCTAAAGAGAGCTGTCTTGCCCTACTCTGGTGGCAGCCCATATTCAATGACTAGTCAATGTTTAAGAGTACAAAGTCTGCCCCTTGCCTCATTTGGGGGCAAGTCTAAAGGAATATTCTAGCTCTAGGGCTCCAGATCTAGGCATCAGCTGAGTCCTCTGTTGCAACTACTTTGCAGTTCAACTTTTCCATCTAATTCAACCCTGCCTCCCTCCCTAACTTACCGACGTTGCTCCCAAGATCATTCCCTAACACACCTGCACATAAATCTTCTCAGAATCCGTTTCCTGAGAGCCTAACCTAAGACTGCTCTTGTTGCTCTCACTCTCCCAGTCTCCCTTGCAGTTGTGATACAGGATATACAACCCAGGCTTTGACAAACAGACATGTTCACTTTGGAACTGAAATGGAGTTGAAGACAAAGTAAAGGCAACTAGAGAAAACCAAAAACTTTGAGAATTTATTGCCAGCAGACCTCCTCTGGAAGAAACAAAGGGAATTTCTTTCTTTTTCTTTTTTTAAACTACTATTTATTGAATGCTTACTGTATAACTGGTATGGTGCTAAGCTTTATTAAATGTTTATGTCATTTAATCCTTACCATGACTTTATTCTGTGGGAACTTTTTTTTTGGCCGCACTGCCCAGCTTGTGGGATCTTAGTTCCTTGACCAGGGATTGAACCTGGCCGCATGAGTGAAAGCATTGAGTCCTAACCACTGGACCACTAGGGAATTCCCCAAAGGGAGATTCTTCAGGCAGAAGAAGAATGATCCCAAGTAAGAGCACGATAAAATAGGAAGTAATGAAAGGCATCAGCATAGGTAAGTATATGGGTAAATTAGTAGAAACGACTACTGATGTTTGAAACAATAACCTAATATTTGGTGTGGTTTAAAATATATGTAGAGGGCGTCCCTGGTGGCGCAGTGGTTGAGTCCGCCTGCTGATGCAGGGGACACGGGTTCGTGCCCCGGTCTGGGAGGATCCCACATGCCGCGGAGCGGCTGGGCCCGTGAGCCATGGCCGCTGAGCCTGTGCGTCCGGAGCCTGTGCTCCGCAATGGGAGAGGCCACAACAGTGAAAGGCCTGTGTACCGCAAAAAATAAAATAAAATAAAATATATGTAGAATTAAAATACATGACTGCAATAGCACAAAAGGCAGACAGAAGATAATGGAATTAAGCTGTACTAGGGTTAGCTGAGACATGGTAAAAATACTAATTTAAAGTATAATCTAGTAATTCAAGGATGCATGTTGTCATCTCTAGGATGACATTCACAGAATCATTAAAGAATGTATTACTAACAAAGTAATGAACAATAAAGGAGAAAAATATTAAAGAACAAATGAGAAAATAAATGCTTTAAGATGATAGATCAAAATCAAATGTATTCGTACTTTTATTAAATGTATATTATCTAAATACTCCAAATTTAGAGAATTCCCCGGTGGTCCAGTGGTTAGGACTCTGCACTTTCACTACTGAGGGTATGGGTTCAATCCCTGGTTGGGGAACTAAGATCCCACAAGCCACTCGGTGTGGCAAAAAAATAAAAAAAAAAAACAAAAAAACAAATTTAAAGATAAAATTCTTAGATTGTATTTTTAAAAAGTAACTATAGGGACTTCCCTGGTGGCACAGTGGTTGGGAATCCGCCTACCAATGAAGGGGACACGGGTTCCAGCCCTGGTCCGGGCAGATCCCATGCGCCACGGAGCAACTAAGCCCATGCGCCACAACTACTGACCCTGCGCACCACAACTACTGAAGCCCAAGCCCTAGAGCCCATGCTCCACAGCAAGAGAAGCCACCGCAATGAGAAGCCCACGCACCGAAATGAAGAGTAGCCCCTGTTCACCACAACTAGAGAAAGCGTGAACGCAGCAACGGAGACCTAAAACAGCCAAAAATAAATAAATTAAATATTTTTTTTAAAAAAGTAACTCTATGCTTCTTACAAAAGCTACACCTGTAACATGAGGATACAGTGGGTTGAAAGTAAAAGGATAAAAGAAGATAAAGGTGAAAACAGTAACCTAAAGAAAGCTGCTTCATCTATAGTAATATTAGACAAAGCAAACTTTAAAAAATAATATTACTAGAAATATAAGAGACATTTCATAATTAAAAAGAGAAAGATATAATAATTCAAATTTGTATTTACCTAATAACATAGCTTCAGAATCTATGCAGGAAAAAAAACACACAACTAAAAGGAGAAATTGACAAAAACTACAAACATAGCTGGCAATTTTAACATATCTCTTTGTCTAAGTGATAAAACAAGGCACACAAAATCAACAAGGATACAAAAGACTTGAACAATGCAATTCACAAACTTGACATACATAGAATATTGCACCAACAACTGCAGAATCTCCGTGCTTTTAAGTGCACATGCAAATTGCAAAGAACTGCCATGCAGAGTATGTTCTTTGACCACAGCAGAGATAAGTTAAAAAACAACTTAAAAACGGAAAAAGAAAATTTGAAAAGCTCCAAATGTTTGGAAATTAGGTGATTTAAAAAAAATATTTATTTATTTAGGCTGTGCCAGGTCTTAGTTGCTGCACGCGGGATCTTTAGTTGCAGCATGCGGACTTCTTAGTTGGGGCATGCGAACTTCTCAGTTGCAGCATTCGAACTCTTAGTTGCAGCATCTAGTTCCCCAACTGGGGATCAAACCCGGTCCCCCTACATTGGGATCACGGAGTCTTACCCACTGGGCCACCAGGTAAGTCCCCTAGATAGGGGTCCCCAACCCCTGGGCTGTGGACTGTTAGCAGTCCGCAGCCTGTTCGGCACTGGGCTGCATGGCAGGAGGTGAGCGGCGGGCGAGTGAGTGAAGCTTCATCTGCCGCTCCCCATCACCTGAACAATTCCGCACCCCCCACCCTCCACCCCCACCCTGTGGAAAAACTGTTTTCCATGAAACCAGTCCCTGGTGCCAGAAAGGTTGGGGACCACTGCCCTAGGTGATATACTTTTCAAGAGAGAAGGTATATCATAGTAGTGAAAGGGGAACATCAGACATTAAACATATTGACATTTAAAAAGTAAGAGGATATTTTGAAGAACTCTGCCAATAAGTTTGAAAATTTCGATGAGTGGACAGATTGCTTGAAAAACTCAACTTATGAAAACTGACAAAATAAGAGCTGAAAAATCTGAATAGTTTATTTATTTATTTATATTTGTTTTTTGACCACACTGCCTGGCTTGTGGGATCTTAGTTCCCCGACTAGGGATCAAACCCAGGCCCACGGCAGTGAAAGCACCGAGTCCTAACCACTGGGCTGCCAGGGAAGTCCCTGAATAGTTCTATTATTATTAAAGGAGTAGAACCCATAATTTCAAAATTTCCCACAATACAAACTCCAAGCCCATGTGGCTTCACTGATCAATTCTTTCAGACTTTTAAGGAAAAAATAATACAATTTGGGGGATTGTGTTCCCCCAAAAAGATAAGTTGTTGTTCTAACCCCTCGTATCTCAGAGTGTGACTTTGTTTGGAAATAGGGTCATTGCAGATGTAATTAGTTATAGATGAGATCACATTGGAGTAGGATGAGCCCCTAATCGAATATGACTTGAGTCTTTATAAGAAGACAGCCATGTGAAGACACAGAGAATGCCATGTGAAGATGAGGGCAGCGATTAGATTGGTGTGTCTACAAGACAAGGAACAACAAGGATTGCTGGCCATCACTAGAAGCTAGGGGAGAAATGTGTATTCTTTAGGGTTCTCCAAAGAAAACAGAATCAATAGGAATATAAATAGATATAGACATAGATAAATTGTTAGATCATTCGATCTCTCTATCTCTAGATAAATAGATACAGAGAGAGAGAAAAAGAGAGATGTATTATGAGGAATTGGTTCTAGTGATTATCGAGGCTAAGACCCACCATCTACCATCTATAAGCTAGAGACCCAGGAAAGCTAGTGGTATAATTCCAATCCAAGTCTGAAGGCCTGAGGACCAGGAGAGCTTCTCTGGCCCCAGTCCAAGGGCCAGAGAAGGCCAATCTAGCTGAACAGGCAGGCTGGAAGGGACCGAATCCTCCTGTCCCCTGATTTTTGATCTATTCAGACCCTCAATGGATTGGATGATGCCCACCCACATTAGGAAGGGAAATCTGCTTTACTGAGTCCACCAATTCAAATGGAAATCTCATCCAGAAACACCCTCACGGACACACCCAGAAATAATATTTAATCTGGGTACCCTGTGGTCCAGTCACATTGACACAAAATTCACCATCAGACCCAGAGAACAGACTCTCTCTCAGAGCCCTTAGAATGAGCTAACTCTGCTGACACCTTAATTTTGGACTTCCAGCCTCCAGACCTGTGAAAGAATAAATTTCTGTTGTTTTAAGCCACCCAGTTTGCGGCACTTTGTTAGGGCAGCCCTAGGATACTAATATACAGTCTTATATAAACTATTCCAGAGAATAGAGAAAGCAGGAATAATTACCAACTCATTTTATAACACAAGATCAATATAACACAAGCTCAATATAACAAAAATTAATTGTATTTCTACATACCAGCAATAAATAATGAGAAAATGAAATAAAAGATACAATTTAGATAGTATTAAAATATAGAAAATACCTAGCAATAAGTTGAACAAAAGATATGCACGTTTCTACATAGAAAACTAAAAATTATCACCCACAGAAATGAAAGAAAACCTCAATTAATATGAAAAAGTAAAAATTTTCTGGTTTCATCAATGGGAAGACTTAATATTATAGAATATTAATTCTTTCCAAATTGATCAATAGATTCAGTATACAAAGCCAATAAACAAATTCCAGCAGATTTTTTTTGTGGAAATTAACATACTGATTCTAAAATTTATATGTGTATTAATCATGTTTTTTATTTTCTATATTTCATGCCATTTTCATGTCTTGGGGGCCTTGCTAATCCAGGAGAGACTGCCCTCCCAAGGCAAGCTAATTCCTAGAGATAGCAAATGACCCTCCTATGAATGAGCCTTTCATGTCCAAATCAAACAATCCAACACCCATATCCCCCCAACCACCATCTTTACTAGGCTCTCACTGGGCTCTTATACTCTAGGCCAATACTTCCTTGCCCTAATGATCCCAGAGCCAGGTACCAGATAACTCAAGCTCAGAGCCAGGTACCAGATAAAAGCTTGCTGAAATTATTCAAGCAAGCCAATCCCAAACCTGCTTAGCCTGCTTACCCTTCCTCTCCCCTTCTTTCCCATGAAAACCACAAAAAAGATTCTTGCCCATGCTTTCTCCCTGTTCCTTCTGCCTCCTAATCAACCCTGGTGCTTCTCCATGTGGCCCTGTGTAGGCTGCCATGTCCCGCCCTGTTGGGACTGTGAGTAACAAACTATCTTTTCAAAGGAAGTCATCTCCTGATCTGTTGGCCTCACTATACATCAATAATAATAATAAAACCTATATTTTAAAACAATATGGCATTTAAAAGGCCCAAAATAGCATAGATGATCTTGAAGAACAGTCAAAGGACTTTCACTAACAGATTTCAATACTTGTTACACATCTATACTGTGTCATGGGTGCCAGTTTAGGCAGATAGACTAAGGGAAAAATCTAGAGACAGACCCACAGTTGCACTTATGGTAAAGGTGCCACTGCAATGAAAGGGGAAAGGATGGCATTGGCATACATATGGAGGGGAGGACCGTGACCTCTAATTCAAGCCACACACAAAGATATATTTCAGATTGATTATAGATCTGAACTTAATGTAAAAAATATATAGTTTCTAGGACATAATAGAGAATATTTTCATGACTTTGGTGTGAGCAAAGATTTCTTTTTTTTTTTAACATCTTTATTGGGGTATAATTGCTTTACAATGGTGTGTTAGTTTCTGCTTTATAACCGAGTGAATCAGTTATACATATACATATGTTCCCATATCTCTTCCCTCTTTGTCTCCCTCCCTCCCACCCTCCCTACAAAGATTTCTTAAACAGGACCCAAAAGCACTAAAATAAAGGGAAAGAATGATAAAGTGGACTATATTACACTTAAGATTTCTATTCCTCACATGACATCATTAGTAGAGTAAAACGGCAGCCACAGGCTAGAAGAAAATACTTGTATTAGACATGTCTGACAAGATCCTCATATCCAGAATATATAAAGAACTCATACAAATCCATAAGAAAAAAACAGGCAACCCAAGAGAAAGATAGGCAAAAGTCTCTTCATAAAAGAAAATATCCAAATAACCAAGAAGCATATGAAAAGGTAGTCACCAAAATTAGTCTTTGGGGAAATATAAATTAAAATCATAATGAGTTACTAATATACACCAACCAGAATGGCTAAAGCTATTAAAATATATACTGACAATACCAGGTATGGACAAGAATGTGGAGGAATGGAACTATTGTATACTATTAGTGGAAGTGTAAATTGGTGTATGACCATTTTGGAAAATTCACTGGCAAAATCTAAGAAAGCTGAACAAATGCCTATCCCAAGATAAAGCAATTACACTCCTAGGACTCAATGGAAGTGAGTATCCAACAATGTAGAGAACAATGCTCATAGCAGCATCATTTGTGTTGGCCAAAAAAATGTGAAAATACTCAAACATCCATCAACAAAACAATGGGTACAGAAATTGTGGTGTGTTCATATGACATAATTTATACAGCAACTCAAAAAAGAAAAGAAAAACTACTGTTACATGTGATGACACAGATGAATCTCACAGAAATAAGGTTATTCAAAAGAAGATAAAAATACTGTATGATTCCTCTTATATGAAGTTCAAAAACAGGCAAAACTAATCTATGGTGATATGTATCAGAATCGGGACTACTTTTAGGGAAATGTAAAGACTGAGAAGAGCATGAAGATTGTTCTTAACGTTCTAAATCTTCATCTTGGTGGTGGTTACACAGACGTGTTCCATTTGTGAAAATTCATTCAACTGTGCACTTACTTTTTTGCAGTTTTGTGCATGTATGTTTAACTTCAATAAAAATTAACTTAATAAAAATCTTCCCTCCTTACCAATAACCCCAAAGCCCCTCCTGGTTTTCTTTAAGTCAGTGACATATAGTTCTATATAGTTCTCTCAGTCATCCTTGGCTTAGAACCTGAGTCACCCTAGATGATCCCCCTTCCCTCAGCATGCAAGTTCTTTTTTTTTTTTCCCCGGTACGCGGGCCTCTCACTGTTGTGGCCTCTCCCGTTGCGGAGCACAGGCTCCAGACGCGCAGGCTCAGCGGCCATGGCTGACGGGCCCTCCATGGCATGTGGGATCTTCCCCTGCCCTGCATCGGCAGGTAGACTCTCAACCACTGCGCCACCAGGGAAGCCCAGTATGCAAGTTCTTTTGACCTTTCCTTATAAATTTTCTTAAAGCCCCAGATCCCTCCCCTCAATCCATTCCCACTGGCCACCCTAGTTCAGATCAAGCCGAAACAACTGCATTAGCCCCTTAACTAGTCCCCTCCCTCTATTCACCCCTGGCCAATCTATCATGCAATGTCCACTCAGTATAAGAGTTGGCTCCAGAGGCAGCACATACGTACATGAAAATATGATTCACAGTTCAATATATATCAGTAAATGCCAAATTAGTGATAACAAAAAAAGGGGCAAGAGTTGAGAGAAACCATAGTAGATTTTGAATAAATTCTCTCCCACTACAACATAAGTTCCAGGAGGACAGCAGTGTTTGGTTTTGTTTGCTTGTTTTTTTAATTGTAGTATAGTTGATTTACAATGTCGTGTTTGTTAGTTTCAGGTGTACAGCACAGTGATTCAGATATAGATATAGATAGATTCTTTTTCAGATTCTTTTCCCTTATAGGTTATTACAAAATATTGAGTTTAGTTCCTTGTGCTATACAGTAGGTCCTTGTTGGTTATCTATTTTATATATAGTAGGGTGTACATGTTAATCCCAACTTGCTAATTTATCCCTCCTCCCAAGGGTATTTGGTTTTGCTTTATTTTGTCCATTGCTGTTTCCAGTGCCTCCTAGCACAATACCCGACACGTAGTAGGTGAACAATAATTTGTTGAATGAATAAATTAGTGACTTAATAATGGCCATTATTATTATTTCAACCATTCTATAACACCTCAGAACTTCCTCTAAGATGTGAGTTCATTTATATATTTGCTCATTAATTCAATGTCTATTGATGGAGTGCTACATATGCACAGGATATGATTTATGCCCCAGGGAATTTGTAAACTATCAGGGAGGTAAAACAAGGACAGCTGTGACTACTGTGGTAGTGCCCAGGCACAGCATCAGCTGACTCTCTTTCTTTTTTTTAAATTATTGACATATAGTTGATTTACAATATGTTAGTTTCAGGTGTAGAGTAAAGTGATTCATACGTACATATGTGTGTATATATATATATATATATAATATATATATATATTCTTTTTCAGATTTTTTCATTGTTATTATAAGATATTGAATATAGTTCTCTGTGCTATACAGTAGGCCCTTGTTGTTTATCTATTTTACATATAGTAGTGTGTATACGTTAATCCCAAACTCCTAATTTATCCCTCCCCCTCTTCCCTCTTTGGTAATCATAAGTTTGTTTTCTGTGAGCTGACCTTCATTCTTATCTTCCTCTGCCCCATCAAGTTCAACTGCAGATCCCAGGGAGATCTGCTGGCCTTCACGCCATGTTAAATAAAATATATAAAAATCATGTTAAATAAAATGATTTTTTTTTATTATTATTTTTTTGGCTGCGTTAGGTCTTCGTTGCTGCACGTGGTCTTTCTCTAGTTGCGGTGAGCGGGGACTGCTCTTTGTTGCTGTGGGCGGGCTTCTCATTGCAGCGGCTTCTCTTGTTGCGGAGCACGGGCTCTAGGCGCGCGGTCTTCAGTAGTTGTGGCACACGGGCTCAGTAGTTGTGGTTCACGGGCTCTAGAGCGCAGGCTGAGTAGTTGTGGCACACGGGCATCGTTGCCTCGCAGCATGTGGGATCTTCCCAGATCAGGGGTCAAACCCGTGTCCCCTGCATTGGCAGGCGGGTTCTTAACCACTGTGCCACCGGGGAAGTCCCAAATAAAATGATTTTATTTAACATTTCCCTATTTGGGGACCTTGAGGTTATTTCTAGCTTTTCACCCTGATAACGACACGTCTACAGGCTTCCTAGTGTACCTTGTTATTTTCTTAGTATAAAATCCTAGAAGCACAGAGGTGAGTCAAAGGGTTTACACTTTTTAAAAATTTTCATAGGTATTGCCAAACTTCCCTTCAGAAATGTTACACAAGAGTATGCCCAGCAGCTGTATGTTTCTCAGCACAAGGGCCAAAGCTGGGTGTTGCTTTTCTACCTTTGCCAATCTGATAGATGAAAAATGGTATCTCTGTGCTGTTTCAATTTGTATTTCTTCGAGGTTGATGGGTGTGGTAGGTTGATAATGGCTCACTCCCAAAGATCAGTGTACTAATCACTGGAACCTGTGAATATTACCTTATAAGGAAATGGGGTCTTTGCAGGTGTGATTAAGTTAATGATCTTGATGGGGAGATTATCCAGGATGATCTGAGTGGGCCCTAAATGACATCACAGCATCCTTCCTTGTAAGAAGGAGGCAGAGAGATTTGACAAAGACAAACGAGAAGGCCATGTGACCACAGAGGCAGAAACTGGAGTGATGAGATCTCAAGAATGCCGGCAGCTACCAGAAGCTGGAAGAGGCAAGGAGTATATTCTCCCTGGAGCCTCAGAGGGAAGATGGCCCTGCCAACACCTTGATTTTGATTTAGTGAAACTCACTTCGGACTTCCGGCCTCGAGAACAGTGAGAGAATACATTCCTGGTGTTTTAAGCCACCAAGTTTGCAGTGGTTTGTTACAGCAACCATGGGAAACTAATACGATAGGTTTTTCACATGTTTACGGACCACATGAAAAAAACCTTCTTTCAAAAACTTGTAAAAATGAAATATCATGCAATAATATGAACAGTATAATTCTATTTTCGTGAAAGTAAACCTGAATATTTGTATATGTGCTTACATGTGTACACAACTGCCTAAGATGTCTGGGAGGATGTACATCAAACTAGTAACAGTGATTAACTGGAGGGAGGTGTGGGAAGGAGGTGGGGGGGAAGAGAAACGTTTAGTTTTTTCTCAAGATGCACCTCTATTGTTTGAAGTTTTATGAAACTATATTCATGTACTAATTGTGTGAAAATATAGATAAGTCACATCTGCTTGCTGTAAACAATAAAATATGTAGAAAGTAGAAAACAAAACTGTCCCTCTCTCAATTATCCCCCTTCCCAGAAATATTTGATAACAATTTGGCGTGTGTCTTCTCAGGCTTTCTTTCCATGAAGAAGTAAACACAGCTATGTCATTTTTAGAGAACTAAAAAAAAGAGTGAGTACCATATACATTTTCACTTAAGGGTGTTTCTCCAAAATCATTTTAGGATCCTTACGTGCAGGGGCCTCATTCTCCTGAGCTGGTTGTTGCACAGACTCTCACCGTAAGAAAGTCCCAGAACTCTTTTTTTCACCTACCTCCCTGCTGCTTTGAACTTTCTTGTATCTGTGAATTTGACCTATGTATACACATCGCTGGTAAAACTCCTCTGCCAGTCGCGTTTAAAATAGTTTTAAGTACTCCCATTCTGCCTTCCAGTCTGCTTTTAAAACGGACGCTCTCACCAGTAGTTCCCCACTATGGAGGACACAAGATCCACTTTTTCAAACTTTCCTGAACTGGGTGGAGAGATGATATTTTAACGTTATCACAGGAGGCATTTCTTTAAGCATGAGGCTGGTCGGGCATTTTTCATACGTTCATTGGCTCTCGAGGCAGCTTCGTGAACGTTTCAAAGGTCACTGGGCAGACAATCTTCCTTCGCAACGAACCAAATCCGAATTCTTTCTGAAACCAAGACCGTGAGTTATTCGATTAAGGACCTAGTCCGGAACTATGGGGCGAAGGTGATCTTTGGGATTTCAGCCTGGGTGACTCTGGACACCTGAACAAAGTCGAAAACCTGAACTGGGGCGGGGGGCGCGTTGGAACCCCACAGGAAAGAGGAGCGGGAGGCCGCCCGGCATATTCCGGGGTGCCATACATTTCCCCAATCCTGTGCCCTACGCAGCCGGCGAGGGCGACCAGGCCGGGAGGGACCCAGCGTTGCGAGGTCTCCAGGCACCGAGAGTGTCCCCGGCCGGTCTGTGGGTCCGAAGCTTTCCCGCAGGGGGCAGTGCCGCCCGCCGGCGCGCGGATCCGGTGGGAGGGTGTGTGGAGCCGGTGAGGAGTTCTGGGGGCTCTCGGGAAGAAAGTTAGGGGATGCCTAGGGGTGGGGGCGGGACCCGAACGGTCGGCCGGAGGGTGGGGACACGGCCGCGGGGGTGCAGGGTAGGGCGCGGGGAGGGGGTCTGGGCGAGTCTGGGCGCGTGGGCGGTGCGAGCTGCAGGGAGGCGCAGCCCCGGAAAGTGTGAGCGAGCGGCAGGCGAGTGTGAATGCGAGTGTGTGCGCGCCGGAGCTCTCCGGGTTCTGCGAGGCGCGCGGGTGTCAGCTTGCAGCGGGGCTCCTCCCTCCGGCCCCCCTGGCCCGCGCGCCGGTCCCTCCTCCCTTTCCCCGCTCGCCCCTCCCCGGCGGGCCAGGCGCTGGGACACCCCGGCGGAGCAGGAGGCGACGGCAGCGAGTTGGGGAGCCCCGGGCTCCGCGCTGCCGGTGGGGCCCGAGCCGAGCCGCCCCCGCCCCGGCCCGGCCGCGCCGGCCCAGCTTCCCTCCGGGCCACGCCCTGTCAAACTTTGTTGCTGCGGCCGCCGCGGCGGCGAGCGGAGCGGGCCGGCCAGCGAGAGGGAGGGAGGGGCGGGCGCCGGGCCGGGCGCGGGCGGCGAGGGGCTCCGCGAGCGGCGGCCCCGGCCCGCGGCCCCACCATGCCCCACGGCTGGGGCGCCGGGGCGGCCAGCGGAGGGGACGACCTCGGGGCCAACGACGAGCTGATCCCCTTCCAGGACGAGGGGGGCGAAGAGCAGGAGCCGAGCAGCGACAGCGCCTCGGCGCAGCGGGACCTGGACGAAGTCAAGTCGTCCCTGGTCAACGAGTCGGAGAACCAGAGCAGCAGCTCGGACTCGGAGGTGAGGAGGCTTCCGCGGCCGCCCCGGGGGACCCCAGCCCCGCGCTCGCTCACCCGCCTTCGCCTTTGTGTCTCCTCCGTAGGCGGAGAGGCGTCCGCAGCCCGTCCGGGACGCTTTCCAGAAGCCGCGGGACTATTTCGCCGAAGGTAAGTGCCGGCCCCGGCAGCCCCCACTCCCGGCCCCGCGGCGCTCGGAGCCTCATCTCCGGCCGATCTCGGTACCCGTTACCCCCGTGGCCGTGCCCCGGCTCTCCGCCCCTGTCGGCCTTAGCAGTCCTGGGGCGCGCGTGGGGGGCGCTCGGGTACCCGGTCCCCTCTCCGGGTCCCCAGCCGCGGCGCTGTCCCGGGAACCCCGACCTTACCCCCTCCTTGGTCTTGCCCGCAGTGAGAAGGCCCCAGGACGGCGCGTTCTTTAAGGGTCCCCCCTACCCTGGGTACCCGTTCCTGATGATACCGGACCTGAGCAGCCCGTACCTCCCCAACGGACCCCTGTCTCCGGGAGGAGCGCGCACGGTGAGTGCCCGTCCCGCTGCGCCGGGGCGGGTGGGCGGCCGGGGCCCACGAGATGCGCCCCCAGGCTCGGCGACAGGGTGGGGGATGGGGGATGGGGCCGTCCCGTGAGGATCCTGGGCAGAACTTGCTTACGGGGTTGAACTACTCTGGCGGTCGAGGGTTAGGCTGCGCTAGGCAGTGCCTGCATGAAAGGAAAGTGCCTTTACATGCTCCCCTTTTGCTGGGGAGCGGCTTTGGGGTCCACTTCTGGGGTCCTCCTTGGTCTCCAGAATTCTTTGCCCGCACTAAAGGGAAACTTGGATTTGTGCCGGTTGGGCGGGGGTGTGTGTGTGTGTGTGTGTCGGGGGAGGTCTTGCTTCCTTCCTGGAAATCGGTCGGCTTTCCCTGGTAGTTGGGCAGTGGGGCCGGGGGAGCTGGGTTGGCGACGCTGCCCCACGACTCCAGTTTCGCTGAGCGGCTGTGAGTTCGTTCCTAAGAAACCCAGTATTCGTGGCGGGTTATTCACACACACCCCTCCCCACCCCCAGCCCTCGCGAGGGGGCCTCAACTTTTCTGTAGAGCTCGGGATTTTAAACTCGCCGAGATGATTTCGAGGGCGAATCGAGGCATTCTTCAAGTTGAGGAACTTGGCTTTTTCGCCCTTTGTTGCCGGCTTTTCTCATTTAAAGCGAGCGCTGCGACACTTTAAACCTGTTAATGGGCGCGCATTGTGTGCTGCGCGCTGGCATTTAGAGCCGTGATTAAGCAAATTGACCGGGCCCCAGACGACGTGCAAATGAGGGCGGATTCCTTCGCCCCCTCCCTGGCTGTAACTCCCGCCCCCCGCGTCGCGAGGGGCACAGCCCGGGGCTGGCCAGGCTTTTTTGTCCCCTGAGTTGCCACCCCACCCGAGGGCCCGCTGCCCAGGTGCTAGGTCCGATGGCACATCTTGTGTGAACACCTGCCTACTATGCGCCAGGCTTTTGCGCGCTGCTGCTTGGGCGCCCGCACGCCGTAGTGGTTCTCTTTGCTCCCTGCCCGGTTTCCCAGCGCCCGCCCTTTCGTGCTGTTTTGATTCTGGGTGGAAGGTGTTCGGCGCCTTAAAAGCTGACCCGACAAACTCACTTTATGCTCAAGTTGTCCTTAAATAATAATCATAGTTAAAGGGCTGCCTGGGAAACGCTGGTGCTGAATGGACCATCCCTGCCGTCATGGTACAGCGGTCGGTGGAGAGTGGAGACATCTGCCGCCGGTTCAGTGGGGCCGCTCTGCCGGCCGGTTGGGGTGTGGGAGTGGAGGTTGGGGACTCTGGCCAACCGAGAGCAGAGTGGAGCCGCACAGCCCTCTCCATTCAAGCAGGGAAGACCCTGCACCTTTGGCCCTGCCTTGGTGCATCCTGGGAACTCCCGAATGTAAGTCCTGAATATGAGCTGGATACGGGCATCTGGCTGTTGCTTTTTCTCATTCATGTTAAAAGAAAAATGTGTGAGTAAAAGTTGAGCAAAACAAACTGATGTAACGTCGTTCAGGTTTTCACAGATTCTCTTCCGTGTCCGCAGATGTGGCTCAGTTCTGAAAGTTTTAGTAGGGTTTCTGTACCTGTGTGTGTGAAAAGGTAGGTCACTACGCCATCAGAGTCCCTTTTCTCCATTTTACCTTTAGTTGTCTGGGAAAAGGAGTTTGGCATTTCTGTGAGTCAACACCGATCCATGTCCTGGTGCAGATAAAGTCGCCAGAAGTGTTCCAAATATGACTAATTATTTCACTCAAGCTAGCTATTCCTTTCCCCTTTCTCACCAGGGCATTTTGATTCTTCCTCTTTGAATGGTGACGACTGCCTGTCTTCATATGCTGCTCTTCCCCTCCCCCTCAGGAGCCCAAATGGGACAGATTTTGTTTGTGTCAGTCCCCTACTTTCTTCTACCATTTTCTACCACCCTTCCTTCTTTCTACCATCTTACATGTACTTTTGCCTAAGAGCTTCCAAAGGCTGCTTCTTTTTGGTACTGGCTATTCCTGATTACTGCATCCAGGCCTGCATGGGATTTTTGGAGCCCTCCTTGAGGAAGCCAGCCTTTCCCCTCTGCATGCTTTTGACTGTCCCTGCTCATCCCTGCAGTTGTTCCCTGCCTGAGCCCATGTCACTGTCCTCCTTTTTGAGCCTCCAAGAACACTCACCCTCTCCCTGTTGATCCTTCATGCGGGACTTAGTATGTCCTGCCTCACTCTCCTGTTTCTATCTTGCCTCCCTGATGAATTGCCCTTGCAGAAAAGTAAGTTCAATGCCCCCATTGTTTCTGTGCCCCTTACGTGTCTGTCATTGTATTTGACCTGCCTGGTTACAAAGTTTATTGAAGTTTCCTGCAGTTAGATCAGCTCAGTAGAACTTGCTAATTTGACTCTATCCTTGAGCGTCAATGACTGTTAGGAAAGCAAGGGAGGAAACACTTAAGCACTTGATTGTCTGGACTGTAGGACTGAGATGATGCTTTTCCTCTGGATGATTATATTAATGTGATTAATGATTATATTAATGTGATACTGTAGGCAAACTGTAGGTGTAGACAGAGTGGCCCTCTGTAGGGGTCCCTGCCTGGTGAAAGGAATGTATTGATAGATATCGGGGAGAGAAGGGGGAGGAAGGTGGCTGAAGGGTGAGGGGGGTGGTGGATTATATGATCTGGTCTCTCTTTTAGCAGCCTAGGTCATTTTTGGTTTCACATCTAAATTTCACAACCTTAGTCCTTGCTGCTCTAAGGCCTATAAGTGGTATAAAATTGGGTGACCTTAGTTCTCTTATGCCCTAACACTTTCTGGAAATACCAAGCCAGAAGCAAACGTGAGGTTTGGCTGGAGTGTTCTCAGGGTATTAATTGACCCTAGGAATAGTATTAATTGACCCTAGGAATAGCAGCAGGGCTGCAGCACCCTCACCCACTGGCAAAACTCCTGGGACAACTGGGGGCCGGCCAGTCCTCCAGTCTGCATTACCTTTGCCCTCCACTCTGGTTTGGCTGGGAGGCTGGGAAGTGGCCTCTTCCTGAGGCTCTTTAGAGAAGAGGTCCCCTTAACCCGGGGTGTGTGCCAAGCCTCCGAGCCGTGATTCATTCTCATGTGGAGCTCTGGGGACCTTGTGGCCTGTGAAGAGAGGAATAACGGCCACAAATCAGTTTTCACTCCTTCCAGTAGTTACACGAAATTATACATTCATTCATGAAAAGGCTTCACCAGTTCACTAAACCACCTTGGTGCTGTTGACGAGAATTTTGTTAGGAAAATGTAAGTCAGCACAGAAGAAAGCAGATGTCAAAAATAGTTGGACTAATCAGAGCCAAAAAGAAAATGCAGCATGTGGTTCAGCGAGCGAGCAGCAAAGTCATAGGCGTTTGACCGTGACCACAATGTGAGTGCTAATGACGTTTTGGAAAAGAGCACTTCCAGGTAGAGTTGCTGAGGAAATCTATAGTTTTGGGTCCAGTGTATAAATTTTAGAGCTGCCGTTGTGCAGCTCAAGCACCAAGTTATTCATAGATTTCTCAGACCATCACAACTCAGATTTCTGTAGGAAATTACTCTGTCCTCCAAACAAGTCCTTCGCATCCCACTGCTTCCCATGGGCAGTCCTGCTGATATCCTGGGTGCTCCTGTTCCCTTCCTGACACAAAGGAGCCCAAGCAGAAATCTTTGTGTACGTATAGAGGAGTTTTCTGGTTTTTAGGAGTTGTATGTAAAAGCCAAGTATTGATAAAAACCTCTTCTTTTGGAAGATGAGTATAAACATGCTGCTTTTGGGAAAGTTCTTTTAAGCCATTTCATCTAAATATAACTTCTGTTCTATTTTTCTCTAAATATAACTCAGGGTTTAATGAGGGCTTTTCACATGGAATGAGCATTTACGAGGGCCCTGCCTGCGTTGCTGAAGTTTTGGCACTTAGATTTCTGGGGTGACAATTGATGACAAACTCTGTGGAGGGACTCAAACCCTGTCAGTCCTTTTTCTTTGGGTGGGTGGATCTGACAGAGAATACCTGCTTGCTCTGTTACAATTTTGGAAAGGTTTAGGTTGGTCTCATTCTTCAGTGATCTTCTCGGGAATCTTGAAAAAGTAGGCCAGCACATGTACACACACACACACACACACACACACACACACACACACACACACACACACACACACACACACACACCA
>NW_006798559.1:354500-386254 GCF_000442215.2 Lipotes vexillifer | reverse complement strand
CACACACACACACACACACACACACACACACACACACACACACACACACACACACACGACCTTCAATACAGAGTGTTCCAGCCTTTACAGTGATGTGCAAAGTTACCCAAAAAATTGTGGCATAAGAAGGAATTTAAATGATTAACTCATTGGAAAATCCGTAACGTAAAGATCCTATATTCCAACTTAAGAGTCCATTTTTACTTGCTAAAACTGGGGAAATTCAGATTGTCATCCTTAAGATAAAATTCATAACGCCTTGATTTCATCTGATATTGTAGGCCTATCATGGGCAATGACTAAGGGACTGTGGGAGTTAGGCTGAATTGGACCCAGCTTTGCCCTGAAGGACCTAAAAATCGAGTTAGGAAGAAGTGATGTTAGTACCAACCACTATAACAGGAAGTCCACGTTAAGCATCAATAAAATTCAGAGAAGAATTTTCAGAATAAAAAGGATAGAAAAATTGTCTTGGGCTAGCATGGTCAAGGAAGGCAGGTAAAGGAGATTGTTTTAGACTAGTCCCTGAAACTCATCACTCTTTAATTCAAAGTAATTTTTGTTAACTATAAAAAATTTAAACAGTACAAAGGTATTTAGAGTGAAAAGTGGAAGTCCTGCACGTACATCTGAAGGTAGAAGCCAGCACAGGGAGAGCAAAGGCATGGAGTGGGGTAGAAGGGCCATTTGGGGTAATGCAAGTTTTTCCATTTGCCTGGAAGGGTAAGGGACCAGACCTTGAATGCCAGTGAAGGAATCTGGCCTTATTCAAGAAGTAGCAGAGTACCATCCAAAGTTCTGCTGGGGGGCTTCCCTGGTGGCGCAGTGGTTGAGAGTCCGCCTGCCGATGCAGGGGACACGGGTTCGTGCCCCGGTCTGGGAGGATCGCACATGCCGCAGAGTGCCTGGGCCCGTGAGCCACGGCCGCTGAGCCTGGGCATCCGGAGCCTGTGCTCCGCAACGGGAGAGGCCACAACAGTGAGAGGCCCGCGTACCGCAAAAAAAAACCCCAAAAAACAAAGTTCTGCTGGGAAATAATGTGACTTGTACATGTGCTTAAAAGGATAATAGTGATTGTGGGGAGAGGACCTGGGAGGAGCTAGAATGCTTGGGAGACTCACAGGAGGCCAGGGGCGAGGTGAAAGGGGCTTAAGAGTATCTGAATGGAAAGGAAGGGTAGCATGAGGGAGGCAGGCAGGGTTGCTTGAGTTTGCGTGGGAAGAGGTGGTGGATGGATGGAAGGGAGGGAGGGAGGGAGGAAGGGGCTGATGTCACAGTTAACTCCTGGTATCTGAGCCTGGGAGACTTGGGGTGTGACTCCTGGCAAGTGGGGCCCTGGCCCTCCATCTTTGCCTCCCCAGTGCTGGACAGATGCTTATGAACTGTGGTAGCAATAACAACCCACACGGTCTGTCAGAGTGTCTCACTTAGAGGAACCGCTCAGTCTCGTTGGAGAGGCACTGGGTTTGAGGGGATATTGAGGGAATAGTTGAAGCTTCAGCAACAGGCTGATGCAAGGGAGCAGGAGAAGAAAGGAAGGGGGTGCTCAGAGCAGAGAAGTCACTGAGGGAGGATGGAAAGGGGTCTCTGCCGAGGTGGAAGGAGAGCTTAGGTACTGCGACTGCACGGAAGCTGGAGGGGCGGGAAGGGGGCGGGGTGCTCCTTAGAGTCACATGCCACAGAGAGAGGACAGAAGAGGACTGAGGACTCAAAAGAAGCTTTGGGAATTCACTAATCAGGAAGTAATTGGTGCCTGCAGAGAGCAGTATTCCAGGCAAGTGATGATGAGAAAGGTAAGTAGGCAGAGATGCTAGCCTCAGGCTTCTCCGTCGGGTGTTGAGGTGCTGTAACCAGGACTGGTCCTGCCGTGTGGCCCGTCCCTCACTCCTCAGCCAGAACCCACACCAGACTCCCACACATGCGAGCAGCCTCCTTCCTACCTTACACATTTCACTTTGTATCTCCCGTAACCTGGAAGGTGCTGGAAAACCAGACTCTGGACAACCCATTTAAGAAGATGGGCTGTGGCAAAGAGAGGGATGGGAAGGGCTGCAGGCTCCGGAGAGAGTCCATGTAGGATGCTGGAGTGGGAGCTTGTTTGTACCAGCGGTAGGGTAGGGTGGAGGGTAAATGGGGTGGAAGAGGAGGAAGAGATGAGATTGAGAGCTTCGGGACGAAGGCAGTGTTCTTCCCTCATAGATGGAGATGCTCCATGGCTCCATCCACCAACAGTAGGTATTGTTCTCTTGACTCTGCGGGTGAGCCCAAGCGTTGAAGAAGGGGATGTAGAAAAAAAAATGCAGAGGTGGAGTTGCAGAAATTGAGGGGGAGTGCATTGGTTGTCTAGATGACTTTGGGATTATCAGTAAAAACCAAGAGCAAGTTGGCTGGGGTTTTGTTGGCAGTAGAGAGACCACAGGCCCTTCCTCTGTACCCAGTCATAAAGCCAAACTTGTTGGGAACCTTTTAGCTACATGTGAATAATGAGATGTTTGTGCATTGATTGAAAGATATGACACACTTGGGAAATTTTTCCTCTTTTTATTGTCTGGAGCTGGCTGACTTTGAAGGGGGATAGAGGTGAGGATCAAAACACAGCTCATTTTCAGTCAGGGACAGATGTTGGCATGTGTTAAGTTATTGGGGATGGGAAAGGACTGAAAAAAAAAGCATGTAGAGAATTGCCCCATATTGGCTAATCTAATAATGTATTTTTAGAGGAGGTTTTTATAAGTCCCATGTGTTACTGTTCTCTCCCAAACTGGATTGGGTTTAGGGAGCAGTGAAATAATTGCAGTTTCCAAAACCTTGGCATTTGGGAATGAAGGGACATGGGGGGAGTGCAGGGGGCTTGCCTTTTCCTCTATACTGTGTGTGCCGCCCAGGGAACAACTCTGGGGCACTGGGCAGCTTCTTTCTGAGATGCTGAGTTATCCCTCGATTGCCAGGTAGCTTTAAGGTTCTAACGCTTTTAGGTTCAGAATCCTAAGTCTTTCCTTTTCATTATGCGTATAGCCTACAGATTTTCATGGGAAAATGATCTTTTAGTTTAGAAATACACTTCAGAGTTTGAAAATTAAATCCTAAAGATGTTTTCCTGAACGTGACCCTTTTCATGAGATTTTGTGGAATTAGTAAGGGACGATAACTCCAGTCACCTGGAGCCCTCAGGACAGGAAATGAAGTCACACATACACTTTCAAACTGTTATAGCAGTTTAGAAATCTGTTCCATTCAAGAGGAGGAACAAGACTCGGAAGTGTTCACCCCAATTGTGGGTAATGAGTGTAAACAAAAAATTCACAAGAGAAGAAACTACGAACACCTACTAATTATGTGAAACTATGTTCAGCCTCCCAGGTAGTCAGAAATGTTAATAAAGATAAGCACTATTTTTTGGCCACCAAATTAACAAAGGTTTTGTCTTACTAAGACTGTTCAGTGCTGGCAAATGTACGGTGAAGTGGGTGGTCTTAGTTGCTGTTCCTGAAGGGTGTTGACAGCCCACCGCATTGGGAAAGCACTTGGCAATGGTTGCTAAAACCTTAACATTTGTCATGGCTTCTGACCTAAGAAGTAGATACTTGTTATTCCCATTTTGCTGCTGGGCAGACCGACTTGTAGAGGTCAAGTATCTTGTTCAGGGTCACGCAACTAGTCATCGACAGCACAAAGATTTTAACTTGGTTGTGAGTGCCAAGCCTGGGTCTTCCCATTTCACCCTTGTGACTTTCCACGCATGCCTAATGTCACTAGCTCCTCCCCCTCTTGGGAGAAGGGCAGCTGACCTTTGTCTCCCCGTTCAGAAATCCTGACGTGAGTTACCAGTCAGGGTGGAGGGCAGATAGATTTGTTCCAACTTTACAAATCAGACCTGGGAAGGTACCTTCCCAAATAAACAGTTGTGTAAGTGAGTGAGCGGCTGTGGTTGAAGTTCTTCGTCCAGTGCTATCTGTGCCCTACAGGCATCAAATAACCTTTAGGTGGCGGCCCCAGGAATTTTACCGCCACGTTACCTTCCTTCAGAGAAAAAGTGGTTGTCTGTTAACAGAGACTTGAACTTTTCTGAACTGGGGGACTGTTTTTTCCTGTTGAGATCTGTGAGGTTGGAAGAATACACAAGTGTGTCTTTGGGGTGGAAGGAGGTGGGAGGGGCAGGCTTGCTCGCTACCCCTGCAATTTGGATTACAACGTAGTTTGGTTAACAAACCAAGCTCCGGTGAACCAAGTATGCAAATATTATTTCCTTATTGTGTGTTTTATAAAATATTTTATAAATTGATTGCTTTTGTTAAAGTTCTTTATAAGTTAAAAATCAGTCCCAATCACCTGTAACTCTGAGTAAATTGACTGTTAAAGAAATAAATACTAAATTTTTACACAGAGAATTGCAGAGAATGTGTTAGTCCCCACCACCACCCCTTTTCTCTGTGTGTGTGTGTGTGTGTGAGATGGGTTGAAATTAGGAATCAGGTAATTTGATACCTTTTTATTCACTTACCAAATTTATCTTCCAGGTGGTCTCTTTCTGAAAACAGTAGCATGGTGGAAAGAGTAATAAGGGGCTTCCAAGTCTGGTTAATAGAAGTTGGGGAGGCGCCGGGGGTCCTATCTAAGCCCTCTTGGAGATCTGCGTATTACAAGGCTTTAATCTTGGCGAGATAAATGTCTTATATACTTCATAACGTGGATGGAGCCGTTATGTGTAGGAATATCTATAACAGGTGTGTTGTGTGGAAAAACAAAGATGTAAATATGAGATCGTAACTGTGATTAAGAAATAGATGGATCTGATGATAAGGAAGAAAAGCAAAAGAAGTAGGAATGAGCAGTATGAAAAGTTGAGTTTGTGATTGACATGTACACACTACTATATTTAAAATAAATAACCAACAGGGAAAAAAAAGAAGAAAAGAAAAGCTGATCAATTTACAAGTCCAGATTTGTTGGCAGTAGTGATTTCTGATATTTAGGACTATACTGTTTCCATAAATTCCAAAAATTATATACCAGAGTCACTAGAGTCAGCTGGATTTATAAGACATACCTTCTAGGAGTGCATTGGGGGTTCCTCCCTGAGTTTCTTGTGCAAGGGACTCCACATGGGTACCCTGCAGCCCTCTGAGCTAGAAGGGACCATCCAGCTCACCCCAGTGGTGAGAAACACAAGCTCAGGGAGATTGTAGGCTTGCCCAAGATCAATTATGAGTGATGGAAACAGGACTAGAGCTCAGCTGCACCCCCTGGAGCTTTACCCTCTCCACTACTCAGGGAGATCGACAGCAACCCTGGCAGAAAGCCATGCTATGGAGAAAATGCATCTCAAAGTATTTCTTTATTAAACTAGAACACCTGACCCATGATAAATGATTCATAGACATTTGTTGAATCTTGACAGCATGAATATTTAAACATCAATATTTTAAAAAAAAACAGCCGTGTAGGCACCTGCAGTGTTCCAGGGTGCTGTATCACACCATTTACAACTGTTACCACATCTGATAGTCCAATCTCTGTTTTATCCACGAGGAAGCTGAGCCTGAGAGAGTAAGCGAGGGGTCCAGAGACACCTCTCCAGAAGGTCGTAAAGCCATTGTTCCAGTCACAATGCTGCAATTTCCCCTCTGCCGAAAGTGGACGGCCAAATTAATGTGAAAATGCCATTTGGAGCAAGATAACAAAGAAATGGTGTGCGAATAAAAAGTGACTAATGAGCAACATCTCTGCATTCATTCTTTTCAGTAGCCTTCCCAGCCCTTTAACAGGAGGAACTTGTAGTCACTGCTTCTGCCTGGGGTAGAGTCAGAGCCTTAATGGTTGGTGTCTTTATAGTTTCAGAGATGGTATTTATTGCGATCTTAATCTTCCTTTGCTTTTCTGTGCTGTGCATCTCCATGTAGTCTATGTTTTTCCCCTTCAGTTTCCCTTGTGTTTCTTCTGACATTTTAAATGCCCCAATCTAATCAGGGGTCCCAGAGAAGTGTGCCCATCTGTGGCTTTCAAAGGTTTTTTGTTTTTTTTTTAATATTTATTTATTTATTTATTTATTTGGTCACGCTGGGTCTTAGTTGCAGCATGCGAACTCTTAGTTGCAGCATGTAGGATCTCGTTCCCTGACCAGGGATTGAACCTGGGCCCCCTGCATTGGGAGCGCAGAACCTTAACCACTGGACCACCAGGGAGGTCCCTCTTCTGACATCTTGAGGTACTAAACTTGGATCCTTAGATACCACAATATGCGATATTGGTATGTGCATCTGTTGACTTGGTCTACTGCCTACTTCCGCTCCTGACCAGCCCCGCTTGCTTGTACACGTGTGAATATTAGTTTGTATGTAAATTAGATACAGTCGTTGCTTATTAATCATATCATCTATTTAAACATTTCCAGGCGGGATACATAGAGGAGAGGTGTAGCGGGGGTCTTAGAGATTCGTGAGATGGAAACACTTCGTACTTCTTTACAGCATAAGCGTTTCTGTTAATAAAATGATGGTCAGGGAGAGAGACATTGGTCTGAAGCTTTGGGGTGGGAAAGAGATCATCCTCATGGGCATGTTCCCAGGCCTCCTAAGGAAAGTTAATGCAGGAAGAGGAGGGGATGGTGAGAAAGTCCAGAGATGGGGAGAACACCTTAGTGAGCTGCTCCTTTGAACTTGCACCAAAAGAGAGGAGAGAGGAATGGTGGAGAGACGCCCGAGGCTTGAGGGGTAGAAAAGCATACTCCACTGACCAGTGATATTTGTGGCTAAGGGGTCTGGGACTAGGATTTGGCCACAGTCAGTCAGGCCTTGGACCCTAGCCCAGCCATGGTCTGGCTGTGTACCCCTGTGCCCCAGGGCCCTCTTAGGCAAAATGGGGATAGTGGTAGTGTTTAAGGGTCACTGAATTACATTTTGGCTGAATGGACTGTGTTTTAAAACCAGGATTTTTCCAAGGCTAAAACTAAATATCATAGGATGAATCTCTGAGATATAGAAAGAAATCAGAAATGTCATCAAAATAATTTACAGTATTATTACAACTTGATTAAGATGTTTAGTGACCAAAAATATTTTTTAAACACATTTTAAAAAATAAATTTATTTATTTTATTTATTTATTTTTGGCTGCATTGGGTCTTCGTTGCTGCATGGCCTTTCTCTAGTTGTGGTGAGCGGGGGTCTCTTTGCTGCCGTGCACGGGCTTCTCATTGCGGTGGCTTCTCTTGTTGCGGAGCACGGGCTGTAGGCGCGTGGGCTTCAGTAGTTGTGTCATGTGGGCTCAGTAGTTGTGGTTCATCGGCTCTAGAGCACAGGCTTAGTAGTTGGGGTGCACGGGCTTAGTTGCTCTACGGTATGTGGGACCTCCCCGGAAAAAGGCTTGAACCTGTGTCGCCTGCATTGGCAGGTGGTTTCTTAACCACTGTGCTACCAGGGAAGCCCTCAAATGTCTTTTGTAGTAAAAAAAAAAAAAAAATTAAAAAATTGTGCTGGGGCTGGGGGGTGTCTGGAATGGCCCCAAGACCTGTGCTATACTTAGTTGTCATGTATCTTTAGTCTCCCTCAGTCTAGAACAGTTTTCTTTTTAAAGATTTATTTATTCATTGTATATTTTATTATTGCTGCTTTGGGTCTTTGTTGCTGCACACGGGCTTTCTCTAGTTGCGGCGAGCGGGGGCTACTCTTCGTTGCAGTGTGTGGGCTTCACATCGCGGTGGCTTCTCTTGTTTCAGAGCACGGGCTCTAGGTGCATGGGCTTCAGTAGTTGTGGCTTGCCGGCTCTAGAGCGCAGGCTCAGTAGTTGTGGCACACGGGCTTAGTTGCTCTGCGGCACGTGGGATCTTCCCGGACCAGGGCTTGAACCCGTGGCCCCTGCATTGGCTGGCGGATTCTTAACCACCGCGCCACCAGGGAAGTCGTAGAACAGTTTTTTGATCTGTCTCTTGTGTTGACTTTTTAAGAATACAAGCCATTTTATTTTGTAGGACCTTGAACATTTTTTTTTTTATGATGTTTCTTCAAATAGATTCAGGTTGTTTATTTTGAGCTACAAAACTGCATAATTGATGGAGCATTGATGTCTTTCTCAATGCTTCTCCTAAGCAGTGCCATCTGTTTTCCCCCATTATAGGTGGTGTTAATTTTGACCACTTGGTTAAAATTTGGTCTGTCAGAGTTCTCCAGGAGAGTTGTTATTTTTCCTCTTTGTAATTAATAAGTGTCTTATGGGGAGATACTTTGAGACTATGTAGATATCCCATTTCTCATCAAACTTTCACCTGCTGGTTTTAGCATCTACTGATGTATCTTGCCAGAAACAGTTATCACTGTGGTAGTGGCCAGATTGGTGGTCAGATTTTTTTGTTTTATTTATTTATTTATTTATTTATTTATTTTTGCATTTTTTAGTTGAAGTATAGTTGCTGTACAATATTATGTAAGCTACAGGTGTATAGTATATCAATGCACAATTTTTAAAGGTTATACTCCATTGATACTTATTATAAAATATTGCTATATTCCCTGTGTTATATAATATATCCTTGTAGCTTATTTTATACACAGTATTTTGTACCTCTTAATTCCCTACCCCTATATTGCCTCCCCCTTTCCCTTTCCCTGCTGGTAACCACTAGTTTGTCCTCTATATCTGTGAGTTTGCTTTTTTGTTATATTCACTAGTTTGCTGTATGTTTTAGATTCCACATATAAGTGATATCATACAGTATTTGTCTTTCTCTGACTTATTTCACTTAACATAATGCCCTCCGTGTCCACCCATGTTTCTGCAAATGGCAAAATTTTGCTTTTCTTTATGGCTGAGTAGTCTCTGTGTGTGTGTGTGTGTGTGTGTGTGTGTGTGTGTGTGTGTGTGTGTATGGTGGTCGGATTTTTAAAGTTTGACATTTTAACACAGGAACAATTTCTCAGCTCTATGAGTTGCTAGATTGTTTCTGTGCTTCTCTATAGCATATTTGTGAATACTGAATAAGATGAAGGAACAAGATATTTTGGGTCCTTTTTAAAAAATAATAGTTTGTTCTTCACAGTTTTTGTGGCAGCATCAATCATAAATCAATGATTCATCAAGAAATTACAGTACATGATTTTGAAATCTTGTGAAATATTGAGGTCGCAGAGTTGACATTCTGTTCTGTGTTCTTCATAGGATGTAAAGAACTTCCTAATTCGGATTTTTAGGTTTTTATCTGATGACTGGAGTTTCTCACAGTCTGTCTGGATTTAGTTAAATGCAACCCCAGGGTTTCTTTAAACATGTTTTTCTGTCCCTTGTAGTTCTTGAAAATCATTAGCTGGATTTAGATTCTTGATCAAGCTTCAAGGTTCTCTGTCTCTTCTTTTTTATTTTATTTTATTTTTTACCTTTTTGGTTCTGTAAATTGACTCTTATAGACTTTATTTTACTTTTTAACTTATTTTTGCAAGATTCATTCATAGATGTTGACCTTACACTGTGAGACACTTAAGGTCTGGTTGTCTCTCTGTGATATTAACAGCCACTGAAGATCATCACCCACATCCATTGCTTCCTGAGCAGTTTCAAGATGGCGATAGTCTATTTGTATCGTTACTTCATCAGCTGTAATTTTTTTTTTTTTTTTTTGCGGTATGCAGGCCTCTCACTATTGTGGCCTCTCCCGGTGCGGAGCATAGGCTCCGGACGCGCAGGCTCAGTGGCCATGGCTCACGGGCCCAGCCGCTCCACAGCACGTGGGATCTTCCCGGACCGGGGCACGAACCCGTGTCCCCTGCATCGGCAGGCAGACTCTCAACCACTGAGCCACCAGGGAAGCCCTGTAATATTTTTTAAAAGAGAAACTACCCCTCGGGACTTCCCTGGTGGTCCAGTGGCTAAGACTCTGCCCTTCCAATGCAGGGGGCCAGGTTTGGTCCCTGGTCAGGGAACTAGATTCCACATGTCACAACTAAGTGTTCGAATGCCGCAACTAAAGATCCTGTGTGCCACAACTAAGACCTGGCACAGCCATATACATAAATAAATATTAAAAATAAGAAAGAAAGAAACTACCCCTCATCAGCTGTTGGTTACCTTAGACCAGAGGTCAGCAAACTGAGGTCCACAGGCTAAATCCAACCCAATATTTATTTTTGTAATTAAAGTTTTATTGAAACAGCCATGCCCATTCATTTGCATATTGTCAGTGGCTGCTTTTGCACTGCACTGAATTGAGTAGTTGCCAGTGAGGCCATAATTGGCCCACAGAGCTGAAAAGATCTGGCCTTTGACAGAAACAGTTTACTGACCCCTGCTCTAGGTCATGTGGAAAAAGCAATTTAAATATTTGATTCTTTCCCGTTTTCAGTTGGTTTCCAATTACCCTGCAAAGGGGACCACTGAAGTTATTTCTTAAAATATCATTACAAATTCATAGACT
Organism: Lipotes vexillifer; assembly: GCF_000442215.2. NCBI lineage: Eukaryota > Metazoa > Chordata > Mammalia > Artiodactyla > Lipotidae > Lipotes > Lipotes vexillifer. The sequence goes on along the minus strand of NW_006798559.1, from coordinate 375,855 downwards.
TAAACCGATTTGGTATGTAGTTCAGTCGATTTACAATTATTATCTTTATTGAAACTCAGATTGCCCCATCTTTAGCCAGTGGGAGCCTCTTCAAGATGGCTCCTGAGTCTTTCCGTGTACACAATCCTAGTGGTCTTGTGGTCTTTGATGCTTTCCTGATTACTGGTGTGGTTCCAAGTTCATCTTGTGGATTTCCTGCTGCAGACCTGGAACCAGCCATTTCTAGGAGCTCTGCTTCCTTTCAGTGTAATACGTTGTTTAGAGACCATAGTCTGAATGCTAAGGGTGCGTGTATATATAGCTCCTAAAGGTTTATTCTGTTTAATGTATGAGCATACCAAGCAATCAGTAGAATTTAAAAGTAGAATATAATATGCATATTGTCATTTTAAAACAATCACTTTTTTTGTTCTAAAAGTATGTAATGTGCTTTATTTTTAATGTACTTTTAGTCTTAATAATGTTAATGAATCCTATTTATTTAGTCTTTGTAGTTGTATGTTAGAATTGTTTTCTATGAAATTAACATCTTTCATGCTCATATTTTATTCTTTCAATAAAATATATACATACCTGCTTCCGCCAGCTGTTAGCATTTCAACGGATAAAGCTCATAAGGTTTCCACTCAAATTACCTGTGGAATGCCTCCCCGTTTTTGAAAGGGCATATGTTCAGATAATGACAGCAAAGCCAGACAGGCTTCATTTACTTATTTCTCACACTGTGACACTCATTAGATAGATACGTCGGTCACCTCTGTGACGACGTGATCGTCCATCATGAGGAAGTTCAGGCCTTCTGAAGACTGAAGCCACAGCTGAACGACAGATTTACATTGAATGCTGAGGCCGAGGCCATATTTTTTTATATTCCTGGCACCCACTTCATGGTTGCAAAGATAAAGTAAAGTTGTACAGGGGCACAAAGAACAACACCTGGTACGTAGTAAGGACTTCGTTAAGGTAAACTCGTTATCAGCTTTGGTGGTCCTGGGTTTTCAGGCCTCCCTATAGCCCCTGGGAAATGTAGTCTATAGTCTCTATATGGTACCATTCCCTGGGCAAGCGCTTTATGTTCAGTTTTGGATTTGCTGGTTTTCTAGAATCCATATTCTTAGCAAATCCTGGCTGTCATATTTCCCTTCCGATTACCATGGCCCCAGCACAGTGCCTTGTACACAAAATCTGTACCGTGTGGATATTTGTTTAATTGCATTTCTCTCTTTTTAATATATCGTATAGCATAAAATAAACAGCAAAAACCTGTCTTCCTCCTGGACATTTTTAGACTAACAAGGGAAATCATTTTTCACCTCTGAGACCTTTCAGGGCGTAATCTTCGATACATTGATCTTTGGTGGGTTGATCATTTTAATTTTAATTTTTTATCAAGAATTTCGCAGTTAATTCCAGTATTCAGGCTGTACGTTCTTTTAAAAATGAAGCAGATTTCTGTGCTGGAGACAGAGTGCCCACTGGTGTGTAGCTGTGGACAGTCAGTCCTTCATCTGTGATGCTGGGAGTATGTTAGCAGTTGTGGAAGCCATATGTTTTTAGGCCTTTGCCAAGGAAAATACTTTAGAATTACATTAGCAACTCCAAGGTATTTTGGCTGTTCTGAATGGACACATGATAGTTTTCCAATTACATAAACTAGAGCTTTTGTTTTATGCTGAACTTTCTTATAGGCTATGGGAACAATAGTGCCTCTATCAGCATTTCACAGAGTAACATCCAGGGGATGTTAAGAGGTAGTCCTATTGCTTCATTTCTGCAAGACTTCTGGGGCCTTTAACATGCCAGTGTGCACTGCGAATCTCTTAGAGAGGAGTGTATTATGCAGGATTCCTTGGGCTTATTTGATCAAGGCTTTCCTTGTGTTTGGAATACTACCCTCCACCTGGCGTCCCCCACCCCGTGCATAAGTCTCACTGCATACTCCCTGGCTCCCAGCCTTAGATGTGGTCCCTGCTGCAAATGCTCAGCTCCCTGTACTTGACCATGTTTCTTTGCTGGTAAATATGTGGCTTAACAATGACCTGATACACACTTGTCTTCTCTGGAGCCTACCCTCACTGAAGAAGTCGGGGAGTGGGTCCGTTCTGTTCTCTATGGGATTCTCAGCATCAGGCATTTAGAACGGCCCTCCACAAATATTTGTTGGATGAGTGAAGGGATGTAGACCCCTTTATTTCTGAGTAGCATCTTGCGGAACCAGAGCTCTGCCAAACCCACTTTGGGAACCGTAGCTCAGTCTTCATTTTCAGTGTGAGTAACTAGAGTTCTGTAGACCTTCATAATGCTACTGAATGTACGCAGTGCATCCAACTAGCAGGGAACTGTCAATACATTTAAAGATGAGGCTTACAGATGGCCAACAAACACATGAAAAGATGCTCAACATCACTAATTATTAGAGAAATGCAAATCAAAACTACAGTGAGGTATCACTTCACACCAGTCAGAATGGCCATCATCAAAAAATCTACAGACAGTAAATGCTGGAGGAGGTGTGGAGAAAAGGGAACCTTCTTGCACTGTTGGTGGGAATGTAAATTGATACAACCACTATGGAGAGTCCTTAAAAAGCTAAAAATAGAACTACCACATGACTCAGCAGTCCTGCTCCCAGGCATATACCCAGAGAAAACCATAATTCGAAAATATACATGCACCCCAATGTTCATTGCAGCACTGTTTACAATAGCCAGCTCATGGAAGCAAGCTAAATGTCCATCAACAGAGGAATGGGTAAAGAAGATGTGGTACGTATATACAATGGAATATTACTCAGCCATAAAAAGGAACGATAATTGGGTCATTTGTAGAGACATGGTTGGACATGGAGACTGTCATACAGAGTGAAGTAAGTCAGAAAGAGAAAAACAAATATTGTATATTAATGCGTATATGTGGAATCTGAAAAAATTGGTATAGACGATCTTATTTACAAAGCAGAAATAGAGACACAGACGTAGAGAACAAACGTATGGATACCAAGGGGGAAAGAGAGGGTGGTGGGATGAATTGGGAGATTGGGATTGACATATATACTCTATTGATACTATGTATAAGATAGATAACTAATGTGAACGTACTGTATAGCACAGGGAACTCTACTCAATGCTCTGTAGTGACCTAAATGAGAAGGAAATCCAAAAAAGAGGGAGATATATGTGTATGTGTAGCTGATTCACTTTGCTGTACAGTATAAACGAACACAATATTGTAAAGCAACTATACGCCAATTAAAATAAATAAATATGAGGTTCAGTGCTTGAAATAACTTGACTCAGTGGCACATGGTGAATCAGGTGGGATTGGAACCTTCTTTTCCTGATACCTGTCCCTGGGCCCAGTACACCCACAGGCCGCCTGCAAGTCCCCTCTCATGTTGTTAGTTACATAAATGGGAACTCGTGTTGAGACCGGTGGGGGAAGGAGAAATCAGATGCCCCTTTGTGTACTCATTAATGCAGGTAGAACAAAAGGCCCAGCTTGGTTTTCAAGTTCAAGTTTGGCTCACATGTGGTCCTCAGTGAAGATTATGATCTCGGATAAATTAAAAACAAATGTTCCAGAAGTCGTGATGAGGTAGAAAGGGAGTTCAGGATTCTCGCTTTTAAACACTGGGGTAAGCAGAGACCCCTCTTTAAAGCAGACATTCACTTCCCCCTCTTCCACTCTACCTCTCTGCCTATCATTATGATTACTGTTGATTTTCACTTAAATGAGCAAGGCGGGGAGGTGTGTACATGTGGTCTCACGTCTCACGTCAGTGTCCTCGAGTTTGTTCACCAAGCCCCTCGCTTTTCTGAACCAGGCAGACAGACGTTCAGTCAAATCCGCTGACGCATCCGGTGAAAAGGGAATTGCACATTTGGCAAAAACGCCTCCTTCCTTGGGCAAGACCCCCAGTAGCCTGCTGCCCCAGGCGGCTCCTTTTCCTCAAGCGTGCTCAAGGCCAGCGTGCGAGGAGGGAGCACACAGGGTCCCCCTGTATTCTTCTCCCCCAGGCTGAGCTCCCGAGCACATTCTTGACTGGAGCTGGGAAGTCCTGGGGGCTGGCGAGTTTACGCACTAAATGGGACTCTGTATGTCTAAGCCAAATTAAGTCTGCGGGCAGTCTTTACAAGCACAGTAACTGTTTTAGAGATGTAAAGAAGCTCAAAAGTACTGTGTATGTTTGTAGTCTCAATCCCTGTAAAGTTTCCATGAGCACATTGCAAGGGCTCTGTACACGGAAATTTAGTTCCTCTGTTCTCACCCTGCTTACCTCTTCACTCTATCAAAGCTCGTGTCATATTAATGTGTGTGTGTGTGTGTGTGTGTGTGTGTGTGTGTGCGCGTGCGCGCGCGCGTGCACATGACCAGTTCTCAACCGGGGGCAATTTTGTCCCCCAGGGGACATTTGACAATGTCTGGAGACATTTTTGGTTGTTACGACTTGGTGGGAGAGGGTTACTAGTAGCATCTCGTGGGTAGGGGCCAAGGATGCTGCTAAATATTTTAAAAGGCACAGGATAGTCCCTCACAACAAAAAATTATCTTGCCCCAAATGTTCGTAGTGGTAAGGTTGAAAAACACTGGTGTACAAACACATATCATACATGAATAAACCCATGTGCACATGTGTGTTCACATGCACATATGAATATATGCACACACATGGTTATATGTATATATACATATATGTGCACATACATATATGTCTCTGCACACACATACCTTTTTTTTTTTTTTTTTTTTTGCGGTACACGGGCCTCTCACTGTTGTGGCCTCTCCCGTTGTGGAGCACAGGCTCAGCGGCCACGGCTCACGGGCCCAGCCGCTCTGCGGCATGTGGGATCTTCCCGGACCGGGGCACGAACCCGTGTCCCCTGCATCGGCAGGCAGACTCTCAACCACTGCACCACCAGGGAAGCCCCCACATACTTTTTTTTAAGAAGGGATATTAGAGATACTGGTTGGATTTTAGTAACAGTTGAAGAAACTGGGTCCCGGAGAAGCAAAGAGTTCCTCACCTCACAGAGCCAGTGAGAAACATAGTAGGGGAATTCCCTGGAGGTTCAGTGGTTAGGACTCCGTGATTTCACTGCCGTGGGCACAGGTTCCATCCCTGGTTGAGGAACTAAGATCCTGCAAGCCACGAGGCTGGGCCAAAAAAAAAAAAAAAGAGAGAGAGAGAGAGAAACATAGCAGGGCTGGTACGTGAATTTCTCTTCTTTCTGAACAGTACTTTTTGCAGAGGTAACAGTCTCCTCCTTTGAGTGTTCGTGTCCCAGAGGAATGTTGTGTACATTAACTCATTTAACCCTCAGAATGACCCTGCAGGTGGGGACTGTGGTTATTCCTGCTTTACTCTGGAGGAAATCAAGCCTCAGAGAGGTCAAGATCCTTGCCTGAGGCCACTCAGCCATGCAGGGGCAGGGACTGGTACAGAGATCACATTTGCCCGGCTCTTCCCACCTGGTACCACCTCCCACCGGGCCACGCGGAGGCTCGTGTGAGCTTGAGGGATGTGGCCTGTACAGAGGAGATGCTGAGCGGGGTCACCCATGGGGCTCTGTCCAGCGGCTGTATTCTGAGGCTCCACTTTGGAAATGGTTCGTAATGCCTGAGTGCTGTCTCTGAGAAGCCCTGAGCTATGGAACCCACAGAAGTTTAGGTCCCACAGCCCTCTGCCTGGTCCGCAGCACTGGGTTGGAGGCCTCTGGGGGGAGAGCAGGAGTGATGGTGGCAAATCGGTCTGCATGGACCTGGGGAGCTGGGTGGGGCAGGACTGGAGAGACCCCGATGGGTTTCCTGCCTTCCCCTCCTCTCTCCCCGCTTCCCTTCCCAAGGGAGGCCTGGGGCTTACTAGGAGGTGAGGGGCAGTTGGTGGTAATTACTCACCGTTTGCGCAGACAGTGGGCAGGGCTTGGTGCCTTCTGGGATAGAGAGAGGCTGGGGGACTCTGTCAGAATGTTGTGTGGAGGACCGAGAGGAAAGCAGGCATTCTGTGGGAAGGAAGAAGATTCAGAGTCACCTCCTAGGGAGGTCACTTCAGATCCTCAAGTATCCAAAGTATAAACGAGGCACCAGCCGCACTGCCGTTTAAGCTCTGGCTGCGTGGGCAGCAGCTAGAGAGCTGGCGGCCACATCATCTGCCCAGCGGCTCCCTCAGCCTGTCCTCAGGATCTGACCAGTGAGCGCGCATTTTGCTGCTTTGTCCCCTCTGGCATGGGTGCTCTAGAACGTAGGCAGTCCATTGCCCTCTGTCTGGGACCTCTCTGTCCTGGGTTTGGTGTCTTAAGAGACCATCTACAGACTCCATGTGAAGCTGAAACCCATCCAGAGCTCCAGGGTCCAAACTTTCCCGAGGGCTGTCTCAGCACTCTTTAGATGTGTTTTGTTGTGGGAAGATAAGAACCTGTGTAAAAATAATGTCTTCCCAAACCCTGTGCTGAGAGAGGTTTGAGGACAGAGAGAAAGCCCACATTGCAAGTCCTGAGGAAAAATCATTGCGTTTGAATTGTATAGGTCAGGCTGGAGTAGTTTGGAGAGATGATAAAGTTTCCTGTCTCCTTGCGGGGAAAAAAACACTCTGGGGTTTTCTGCTCTCGATGTATCTTTCATTCGCATGTCCTTCTTTAATGAAATGGTATTGTGCCTCTCTATAAGTGGATATTTGAGCAGAGCAGCATGCTGATTTCTCTCTCAGTCAGGCCTGCGGTGAGACCTGGTTCTTTGGAGATGGTCCAAAACCAAATAGCCACAGCTCACTTGCCGAAGAGCCTCCTGGCACCGGAACCCCCGCCATGCCTTTCTGTCTCTCCTTGGAAGGTGGCCCTCCACCCTAACAAAGATCTCTGTTATGGACGGACGTCGCCTTTAAATCTCCATCTCTGGTACAAATTGTCTTCCCTTGGGCGAGTTTCTGCCTCCGCGTTGGCTGTCAGGATGTACGGGCTTTGTGGTGGAGGAGGGCTTTGCAGCGCCCTGGAAGGTGGGATTCAGCCTCGTATACATGAATAGCAGCAGGCTATCTCTTCAGGAAAAGGGGATTCCTGGAACAAGAGAGAGGCTGGTGCCCGAGACCAGAAACTCTTCCTGGTGTTTCTGCAGCCTCTTCTGGCCTCATGGTCCTTTCGAATGGCCTATAGGCAGCCCTGGAGCCTGTTCTCCTGGAGCAGCTCTGATTCCCTGAGCTCCTGGACCAACCACCGACCCTCAGGACCCTGGTCTGCAACTCTTTTGTGGTCCAAAGAGCCACACCTTGCCCCTCGTGAGGCTCGGCTGCTGGGGGTTTCTCGGGAAGCAGTGGGCAGATGCCTCTGCCCCGCTTTGGCTTTTCCTCATTCTTTGCGTTGCCGTCATTGTCTGCGTGCAGAGATTCTGCAGTGATGGTCTCTGCACCAAGAGCCCTGGAGGCCAAGAAGGGTACAGGTAGCTGCCTGCACTTCAGAGATCTTGTGGGGTATGAAGGGAGTCAGGTTTGGCTGTTCCTACTGCTTTCCACATCAGGGCCTGTCCTCTGACTAGTTTTGGGGCTGGGCCCTTTGCCATCAGAGAAGGGAGAGCCCTGAGGAAATTAAAGATCTTATTCAGGCTTTCTTGGCCCAAGGCCTGTGGAAACCTTGATGAAAGGGATGCTTAGGGAGAAGTGGGACATCTGGCTACTCTCCAAGGCCCCTCACAGCAGGCCTGGGCCTGGACCAGGTATCCTGCTGGCCATGCTGCTCTGGCAGCCTCCTCCTGCCACGTTGGCCAGTTTGCTTCTGCCCCTCAAAGTCCTTCTTTGCTTACTTTCTCCATCGGCGTCTCTGGTGCTTCCCTGGTGTCGCGGCTCACTCCTCCCTAGGTACTCTGAGTGATGGTCACTTGGTCTCTGGGTTTTGGAGCCTGCCTGCCGTCCCAGGGAGAGCTTTGCTGAGTATTCACATGTGCCCAGATGGACCCGGGGACACCACCACATGAGGGAGGAAAGGTGTTACTTGCCATGTCCTATCTCTAGCCAACACTTTTCTCCCCTACCTAGAGTCTGTGTTGTTGATTTTTTTTTCTTTTTCATATTAAAAAATAATAACAGTTCTTCGTGTTTTAACACATATAGATTCATGTAAATAGACTTGTGTAATTCCACCACTACAGTTCCAAACCCCTAAAAACTCTGTGCCGCAACCCCTCTGTAGTCATGCTCTCCCACCCACCTCTTTCCCCGGCCACCACTGCTCTGTCCTCCGACATGCTCCCCAAAGATCTGTGGTCCACGTTAACTGTATCTTCCCATAAATTTCACTGGTACCTACTGCCGTAAGATAAGAGCGTGAAAATGAAGACCACTCTTCGGAAAGCCTTCCACCTTCCTTTGCTTTTGCACTTTATCATGACTGTGCTGAGCCCTGACACCTACTGAGCGCTTCTGCGATACGGACAAGTCAGCATTAACCCAGCCCTCTTCCTTCCCACCCTCAGCCGTGCCTGCACATCAGCATTTTTTATCGATTGCATCCCGGTTTTCCTGCTCATCGTAAAAACACCTCCCTTAGCCCAGTGCTTCAAAATTACATGTAATAGGAAGAAACAGATGAAGTCTAAGTTTAAAAGAATGCTGTCTGTAACAATAACCCTCAGCTGGAGGTTGCCAAGGGAGAAAGAGTTGGAAAAAAGTGCACAGGAAACTCTTGACAGTGGAAAGAGGATTAATTTTATTCCAGAAGATCATTTGTAAGTCATTTGTAGCAAGAACCCACAAATCATTCCTGTTTAATTGGAATAAGACAGGGTGTGGTTGTCAGGGTCCGTCTGGGCTCCCCAAGCCCGTGTGGAAGAATTAGGGCCACAGATGTGTTCTTTCAGCTCACAGACATATGAATGCCCTTACTGGGCTGGCTTCGGGGAACTTGCCAGTATCCTTCTAGCTAAGGATTTACCAACCACTTGCCCTCAGAGAAACCTTCTACTTCCCCTGCCCGTATCCTTCTGAGTTCTGTGACAGCTTTGACTCACAGAGAGGTTTTTCTCATTTAATTAATTGTTGACTCCAGAGTCTCCAGGATAAGTTGCAGTTGCCCAATTTCCTGGTAAATGTTCAGGTTCTCTGGTGGTTTGGAAGCGTGCATGAGCTTGGGATATTTTTTTAGGGTAAATAAAGTCTGTAAAATGTGATTTGGGTGCTTGGTTTTCGGTGCCAGGACTTGAAGTGATTGGCCCTTGTGAGAGGGGAAGAGAGGACAGTCTGAAGGCTGTAGTTTTCTTTAAGGTGGGTTCTGAGCTGTGAGTGAGGGGAGATGCGCCCAGGTGCGTGGGGCTGGTTTCCTGAGCTCCAGGCTCTCCCTTTGACCCAGGCCTTGCCCGCCTACCTCCTGGGATGCCTGCCTCCTGGGATTGGATGGTTGACTGTGCAGAGGGGACAACTTCCGTGTGCAGAGAATGAATACACCCCTGTAGTCGTGGTCTTTGTGGGGAGCCAGGTTAACGTGTGAAGCACGTGGGACGTACAACAGGTCCCGATTTGTACCCTTGTGCAGATTCAGCCTGTGTGAAAAGGTGAGAACGATGTTCCACACTGTGGGCTGAGGGTTTGTGGTGATTCACTTGGGCAGAGGCGGGTTGCACTCCGGGTCAGCCCCTTGGCCAGGTTGGTACCAGGACCCTGGCCTGAGAGCAGGAGCCAGAGCTGGAGGGGCACTGGGCCTGGCCAGGTCCTTACAGGGAGAACTCAGGCTCCTGGGTCAGCCTCCCGGGTGGGAGCCAGGGGAGCAGTCCCACGTGGGAGACCGAGGCCGAGGGTCTAACTAGGCAGACCCAGCAAGTCAAGCCAGTGGTGGACCCACAGGCCCGGGGGACTGCCCTCGGAAACAGGTTTGGAGATCAGAGCCGTGAGTGCCCATAAGATTGAGAATTACTGATCCATCAGAATTCCAGGGAACTGTCGTTTTTCTGAAAGTTCACGTGCTTAACCCCTGTGCCCAGAATCTCTAGGTTATGGGGTCCTGGAACATGTATTATTAAGAGCTCCCTTTTAGGGGCTTCCCTGGTGGAGCAGTGGTTGAGGGTCCGCCTGCCGATGCAGGGGACGCGGGTTCGTGCCCCGGTCGGGGAGGATCCCACGTGCCGCGGAGCGGCTGGGCCCGTGAGCCATGGCCGCTGAGCCTGCGCGTCCGGAGCCTGTGCTCCGCAACGGGAGAGGCCATGACAGTGAGAGGCCCGCGTACCACCAAAAAAAAAAAAAGAGCTCCCTTTTAAATGTTGGTGCACAGCTCATGTTGAGACCCCCTGCCTCGGGCAGCAGTGGGGTCCGGAGGCTGCTCTGTGGGTACAGACAGAAGCCGGGCCCAGGTGGACAGTGAGATAACAACAAAGTGGGGAGTGCCTTACCCAAACCAGGCCACCCCTTCTTAAATCCCTGATTCACAGAGCAGCGGTCCTCGCGTTTTCTTGGTCTCTGCAGATGTATCATCTCCTCTGTTTCTAGCTGAATGGTATGGTTTCAGCCCAGCACGGATCAAGCCTTCCCGTGCTCTTTTGTCCTCGTGGAAGACACTCTTGTTTCTCCTTTAAGATCATCTCTGGAGTCACCATCTGTTGCTTTGGGGGTGGTGTCTTGATCCCCTGCTCCCTGTATGCACCTCAGCCTGGGTACTTCTCACTTTAACAGCTGTCTGCTTGTTTCTGGTATGAGACTGGGCTTCTGGAGGTCTAAGTATTGGTTTCTGGTTCATCTTTGAGTTCCTGGCACGTTAAGAGCTTCGTAACCAAAGCTTATGGAATTAATGTTTTCACGAAATGGCAAAAGGCATTTTAAACTCCCTCCCCTCTTTGCCACCGTCCCCCTGTTCATCAGAATTATTCATCCGCTCACACCCAGCAAAGGCGGCTGTAGCTGAGCCTGAGAAACCAGCCCCAGGCGGCCCCCAGCACGCTCCTGAGAACCACTAAGATAAACACAGAATACACTCTCGCCGAACTCCGAGAAGGAAAGGTCTTCAAAGGTCATAGGGTCCAGAGGCTCTCAACCCGGGCTGCACATTAGAATCATCTGGGGAGCTTTTAGCAAATGCTCGTGCCCAGCACCCACCCCTAGAGATTTTGGTTCAGCTGGTCTGGGGTGGGACCCATGCTTGGGTGGAATTTTCTTAAAGCTCCACGTGGGCTTCTAGTGTACAGCCAAGTTTGTGAACCACTGCTCTAGGCCAGAGCTCCTCACTGAATGTTTGAATGAAAGGATTAAAAAGGTCTCTGAGTGAGTTGATGGCTCCCCAAAAGCCCACAGGCTGGTGGTAAATTCGCCAACAGTGACCGCTGGATTCCCCAAGCCCCTCCATCATCCAGTCCTGTCATTCTTGATGACAGACTCGGCCTTGATCATTCCTCCTGCCCGGGGACCAGAAGCCAACTCTGAACAGAATCTAATTTCAAACTGATGAGTGGCACGTAAGAAGACGGGGTATGATGGGCTCTGAATTATGGCCTCCTTTTTTCAAGCCATATATTTGACTCTGAATATTAATTTGCTAGGGCTGCTATCACAGAGTGCCACAAACTGGTTGGCTTAAACAACAGAAATTTATTGTGTCACAGTTCTGGAGACTAGAAGTCTGAAAACAAGGTGTGAGCAAGGTTGGTTCCTTCTGAGTCTGTGAGGGAGGGATCTGTCCCAGGCTTCTCTCCTTGGCTTCTAGATGCTGTCTTCTCCCTGCGTCTCTTCACATTTTCTTCCCTCTGTGTGTGTCTGTGTCTAAATTTCCCTCCTTTAGAAGGATACCAGTCATATTGGATTAGGACCCACTCCAGTGACCTCATGTTAAATTGATTCCCTCTGGGAATATCCTGTCTCTAAATAAAGTCATATTCTGAGGTTCTGGGAGGTAGGACTTAAACATATCTTTTGGAGGGACATCCCACTCAACCTTTAACTACTCTCCAAGCTTTCCACCTTAGCGGCAGCTTTTAATGGGTAGAGCCAAGAGTATAGTTTTTTCTTTACATCTGCTCCCACCCTCAAATTGCTCAGAGCACAAAGCCTAGGACTGGTTGCTTCTCAGCATTCAGCACTAACTTGCCAAGGGACTGACATCTGGTCCCCTGGTTCTGCGTACACTTGGAGGATAAAGGTTTACGTTCAGGCTCCCCCAGAGATGGACTTATTTCCTGATAGTGGCAGGAGCAGCTGAGAGGCTGGAAGGAGAGAGAGGTGAGCTACGAGGGGTGGGCCTCCTTGTCCCAGGTAAAGGCTGGAGTCAGGTGCTGGTGTAAAACATCAGTCTGAGTGGATGCGTGAAAACTCTGGACGGAGGGCCTGTGTTGGTGGTGGTACTTTGGAATGTACATACGTTATCATTGGTGAGTGGTGAGGGAGTCATGAGGGTATAGACAGGAAGCGTGCTTCATGGCTTTGCAGGTCATACATCAGCTGCTCGCTCCTGAGGTTCCTTTTTTGGATTTTTAATTTTTTTTAATTTTTAAAAAATTTTTATTGAAGTGTAGTTGATTTGCAGTGTGATTCAGTTATATATATGTGTATATGTATTCTTTTTCAAATTCTTTACCATTATAGGTTATTACAAGATATTAAATATAGTTTCCTGTGCTGTACAGTTGGTCCTGGTTGTTCATCTGTTTTATGTATAGATAGTAGCGTGTATCTGTTAATTCCAAACTCCTCATTTATCCCTGTCCCCACCCCATTCCCATCCAAAGTCAATGTCAATGGATATTGACACTGGTACATTACTGTTAACTAGATTACAGACTTTATTCAGTTCTCACCATTTTTAACATACCCTCATGGGGGTGGGGGTGTGTGTGCGCGCGTGCGCGCATGCGTTTGTGTACTTCTGTGAAGTTTTATCCCATGTAGAGATTTATGTAACTACCCCAACAATCACGATACAGAACACGTTTTTGAAACTTGGTTGTGAGGCACATAGCATAGTGAATTACTTGTCAGTTGTTCCATTAACCAGAGCACTGTCCGTCAGCCTCAGGGCTGGAGGTAGTGATTTGACTTGTCCAGAGGCCTTGTAGCACTTGGACTCCAGTGCTAGGTGTGGTTGCCATTTACAAGGTCCATTCTGGACCTGGAGCCCCACAGCAGGAGTCTTGGCTGGCGAAAGTGCTCGCATTCTGTAGGCACAGCACCCTGCGTCCAGGGCCTGGGATCAGAGTGTTCCTCTGGGCTGGGTAGAGGGAGTAAAGCAAGGGAGAGGCAGGGAATGAGGGCAGCAGCCAACTCCCTGGGGTTCAGGCCTCAGGGGATGAGGGGCCAGGTAGAGACTAGAGAGGTGCCTGGGCAGACACGGTGCGGGTTGTAGGGGAAAGTCATAGCTTGGTGAGCATGGGGGTACCCAGGGGGCATCCTTCCATGAGCGCCTGAACGGACTGTGATGAGTACTTCCTCTGCTGGGCATGGCTTCTAGATGGAGGATGGGAATGTTAGTTGCTTTGCTGCCATTGCTGTCGTGAGGTCATAGTAGAAGAGAAGATACTTGAGACAAATTCCAGAGCACACTCAAAACAAAGGTGGTAACTTTTTCTCCAAGCCAGTCATGTGTTTATTTTATCTTTGGCACTTCCCAGTTACAGGACATCTGATTAAGTGGAACACTCCATTCTCCAACCATGCAGCGTAACAGGGCTCACTGTGTCTGGGTGTATGGTTTCAGCTAGCCATTTGGGGATATTGGCGCACATGTGTCTATTTTATTTTTTGTTTGCTGATTTTTCCAGTTTCTTTGGTTAAGGTTTTCAGCCAAGTACTTAACCTTTATGGTCAAGAGATGGCACCCTGCTCCATCCCTGCAGACACAACCCCCCGCTGGATGATTCCAGCATCATGGGGCTGCCTGGTGGTAAGAGCTAGTACATGGTGCTAGACCACCTCCTGAGAGCAAGTGCTGGGACGCTAGACGGAAGATGCCGAGAAGGAGGGAGAGGGAAGGCTGGTTCAGACAGGCAGGCCCCACACAGGCCCTGAGGGGCCTCCAGGAACCCAGGTGGAGGTGGGACCAGCATAGTGCCAGGGAACTGGGGGGAGGGGGGCTCGGTGCTGCCAGCCTAAGCACCAGCTGCTGACTGCCAAAGCTGGGGTTTAGACGGAACCTGGGAGCTGCAGCCCCATGCAGGTTGTCAGAGGAAGGCCTCAAATGCATGTGGAAATATAATCTTTAAAACCAAACGTAGGGCAGGAGACCAAGGTTGCTACCATCCCCGGAAGGAAATCTGATTAAGATGATGTCCTGCCTCCATTGCCTTCATTCAGCTCACCTGCCCAATATTATCAGTTCCATCTTCCAAAACGCCATCATCTTGTACCTTCATTTCTAGGAAAGCAGCAATTGCTCCCTTTCCATTTCTCGTCTGACCTCACCGTATCGGGTCAACCTTACTTCTAACCAGTCCTGTCATTCAACAGTCTCTGAACCCCGCCCCTTCCCCACACTTAGGGTGTCTCTGCTTCCCTTCTAGACTCCATCCCGTAACATTCTGTCCCTTTTGTAACAACACTGGCTTTGATGAGCTGAACTCCAGGTTAGCCTGCTGTCATATTTTCTCCTATCTACCTCACAATCAAACACAATTGGTTTCTGATATAATGGTATTTTTATTGTCAACTTCTGTATGTTACTTATTTCTGTGTGATTAGTGAATAAGACAAAGCATACTGTGTTGTTTCCTAATTGTTGCCATATGCAGGCCTCGTCTCCTAACTAGGGGGAGGGCAGGGAGCCTGTGCTATATATTTTGTCCACCTTGGGCACCCCGTGTGGCCATGTACACGTTCCATCAGTGGTTTGCTGAGTGATGGATACAGCCAGTCCCCATCATGAAGTGCCTGAGAGCTCTGGTCTGGGTCCTTATTCTTCAGGCTTTAACGAATCAAACTGGGATTTGTAACTACTGGCTCCCTGTCTTAGTAGTCATTAGCCTGGAATGCAAGCGGCTGGCAATCAGGATATTTTAAGGAATGGTTAGGTTTTATTTGAGTGTGAGATAGCCGAACTCCTTTTGAGGTAACTGTGAAAGATCAGAATTGGACAAAAGAACAATATTTTCTTGGAGTTAAAAGTTGATATAGCTGAAACCTGCTTTCTGCAAACTCAAGTCTAGAGCATGACAAGGTAGACTTGAAAGATAAGAATTTCAGAGGGAGGGAGATGAGATCCCAAGGGCCAACAATTTGCTAATTCTCTGGAATGGCTCCCTCTGTCCAGTGCGTGGCGATGTCCACACCACCTTCCCTTCAGTGTGGAGAGAGGAGCTGACGTTCTGCTGCATCATCTTAGGGTTGGGGCGGAGACCATGTGTTCCCTACGTGGGCTTCATTTTCAGAAGCATCAAGTCTAGCATTTTTAACAAAGTAAGCAATCTCTGACTATAGAATTAAGTCAGTTTGGTGCGGTGGAAGTCATATATATTTATCCAAAGGACAGGGGAGTTCACTAATGGTCCAGTGGTTAGGACTCTGCGCTTTCACTGCCGGGGTCCGGGTTCAATCCGTAGTCAGGGAACTAACATCCTGCAAGCCATGCGGTGCAGCCGGGAGAAAAAAAAGAAAAGAAAAAGGAAATCGAGCCATACAGAGAATTGAGATATTAAAAACATTGAGGAGCAAATAACTCTGCTCCTGGTTTGGAGAGCTGGTTGTTCCAGCTACCACCAAATTCTGATCTAAAAACACGCCAGAATTTCCAATTATAGCCAGTAGCTCCTCCTTGGTTACTTTGCCACCACCTTCCTGTTGCTGTTCAGACTTCCCTGATCATGAACGGAGAGAGTTCTCTCTGATTCTTCTTACCTCTCTGTCTGCTAACTGGAGCAGACAGATCTTAGTAGTGCACATCTCAAGAAAGAAACATGGCGCCTGGGAAACTCATCTGGAGTGGAGTTTTGAAAATTAGTTTTTCCTGTCTGCCCAGGAAGCCAGCGCACAGTTGGTGTGACCGTCTCGTTCCCTGACGGGACCCTCAACAGGAGGACGTGCAGGCGACCTGTGGACAGAGAATTCCCTGGGCTTTTCCTGTCCAGAAGCATTTCGGAAAATGCACACCTTGAAGTTGGTTTTGTTTCCATTTGCCGAAAGAATAGTGAGGCAGTTGGGTTTTCAGACTTCTGGGGGGAAGGATTGTGTCAGGGTGATGTGGGGCAGGGGGTGGGGAGCTGGGATTCTGTTTTAAAATGCAGCTGCCTGGACTTTGCCCCTGGATGTTCTGATTCAGATAGGCTGGGACTGGGCATCTGGAGGACTCCTAGGGTGATTGTGACGACAGGGACGCCTGGAAGCCTTGTGTGTGCTCCCGACTCACAGGGCCTGACAGTAGACTTGAATGAGAAGCTGTGTCTCCTTTAGGAACCGTCACTGCTTCTGTCGTGGGTCACTATCGGCAGTGCAGGCCTCACCGTATGAAACTGCCCTTCTTACAGTTCAGAAATAGTCGATGATCAGCCATTCCCTATGATTGGACTGAGAGAAAGGCCACAAAATGAGGCCCACCTGGGCTTGGAGCCGAGTATCTCCCGTCTGCTAGCCTCCAAGTTTTGGCCAAGTCATTTGGCCTTTCCCGGTCTGTGTCTTATCACCTGTAGGATGGGGATTGTAACGTCACCTTTGCCAGGTTATTGTAAAGGGTAGAGACCACGCATGCCGAGGGTCTCTGGCGCACAGTCGCTCTGTTTTTACCCTCTTGGGATAACTTTCCCCACTTCTTGCTCTGAAACACATCCTCTACTACTGCTTGGGTCCTGGTGGTACCCTGGGGAGACCATTGGTTAGTCTCCACTGCTCCCGTGTGTGCTCCTGGACTGTCCAACCAGGTGGGTCACGCTATCCCGCAAGGCCTGTCGGAAGTGTCTCCTGATGTCGCCTCTAGAAGGCAGATTCCGGTTACGTCTCCACCACAAGCGCCCCCGTCGTGCTTCCTACCCCAAGTCATGCTCAGCTGACTGTCCAGCTTGGTGCACCCAACAGCATTGTATGACACGCACCAGGAAATGACGTTGAGGTGATGAGCCGACGTTGAGGTGATGGTCAGTCCTTCCCCCGCTCCAGGTAAAGGCTGGCGTTCTTCCTACCCGAGCTGACCTCCCGTGACCCCTCTGGCTCTGCCCCCGCACAGACCTTGCTCCATCCATACTTCTCGTTCCCCTCTGGGCTCTCTCTTGTCTCAGGCCCTTTCCACTTGCTCTGTGCCCCGCTTCACCTAGAATATTCTTCCCTATAACTGCATGGCTCACCCCCCCCTCCCTTCTTTAGTTTGTCACCTCCTTGGTTTCCCGGCCGCCCTGTTTCAAGCCTCAGCCCTCTTGCTCCCCCTCTGCAGGTTTATTTCACTCCATGACACTCGCCACCACCATCTGTCACCGTCCCTCTCCTCTCACTAGCATGTCAGCCCCACAGGGGCTCATCTGCTGCTGTATCTTGGCGCCAGAGCAGTGCTGAGCACACAGTAGGTGCCCAATAAATGGTTTTCAATAAATGAATAAGTGGTCACAGTATTTTAAAAGATGCAAATTTGCCCCCTTTCCCCACAGAAACCTTGCTTCCAGGGAAAAATTAAACTCATCTAATAAGCCTTCCTCTCCAAAGGAAAACGAAGACAACAGGGTGATATCCCCAGCTCTTTCTACTCAGTGTCAGCAGAGGGGCCTCATCCAGTTGCCTGATTGAGACGATTCGCTCTGAGCATCCGCACAAGCAGGGATCTGCACTGAGATGCTGAGATGCGGGGAGATGAGACAGCCTGACAGCAAGCACTGGGGGCCCAAGACAGAAACCCAAAAAGAGCACCCTGCGGAGATATTGAGAAGAACTTTGGTGGGGGGCACATTATTTTAATTGTAGCACATGGTGCCCATGGATTGATCATTGAAACAGTGACCTTGAATTCTTAGTAAAGATTAAGTTGAATCAAATATACCCTGTGTATGAAGATAGAGGGATAGCAAATATAGGTAGAAAAACTCCCATCAAGCTAGTTTTTGAAGTAACAGCTTTACTGAGACAGAATTTCCATATCATAAAATTCATCCTTTTAAAGGGTACATTTCAGTGGTTTTTATTTTATTTAGTTTTTTATAAATTTATTTGTTTATTTTTGGCTGCGTTGGGTCTTTGCTGCTGCGCGTGGGCTTTGTCTAGTTGAGGTGAGCGGGGGCTCCTCTTCCCTGTGGTGCGTGGGCTTCTCATTGCAGTGGCTTCTCTTGTTGCGGAACACAAGCTCCAGGTGCACGGGCTTCAGCAGTTGCAGCACGCGGGCTCAGTAGTTGTGGATTGCGGGCTTAGTTGCTCCGGGCATGTGGGATCTTCCTGTACCCAGGGCCCAAACCCGTGTCCCCTGCATTGGCAGGTGGATTCTTAACCACTGCGCCACTAGGGAAGTCCCGTGGTTTTTAGTATATTCACAGAGTTGTGCAGCCATCACTACTACTTAAATTTGGGACCTTTTTCATCACCCCATAAGCAGTCACTCTCCATTCTCCTTCCACCCAACCCTTGGCAAATGTCTTCCTCTATGTTCTGGATGTTTCATATAAATGGAATCATGCAACATATGATCTCTTGTATCTTGCTGCTTTAATTTCGCCTAATGTTCTTAAGGTTCATGTGTGTTGTAGCATGCAACAGCACTTTATTCCTTTTTATGGCTGAATAATATTCCATTGTATGGATATATATCATGTTTGGTTTATCCATTCATCCATTGATGAGCATGTGGAATCTTTCTCCTTTTTGGCTACCACTGAACCATGCTGAAATGTCATGAAAGGCTTGATGCTAATGGGGTTTCCTTGCCCCTAAATTGGAGGTGATGCGGCCCACCTCCCAGGCAGGTGTGAGGATCTGCAAAGCTGTAGACATCTCATCTAGCTGGTTTGTTGTCCACTGTGAAAGTGGACCTTTCTCGCTTCTGTGGCTTTTCTGTGCTGGTGTATGATTAGTCAGATTATCAAAGTGTTCCTCTTCTTGGACCTGTGAGTCAGATCTGAACTCAGTATCCCCCCCCACCCCTCCCTCCAATCTCCACTCCTGCCCACCTGGTTTCTCCACAGTCAGCTCCGAGGGCATCCAGCCCTCCCCATGAAAGGCTTGATGCTAATGGGGTTTCCTTGCCCCTAAATTGGAGGTGATGCGGCCCACCTCCCAGGCAGGTGTGAGGATCTGCAAAGCTGTAGACATCTCATCTAGCTGGTTTGTTGTCCACTGTGAAAGTGGACCTTTCTCGCTTCTGTGGCTTTTCTGTGCTGGTGTATGATTAGTCAGATTATCAAAGTGTTCCTCTTCTTGGACCTGTGAGTCAGATCTGAACTCAGTATCCCCCCCCACCCCTCCCTCCAATCTCCACTCCTGCCCACCTGGTTTCTCCACAGTCAGCTCCGAGGGCATCCAGCCCTCCCCAGCTGTCCCCCACCCAGACGTGCCCTCCCCCCAGCTGTGCCCTCCGCAGCTGTCCCCCACCCAGACGTGCCCTCCGCAGCTGTGCCCTCCCCTGCTGGGCATCCTGGACATCTTCCACGGCCACTGCAGGTGCCTGTGAAACCCACCTCCTCCTCAGGACCATTATACTAAGCCAGCTCCACAGGCCTTTCTGGCATTACTACCTCAAACTGATACCTGTGTCTAAGTGTATGTTTTCGTGTTACTATGTATGGTTTTTTTCCTTTGATGTTGTCTTGCCTCATGGCCTCAACCAAACCAAACTGCAACACGGCCAGACAGTGTCTCGGAACATCCTGTCCCCGGGCCCCCCAGGTGCAGCTCACAGCGAGTTCTCTGAATGCTGGCTGGTTGGGTGTCTGGGAGTTTCGAGCCCTTTGCCATGTAACTGGAGAGGATGGAAGGGTGAATGGAGGCACCTCCTCAGCTGTACAATGGTCTTGGAGGGGGGATCAGGTTTAAATCATTGCGAATCCTGTTTTAACCTCCCACTGTTGATTCCTGAAAGTGCATGGCTGCACTAGCCGAAAAGTAACCCGAATTTTGGTCAAGACTTTGAACCACAGGTTTTTGTGGCGACCAAGCCCATCTGTGTAAATTCTACAGGACAGCAACTGCTGCCCGGCCACCGTTCGGCAGGACCTTTGATAACTCATGTTCCCTTCTCTGCTGGCCACAGACTTGAGCATTTAGTTAGGCTTGGGGGGCAGGGGGTGACTTGAGATAACCACATCCATAACAACGAGGCCCGCCCGTTCTTTGTCCACTCCCATTCTGTTCTCCAGATGGATCAGGTAATCCACATTAGCAGGTAACTTAGTTTTTTCACTACCTCTCTGTTGCCTGCGTTCATTGTCTGCTGTGATAATAGTGAACAGAGAAAGAAGAAAGTTAAAATAGGAAGCTGGGAAGGGCAGGAAGAGAATCTCTAGGCCCGGTAAACAAAAGTTGGCTGTAACACGAGCCAGCATGTGGAAGTGTGACCAAGTACTCCTGACTATCTGGGCGCAGACCCTGTGCGCTTTCATTTTGGTTGGCTCATCTCCCATCTCTCTGTTACCAAGCATGTTTAGGTCAGCTTTTTTGGGGAGCGGGGAGGTGGGGAGCTGTTGTTTCTGAAGAAAAGGAAAGATCATCAGATGGATCTCTTAAAATCAGAGTTAGAGACTGGACAGCTAGGTGGGGGCAGTTCCAATGAAAACAGACTTCCTTCTGATGAAATATTTACCAGCTTTTGTAGGAAGCCGTCTCCTCTTTGCCGTGGTGAGAGGCACTCTGAACCTTTCCGCCTCATGGCAAGGGTGTAAAATGATGATATCTGTCGGGTGTACTGGGTTCAATAAAAAGGCCGGAGCCAACCAATTTGCCTCAGTTGCCTCGGACATACCCTAGCCCACTGTGAGGCCAAGAAGCCCTACTGATCAGAAGCTCTGGTGTATCGGTCCAGGCCCTGGGAGATCTGGGTTTGGGGCTCTGAGCCTCTTCAGACTGTGTGTTTACCTTGAAGCAGACAGTGATGAGATCTGAGATGTGGAGGTCCCTGAGCCCACCCGTTCCTGCAGGTAGATGATTATTCAGTACCTTCCTCCCCACACATCTGCATGGTCAGGAGACAAGGGTTTGGCAGTTACTTCCGCTGTTGGACAGCTCCATTTCCAGGGGAATATCTTCCTTGTATTTAGCTATTATCTTCTCCATTCCTCACTCTAGAGTCCCCCAGGGTAGGTCTCACCCTCCTCTGTATCCCCGGCTATTGGGCCATGGTGTCTCAGGGTAACCGGTCCTCACGTGGGCTGTGTTCTTCTCATCCCTCACCATCCTGTCAGGTATGGTTTTCTGCAAGTTATCTGTTCCAAAGGAAAATCAGTGGATCCTGGAAGCCTGATATGGGGGTGTGTGTGTGTGTGTGTGTGTGTGTGTGTGTGTGTGTGTGTGTGT
>NW_006798559.1:326308-354490 GCF_000442215.2 Lipotes vexillifer | reverse complement strand
GTGTGTGTGTGTGTGTGTGTGTGTGTGTGTGTGTGTGTGTGTGTGTGTGTGTGTGTGTGTGTGTGGTCAATATCCACCACATTATAGAAGAAAGAAAAAGGATGATAATCCTGTCACCTAACAAACCTGTTTTCATTTGAGTGTTTCCTTTGTCTTTAGTCTGATGAATCCAATTATATAGTTATAATCAGAGTACAGTATACAAAGTTTTGAGGGTTTCTTCGTTCACTGTGCAATAATTTCCCCCACAGTTCTTCTAGGCATCGTAAGACAAAGACTAAAGAACACAAATATTTTGCGGCTCCAGTGAGCACTGGGATGGGTGCACCTCATTCAGCGGAACAGTTACAGAATCGTGACAGTGACTAGAAAGCAGATCAGTGATGTCGTGGGCCCCTGCCCCTGAGGGGAAGCAGGGGACCTTGAGGGGAGGGGAAGGAATGCGGTGTGGGGTAGGGTCACGTTCTGGGCTCCCAGGAACATCTCCATACATAGGACAGTGAGCTCTTTAGAGAGGAAAGGAGTAAGTTTTGGGACCGTCTTAACCTTTTAGAAGAGGAAAGAAAACAGTGCCCTTTTTACATACTTTTCCGAATTTCCTGTGTTTCATGGTAGCGGGTTACTGTTTTTTGGCTTCCTTTCATGGTAGTAAACACAGTCTGTTTTGTTTAGCAATTTCCTTCCCCCTCAAATACCATCCCTGATCAATTCTACTTTTCCCTGAGTCATGTATTCACAAGTCTCTTTGCTTCATCTCTCTCCCCTTAATTCATTTATTGAGCCCCTGCTATGCACTCTGGGTTCCAGAAGGGGCCGTGGTGGGTGTTGAGGAAGAAGGGGCAGCCTTGTAGCAGAATGGTAGGTGCTGGAACCCCAGCATCCAGATGCTTCCACCCACCTTCCCAGGGGGCTCGCTCTCTTGAGGCTCAAAACTCTGACATTTAATGAGCTCTTCCTAGATAGTGATTTGTCCGTTTTATAGATAGGGAAATCGAAGCTGAGTTAGTTGCTAAAGTCAGAGGTCGGCGGGGACTCACTAAAGCCCTGGCTCGGCTGCAGTTGCCACCTGTCCTGTCTGAGCTTTGAGAGCCACAGACAGAGACGGTCAGGGCTTCATTTTTAAACACCGTTGTCTTGAGGGTCTCAAGTAAGGGGTCACTGTGGAGGTTCAGCCAGCCCTGCTGGGGTCTGTTGTGAGTGAGTGGAGCTTGGGTGGAGGAGACAGACAAGAAGAGGGTGGATAGAAGGAGATAGGGGCTGGTTAACCCAAGATGAGAGAAAGTGGCCACCCACAGGGGAAGGAAAGGGTCCTGCCAGGCTGAGCTCTTGTTACTCAGACACCCATTGAGCTGCATTCCCTC
Source organism: Lipotes vexillifer (assembly GCF_000442215.2). NCBI lineage: Eukaryota > Metazoa > Chordata > Mammalia > Artiodactyla > Lipotidae > Lipotes > Lipotes vexillifer. The sequence continues at coordinate 353,129 of NW_006798559.1, read as the reverse complement.
CAAAGCCATCTGTGTCCTACAGGCATTGTCTTCTTTTGCTCTGTAGCAGCAAAAAGAGAATAAGTTGCCTTTACTGCCATGTTAAAAAAATCAGTAGAGCCACTCACCTTGAACTCAGAATGATGTTGACCTTTCGAATGAAATTGGGAACACCTGGAGTTTGTTTCCTACCAATTGGGCACAGAACAGTTTCTGCTTTTCCTTGGAATGAAACACAGCCTGAGTGCTAGAGTACAGGTTCTCCAGTGCATCAGCATCGCCTGCTGGTTAGCTCATTGCTGGGCACCACCCCAGAGCTTCTGACTCAGTAGGTCGGGGGTGGGGCCCTGAGAATTTGCATTTCTAACGAGGTCTCCCGAGAGGTGCTCATGCTGCCACTGCTGGGACCTAACTCCGAGAACCTCTGTACTAGCGCACGTCTCAGATTTGGGCCTCTGCTCCCATCTTCACCCCCCAGGACCCAACACAGTAGGTGTGGTAGAGAGCCACTGTCTAAAAGAGAATTTATTTTCTTGCAGCATAGAGTAGTCAGGAGAGTTTGGCTGAGTCCCGGAGCTGCCCCCTGGCCTGGCCGCCAGCCCCCATCGTCCCTCTCCTGAGGCTGAGCCCCTCCGTTTACATGCCACCCCTTGCAGGGGTTAGAATAGGGCTGAGTGAGCTGGTGCAGAGAGGGCCCCGCTGCGATGTTGCTTTAGCTCCTCTTAGCACGTGAAATTTGACGAGCTAAGCGTTTTCCGTGGTAAGTGCATAAAAAAGATTTATCCTTTTGTGAAAGAAAGAAATACAACATTTCTCTTGAGTCATAACTGTTGTTAGATGCTGAATGAGGGAAGACGGTTAATGCTCTGTTCTTCTAGACAATTTTCTCTGACTTTCTTTTGCTCTCAGAAGGTCTCTGGAATTAATTTTTAATGGCTTCACGTGTGTGCAGGAGTCTCGCTCTCCTGTGAAGGATGTCTCTGGTCAGGACGCAGCTCAGCAAGGCCCCGGAACGGCTCCAAATGGGCCAGGAGGGGCGCACAGGGGCACCAGCTGGGGAGAGGGTCAAGAGACCTCCTTTGGGTCCGGGGAGGGCGGCAAGAGATGGGATGGAGGGCTGGGAATCTGGTGTTGAGCCCCGAGGCTTCTGGTCAGCAGAGTGCTGTTTTTGGTTGACTTTGGGGCCACAACATGTAAGCCATGGGCCTCTCTGCCATTAGGGTGTCCGCTTGGCTGGCGCTCAACCATCTCGGCCTCATGGCCAAACCCAGCTTGTTACCATCCCCTCTCAAGTGTACTTGGAATTCCTATCCCGGTGAGTCTTCTGTTGTCCACATCGCCTTCCCCCTTGGTCCTCACAACAACGACTCCCTGACCCCCCCGGATCCCTATTTGTGTCCGTGCCCTCTGCCAGGTTGCTCTCGCACCTTGCCTAGACCGTTGCAGTAGTTTGCAGCCAGCCTCCGCTTTCTCCCCCTCCCTCCCCGCCCTTCCCACCACTACCATATTGCCATCCTAGAACCTGCTGAGCCCAGGCTGCTCCCCACTCCTCCGGGAGTACAAAACCCTTGATGGCTTCCCATGGCCTATGAGAAAAATCCCATTTCCTTGGCATCAGAGTTTTCCTATTTGGCCCGTCCTGTCCGGCCAGAGTAAGAGCATGGATGCCGGTGAGGGTCTTGACAGTCCCGATAGCTTCTGGCTATATCAAGCTGTTGAAAGGAGTGTGTTTGACAAGTTGACGGCTTGCCAGAGGACAGCCTCCAGCAAGAGGATTTGCTGCTCTGACCCAAGTATGAAGGAGAATACCGCTGAAGTGGGAGGGAGAGACCCATGTCATGGAGCAGTGGAGAAAGCCGGGGAGAAGGGCCCAGTCATAAAGACCAGGTTTCTCCGAGCCTGGCTAAGAAAGGCCCCCTTCCGTGCAGACCACCCTTGTTGGGAAGACAGCTGGAGAGGCCTGGGTTCTGATGGTGTTCATTCTGGAGCCCCCCGGAGCATTCTGAGATGCTGACCCTTACAGGGCAGGCCCAGACCACTGGTAGCCACCTCTGCTGGATGAGGTTCCCAAATGAAGTTGAGGCCTGAAAAACTTTGCTGAAGACAATACACGGGCTTTTTAGTTTTGTTCTAAGTAGAAATTCAGCGTTCCTGATGCTTGGGATCCGTTATGTCATTTTGATAGAGAACGCAGGAGCTTCCGCAAATCTATCTCACCTTTGTAAAGGAGGGAAACGGACACTAACACAGAGGGAACGTGGTCTGGTCTGGGTCTGGGAGGACTGTTGGAGGGACCGCCAGAGCGTTCTCTTGCCCCATCAGATCACCTGGGGGAATATTGAGTCAACGCCGTGACTCAGACTTTAAAAGGGTCTTAGACAACTGGAGGTTGCCTGTGGAGGGGTGGTCAGGGTGCCATGGGTCCTAAACCTTATCAGAGGAGATGATGCTTTGCTGAGCTCTGTAGGGGAGGAAGAGAGGGAGGGGACAAGGTCTGGGCCTCGGAGTTGAAGGGTGTCACAGTGTGCAAATTTGGCTGTTTGTAAGGAAGACCAACCCACAAATCAGACTGTCCAAAGGTGGACTAATGGCCTAGCACCAATAATAATAACAGCTTATTTTTATGGGATATTTTACAGTTTGCAAAGCATTTGCATGAGAGGTGGTAAGCCCTCCTTCTCTGGAGGGATTCAAGTTCAGGAAGGAATGTTGTTGAGCAGATTCAGGCCCTTCTGAGAGTTAGATGGATCCAGATGGGTGTTTTCCCAATGTGTATTAGAATTATGTGGGGTGCTTATAGGTATAGAGAACAAACCTAGTGGTTACCAGTGGGGAGAAGGAAAGAGGGGGGCAAGATAAGGCTGGGGATTGAGATACAAACTATTATGTATAAAATAAACAAGCTACAGTGATATATTGTACAGCACTGGGAATATAGCCAATATTTTGTAATAACTGTAAATGGAGTATAACCTTTAAAAATTGTGAATCACTTTGTTGTACACCTGAAACTTATAAAATATTATACAGCAACTATACCTCAAAAAATTTCACTGTGGAAAAGGAAAAGAATTATGTGGGATGCTTTAAAAATATTCAGTACCTTGGGGCTTGCTCAGACCTGCTGGATCAGCATCTTTCAGGGAGGGACCCAGGAGTCTGTATTGGGCTAAGGCAACCAGTGTGCCCAACAGCCCTAGGAGAACGTCCACCACACACAGCAGGGACCCCTGCCTGTCATGTTCATCACGGGATCCCCAGTGCCTGCCACACGGCAGGAGCATGACAAATGTTTGCTGAGTCCATGTGCTGACATTTGTCTATGTAATTGCCCTGATCTCTCCTATGGCCTTTTCATCACGTCATCTACACAGTGGGTGCCCCACTCTTTGAACAAACACACCACATACGTCAACTCTGCCCAGGCTTTGCTCACCCTGTGTCCTCAGCCTGGATAGATCCTCTGCTTATTCTGCTACGGAAGTCCCACATTTTTGTTGCGCGCTCCATGTGAGATGCCACTAAGCCTTCCAGCCAGCCCGTCACCTGCGCTCCCCTTTCAATGAGTCTTCCTTGAAACCCTCTCCACTGGGTCCCCTTAAAAGAGAGAAGTCTTTTGGGCTTCTCTCACTGTAGCATTCTTGAGCATCTAGGTGCCCTCCCTCATGTTGCTCAGTGAAGAATATTTGCAGGCTCAAAACTATATGCGGGCTTCCCTGGTGGCGCAGTGGTTGAGAGTCGGCCTGCCAATGCAGAGGACACGGGTTCGTGCCCCGGTCCGGGAAGATCCCACGTGCCGTGGAGAGGCTGGGCCTGTGAGCCATGGACGCTGAGCACTGCGTGTCCGGATTCTGTGCTCCGCAACGGGAGAGGCCACAACAGTGAGAGGCCCACGTACCGCCAAAAAAAAAAAAAAAAAAAACTATATGAATATATATACACATACATACTTTTTTCGAAATCTGCAAAATTGAACTGGGTTGACTTAAATTTAATGTTTGATTAAATGACTTCTAGATGTGAGGTCATCCTTGCCAGCTTAGTCAGTTGCTACTTAGCGCCTAGGTGCGGGATCAAAAGGATTGAGCTCCGCCCAGCATTATAATTGTGGAGTTTTCCAGATGCTCTTCCGTGGAGGTCATAGGTTCTAGAGGGTTCTGTAATCATGAGCTCCCCCTTGGCCTTTATCTTCTGGCTCACAGTGGTCTCTGCTCGTTGCCTTGCATATTCTTCAGAGGTTAGTGACCTCCTGAAGTGAGGCTTGAGGAAATAATAACCATAATAAGAGTAAGAGCTGGTCCCTGAGGAGCACTTCCTGTGCACCAGGCGCCGGTCCAAGTGTCTGTATTTATTCCCTCATGCAATCTCTGTAGCAGCCCTAGGAGGTTAGTGTTACAGGTGGGGAAACTGAGGAGCTTTGAGGCTTCGTGATTTGCTCAACGTCGTGCAACCAGCAAACAACAAGCAGTTAGCAGTCTGCCCCTTTGCTTGCAGGTCTGAAGCGCGCGAATCCCAGTCCCAGTCCCAGCCCCAGCCCCAGCCCCAGCTTGCTAAGGCTTCTCACAGCCCTTCCCCTTCCACAGGCATGCGGAATAGCTGCTGCTTAACTGGGGCAGTCAACTGTTTCTCCTGATGGAAGAAGAGAAGAGGAGGATGGTGGTTTCAGGTTTCATAAATTTCTGAGGCAGCCTGCCCTGTGGTCGTGCCTGGCTGGGGGCTTCTTTTGGCGGGGCATGGGGGGAGGCAAGACTTGGAAAAGAGAGAGGTACAGGGAGCAGAGGGCACCTGAGAGAGGGCTGGATCACCCAGTAAGCAGACCTGCCTAACAGGAGTGGCCAGCATGCATTTGGGGTGGGGGAGGGTGGAGGGAATGCATTCCTTGTCCAGTTTGGTGTGTGGCCAAAAACCTAAGTGTAAGTAAGTAAGCCACATCCTTTAAAATTGCCCAGGGAAAGTCCCTGCTTTGGAAGGTAGAGGACGGATGGGAGCCTCACAGAGGTATGTGTGCTTCTGTACTGGGCCTGGGAAATAAATAGCTCATAGAAAAAAAGAATAGATGGCAGGGAGAGAGTTCAGTATAGCAAGGCCAACCTCAGGCAGCTGAGGTTCTTTTATGTGATTGAATAATCATAGGGGAGCAAGAGGCCAGCTGGAGGAGAAAGTCTGGGGTCATAGTGTGCCCCCAGCAAGGGAGCCTCGTCTGTGTCTCTTTTTTTTTTTAAGCTTCTTTTTTTAAAAAATTTATTTATTTAATTTGTTTATTTTTGGCTGCACTGTGTCTTCGTGGCTGTGCGTGGGCTTTTTCTAGTTGCGGCGAGCGGGGACTACTCTTGGTTGCGGTGCGCGGTCTTCTCATTGGAGTGGCTTCTCGTTGCGGAGCCCGTGGGCTTTGGGCGTGTGGGCTCAACAGTTGTGGCTCGCGGGCTCTAGAGCGCAGGCTCAGTAGTTGTGGTGCACGGGCTCAGTTGCTCCACGGCATGTGGGATCTTCCCGGACCAGGGCTCCAACCCACATCCCCTGCATTGGCAGGCGGATTCTTAACCACTGCGCCACCAGGGAAGCCCTGTGTCTCTGTATCTTACATCTAGGTTCATTGGTCCTGCGGGTATATGTACAGCATCGTCAGGGTGCTCACGTGGGGTTTCCGTTCTCCCCAGATCTCACTCATCAGTCATGAAGCAGGCATTTGGTGAGTGCCAGCGTGATATGAGTGCTCTGGTCCAGTGCCACGTCTAGGGGTACGTGGGAGGCATGCAAAACACAACCCCCATCCTCAAGAACTGAGTTTTAATGGGAAGACACAGAGCTTTGTATAAAGCAGTTAAACAGCGTGGGTGGGCTCGGTGACGTAGAAGGCCACACTGAGAGTGTCAGACATAGAGGCTTCTAAGGACACCGGAGGAGGAGGAGCCAGCAGACCTGCGGACAAGGCAGGATGTGGGGGAGACCTTGAGGAATAAGTGGGATTTCACCTGGAGCCAACAGGGAAAGATGGCAAGGAGAGACCAGTCCTCACAACTCAAATCGCGTGTCACGGATGGAAAGACGGCCATCTAGGCCTCTCCGGACAGCCTGGGACCCGGTTTGTTCTGCAGCCACAGCTGCTGGCCTTGCAGGGGCTGCAGGCACAGGGTCTCTGGTATTCTCTGTGAATTCGGGCCCAGATGCAGGCTCTGGACGCCCTTAACGGACAAAGCAGGCAGGTGCCGGCCTAGGGTGCCAGGCAGCCTGTGGCGGGCAGGAGGGCTGCAGGGCGGCAGGAATGTGTTAACACCAGCAGCTGGCTGCTATCTGATCCTGGCCCCGCGGCGACTTCCGCTTCCCTCATTGTTAACATACCAACCAGACTGTGAATGAATGAATGAGTGGGTAGAAAGGATTCCTGTGTGGGCTCTCACAGCCGAGGTAAAATAACCCCAGTCTCCTGGCCGCCAGCCTTTGGCATTGGGAAACCCCAGGTGGGACATGACCCTAATGAGTAGACGGACCTGAAGCCCGGGATTGTTATTGTTTTAATTGGGACGCGAAAACTCCCCAAATGGCTTAACACAATACAGGTTTATTCCTATTCCCGCAAGCCCAGACCTTTCCATCTAAGAGCTCCGCCATCTTCTGGAGCAGTGGTTTCCGGGCTCAACAGTTGTGGCTCGCGGGCTCTAGAGCGCAGGCTCAGTAGTTGTGGTGCACGGGCTCAGTTGCTCCACGGCATGTGGGATCTTCCCGGACCAGGGCTCCAACCCACATCCCCTGCATTGGCAGGCGGATTCTTAACCACTGCGCCACCAGGGAAGCCCTGTGTCTCTGTATCTTACATCTAGGTTCATTGGTCCTGCGGGTATATGTACAGCATCGTCAGGGTGCTCACGTGGGGTTTCCGTTCTCCCCAGATCTCACTCATCAGTCATGAAGCAGGCATTTGGTGAGTGCCAGCGTGATATGAGTGCTCTGGTCCAGTGCCACGTCTAGGGGTACGTGGGAGGCATGCAAAACACAACCCCCATCCTCAAGAACTGAGTTTTAATGGGAAGACACAGAGCTTTGTATAAAGCAGTTAAACAGCGTGGGTGGGCTCGGTGACGTAGAAGGCCACACTGAGAGTGTCAGACATAGAGGCTTCTAAGGACACCGGAGGAGGAGGAGCCAGCAGACCTGCGGACAAGGCAGGATGTGGGGGAGACCTTGAGGAATAAGTGGGATTTCACCTGGAGCCAACAGGGAAAGATGGCAAGGAGAGACCAGTCCTCACAACTCAAATCGCGTGTCACGGATGGAAAGACGGCCATCTAGGCCTCTCCGGACAGCCTGGGACCCGGTTTGTTCTGCAGCCACAGCTGCTGGCCTTGCAGGGGCTGCAGGCACAGGGTCTCTGGTATTCTCTGTGAATTCGGGCCCAGATGCAGGCTCTGGACGCCCTTAACGGACAAAGCAGGCAGGTGCCGGCCTAGGGTGCCAGGCAGCCTGTGGCGGGCAGGAGGGCTGCAGGGCGGCAGGAATGTGTTAACACCAGCAGCTGGCTGCTATCTGATCCTGGCCCCGCGGCGACTTCCGCTTCCCTCATTGTTAACATACCAACCAGACTGTGAATGAATGAATGAGTGGGTAGAAAGGATTCCTGTGTGGGCTCTCACAGCCGAGGTAAAATAACCCCAGTCTCCTGGCCGCCAGCCTTTGGCATTGGGAAACCCCAGGTGGGACATGACCCTAATGAGTAGACGGACCTGAAGCCCGGGATTGTTATTGTTTTAATTGGGACGCGAAAACTCCCCAAATGGCTTAACACAATACAGGTTTATTCCTATTCCCGCAAGCCCAGACCTTTCCATCTAAGAGCTCCGCCATCTTCTGGAGCAGTGGTTTCCCACTTTGAGTGTGTATCGAATCACCTGAGGGCTTATTAAAACACAGATTGCTGAGTCCCACTCCCACGGTGGTGGGCCTGAGAATTTGCATTTCGAACAAGTTCCAGCTGCTGCCGCTGCTAGTGCAGGGAACCACACTTCGCAAACCACCATCCTAGGGCTTCTTAATTCCCCACTGAAGCTTCTGCATCCAGCCAGGAGCCGAGGGATGAGAGGGAGCAGAAGTCAGTCACAGTGGCTGCACTCCAAGAGAGCCTGAGACATAGAGTCATCTTGTGGGCCTAGGAGGAAGATAAGATGGCATTGTCTATGCCACCATCAAAAAGGGCAGCCCAGATCCTGATCGCACTGGTGTCTGCCTGGAAGGCTAGATTTCAAAATGCATGTGCGGAGCAAGTTGACCAAGATTTGCCTTTACTCACCACGGCACCAGGGCCTTTCAAGAAGGCGGAAAGGACCTTCATGGAGCTCCTTATTGAATGTCTAACTGGTCCCACCATGTGAGTCATTTGAGACTCAGGTTCCTGTGCTGGATGGTCCTTGGCATCCCCGGTCCAACCTTTATAGCTCAGGCCTAGGGAAGAAAGCTGCAAACCGCAGCCAAATTGTACACGGTGGGCTTTGTTTTGGATGTTCGCAGTTCCTTCTCGGTATTTGTCTTCATTTTTGTTGCCTGATGACTCTCAGAGCCTGTAACCCTGCTTGCTTGTATAGGGCAGGAGGTGTTTTTTAGTCAGAATCTTAGCCATGGTGAGTAGGCATGTCATTTAGTTCAGGCGTGATTTGGGGTAAAATCAAAGAGTGAATCAGCAGGTGTTGCATGCCTGTCTGTGCCGGAGGATTCAAGAGAACACGGCTCCAGGCCATCCTCAATGACCTTATCTAGTTGTAGGGCCAGAGCAACCCAAATACAGGCATTCCTCATTTTATTGCACTTTGCAGATACTGCGGGGTTTGCTTTTTTTTTTAAATAACAGCTTTATTGGGATATAATTCACATATCATAAAATTCTCCCATTTTAAAGTATACAATTCAGTGATTTTTCCCCCCCTAGGATTGTAATACATTTTTTTTTCAGTTATACATATACATGTATCTATTCTTTTTCAAATTCTTTTCCCATTTAGGTTGTGACATAATGTTGAGTAAAGTTCCCTATGCTATACAGTAGGGCCTTGTTGGTTATCTACTTTAAATATAGCCGTGTGTACATGTCAATCCCAAACTCCCTAACTATCCCTTCCCACCACCATTCCCCACCCCGGTAACCATAGTTCGTTCTCTAAGTCTGTGAGTCTGTTTCTATTTTGTAAATAAGTTCATTTGTATCATGTTCATTTTGGTAATTCTCACAGTATTTCAGACTTTTTCATTATTATTATACCTGTTCTGGTGATCTGTGATCAGTGATCTTTGATGTTACTACTGTTAATTATTTGGGGGCACCAGGAACCGTGCTCATAATGAGACGACAAAATTAATCAACAAATGTGTGTGTTCTGACTGCTCCACCAACTGGTTGTTCCCCCGTCTCTCTCCCTCTCCTCGGGCCTTCCTGTTTCCCGAGACACAACAGTTTTGAAATTAGGCCAGTTAATAACCCTACAATGGCCTCTAAGTGTCCAAGTGGAAAAAGGAGTCGCACATCTCTCACTTTAAATCAAAAGCTAGAAATGATGAAGCTTAGTGAGGAAGGTGTGTCCAAAGCTGAGGTAGGCTGGAAAGTAGGCCTCTTGGACCAAACAGTTAGCCGAGTTGTGAATGCCAAGGAAAAGTTCTTGAAGGAAGTTAAAACTGCTACTCCAGTGAACACATGAATGATAAGAAAGTGAAACAGCCTTATTGCTGATGTGAAGTAAGTTTCAGTGGTCTGCATAGAAGATCGAACCAGCCACAGTATTCCTAATCCAGAACAAGGCCCTAACTCTCTTCAGTTCTGTGAAGACTGAGAGAGGTGAGGGAGCTGCAGAAGAGAAGTTTGAAACTAGCAGAGGTTGGTTCATGAGGTTTGAGGAAAGAAGCCATCTCTATAACATAAAAGTGCAAGGTGAAGCAGAAAGCACTGACATAGAAGCTTCAGCAAGTTATCCAGAAGGTCTAGCTGAGATACTGATAATTAATGAAAGTGGCTACACTAACAGCAGATTTTCAATAGACAAAACGGCCTTCTATTGGAAGAAGATGCCATCTAGGCCTTACATAGCTAAAGAGGAGAAGTCAATGCCTGGCTTCAGAGCTTCGAAGGACATTCTGACTCTCCTGTTAGGGGCTAATGCAGCTGCTGACTTTAAGTTGAGGCCAGTGCTTATTTACCATTCCAAAAACCGTTGGGCCCTTAAGAATTATGCTAAATCTCTTCTGCCTATGCTCTATAAATGGAACAACAGAGCCTAGATGACAGAATATCTGTTGGCAACATGGTTTACTGAATATTTTAAGCCCACTGTTGAAACCTATTGTTTTGAAAAGAAAGACTCCATTCCAAATATTACTGCTCATTGCCAATGCACCTAGTCACCCAAGAGCTCTGATGGAGATGTACAAGGAGATTAATGTTGTTTTCATGCCTGCTGACACAACATCCATTCTGCAGCCCATGGATCAAGGAGTCCTTCCAACTTGCAAGTCTTCTTTTTTAAGAAATACATTTCGTAAGGCTATAGCTGCCATAGATAGTGATTCCTCTGATGGACCTGGGCAAAGTAAACTGAAACCCTTCTGGAAAGGATTCACCATTCTAAATGCCAGTAAGAACGCTCGTGATTCACGGGAAGAGGTCAGAATATCCGCATGAACAGAAGTTGATTCTAACTCTCATGGTTAGAGGTTAGGGGTTCAGGACATCAGTGGAGGAGCTAACTGCAGATGTGGTGAAAATAGCAAGAGAACTAAAATTAGACGTGGAGCCTGAAGATGTGAATGAATTGTTGCAATCTCGTGAAAAAACTTGAACGGATGAGGAGTTGCTTCTCACGGATGAGCGAAGAAAGTGGCTTCTTTAGATGGAGTCTACTGGTGAAGACGCTGTGAAGACTGTTGAAATGACAGCAAAGGATTTAGAATATTACGTAAACCTGGTTGATGAAGCAGCAGCAGGGATGGAGAGGACTGACTCTGATTTTGAAAGAAGTTCTCCTGTGGGTAGAATGCTATCAAACAACATCGCATGCTACAGAGAAATCATTCGTGAAAGGAAGTGTCAATCAATGTGGCAGACTTTATTTACTGTTGTCTTATTTTAAGAAATTGCTGCAGCCATCCCAGCCTTCAGCTACCACCACCCTGATCAGTCAGCGGCCCCCAACATGGAGGCAGAGAGCCTCCACCAGCAAAAAGATGATGACCTGATGAAGGCTCAGATGACAGCATTTTTTAGCAATAAATAGAGCATTTTAAAATTGGGGGGGGGTACATGATGCTGTTGCACACTTAATGGACTCCAGTATAGTGTAAACATAACTTCTGTATGCACTGGGAAACCAAACAATTTGTGTGACTCGCTTTATTACAATATTCGATTTATTGCAGTGGTCTAGAACCAAACCCAGAATATCCCTGAGGTCTGCCGGTGAAAGAAGGGAAGGCTCAGTGAGGGCTGTGTGTGTCCAGTGGTCAAATCAGAGAGTCCAGCTCAAGGCAGAGAATGGCCGCAACAGCTCAGTCCTGCTCAACCCACTTCTGGAGCTTCTGGCTCAGTTCTGGGAGCTGCAGCGTCAGCAGGCCTTAGACAAATAGATGATCGGGGAGGGGTCTGCGGGAGGCCGTGGCCTGGGGAGGATGGAATATGATGTGGCAGGTTGGCCGTCACGAGCTGTGAAAAGTTGGGCTGTAGTTGTAGGAGCAAAGCTGACGAAGGGTGCAGTTTGGGGTGGGCGGGGAGAGCTGGAGCTACGTGGGAGCTAGACAGAGTGAGGGGGATCTTTGACTCAGGGTGTGGAAGGAGAACTTTCGCACCGTTGTGGCAGTTCGAAAGCACAGCGCACTACTGCCTTACAGAGCACCAGAACTGTTCACGTGGAGTGGGTCAGATTCCACATTCAGACGATGTCTTGGGGAGAGAAATTGGACTAGAAGAAAAGCGAGATGTCTCTGGAGGCTAGAAATCTGGAAAGACCATTTTTGTGGAGCTGGTCTTCAGGCAGGCTATGAAGGTCAGGCAGGATCTGGGTGGATAGAGGAAAGGGAGGGTTTCACAATATGTACGTGCATCAAATCATCACATTGTACACCTTAAACTTACACAGTATGTCTATCATATCTCAATAATGCTAGAGGGAAAATGAGGAGGGAAGGCATTCCAGTCAGCAGATGGGCATTGAGGGTGGGCCAATGCCCTCCCAAAGGAGAGGGGCCCGAGGAATGGGATAAGCAGGCCTTGACAGCAGGGAAGGGGGGCTGGACCAGGCCTGGCAGAGCCAGTGTTCTGGAGAGTGGAATCCGGCTGAGGATTGTGGGATCTTCCAGGGTAAAGGTGACCTGGAGATGGTTTTAGAAGTTTGGTGGCGAATGTCCAGATTGGGTTTTGGTGGAGAATATAAGGGACAGTGGTTGAATTTAAGAGCCAGCTTATGGGGAAAAGGTCTGTGGACTCTCGCGTTGAGTCCTCCCTTCTGATCCCCACAGCACCTCTGCAAGGCAGAGTCTCTCAGCATCTCAGAGAGGTCAAGGGCCTGCCCCAAGGTGTCACAGTCAAGTTGAGTGACGGGTCTGCCTGTGTCTCAGTTTCCTGACTTCACATCTGGAGTTTGTTCCAGCTTTCAGCATCCTTCACAGCCCTGAAGAATTTCACATTCTTTAACAATGCCCCTGCCTGGGCAGAGACTAAGAGATGCCTGGGAAGTCAGCTTTAGGCAAGTGCACTCTAGGATAATAAGTGAAATCGTGATGACCAGCCTGTACTGAGGGCCAGGCCTGCATATTGACTCGTGAATCCGTGTCATGGCATTTTACAGACGAGGCAGCTGAGGCACAGAAGGGCTAACTAGGTTGCCTGGCCCCGAGCAGAAGCCAGACGCCAGAGCCCTCACACTTAACCTCGGGGCAGCTGGGGCCCTCACAGAAGCTAGCTTGGCTCCGAGTGGCCTCAGCTCTGGAGGGGGTTGTCCTGTCTGTGCTTGTGCGTCTTCTCCGGAGGCTGCCTTGAGGGAGAGAATGACTGTGTCTCAGCCTGAGGTGCCACCTGCACTAAGGTTGTGGCGGCTCATGGCCTATGGTGGGCTTTTGTGACTAGCTGGTGGAAAGGAAGAGCAGCAGAACTGGAGGCCCTCATTGCACATCGTTTGTTGAGGCCCTGCTTCCTGGTCTGTTTTCGTGTTCTGCTGCCTCATTTTAACTTGAGGGTCATATCCTCTGAGCAGCCTGGCCAGGAGATGAGCGTTTACCTGCCAGTCAGGAGAGAATACAGGGGAAATGGTTTCAGGGCGCAGAGTGGCAGGTTAAAGCTCAGGGCTTGCTGCAAGCGACTGTGGCTCCTCCTTGCCCTCAGGGGGCACCATTGAGACCTGATGCCTCCTTTCTGAACGTTCTTCCTACATGAATGGGATAAGCAAGCAATGACCCCTTATAGATCTCATGGACCAAACTTCCTGGTTTTTTTTTTTTTTTTTTTTTGGGGGCGCGGGAGCCTCTCACTGTTGTGGCCCCTCCCATTGCGGAGCACAGCCTCCGGATGCGCAGCCTCAGCGGCCATGGCTCACGGGCCCAGCCGTTCCGCGGCATGTGGGATCCTCCCGGACCGGGGCACAAACCCATATCCCCTGCATCGGCAGGCGGACTCCCAACCACTGCGCCACCAGGGGAGCCCTAACTGTTGTTTTTATATGCGTATTCCCCAGATTATGTGACATAAATTTATCGTTTGGTAAATATGATTTCATGACCCTATGGCTTTTATGGTGCCTTCTGAATTAGCATAGGTGAAAATTTTGTTTCAACAGAGTTTTAGAGTTAAAAGCATTTAATTAATGGAAGTTGGTGATGTGTTCACTGGATCTGTGACTAGAATTCTTCAAGAACGAGTTCCTCAAGAGGCATTTGCCTAAGTAGTTCCATTAAATATCTATATAAAGAAATAATAAAGTCGGGAAGGAAAATACTAGATGGGTAATAAATACATCTTCCATACCATTATCTTGCTTGGAATATAAATTCTTTGTTTTGTGTCAGAGTCATGCTATACTAATGAGGGAACATCAACAAGCCCTCATCCTCTTATACCTATATATACACACTGTCCTTTTCTTTGCATATACATTGGTGGTTACCTCATATGGATATCTGCTCTTGTTGGGTGGGTGTAGTTTGGTGAAAACCCATCATCACCACCACCGCCGCCAATGATGCCAAACCAGATAGAGATTTTGGAGGAACTGACCTTGGTGTTGTCAAGCAGGTGGAACTTGTAAGAACGTTATTATTTTCCTCTGACTCCTTTTCATGCTTCTCTATTCTCCAAGCACCTAGTGCCTTTTTCATTTCAGTTCCTTTTAGAGGCTCCTCTCAGCTGTCAGCTGGAGAGTTCTTGATACTCTGATTCACCCCAAGATTTAAAGCTCATATCTTATCTCCCAAAGGAATTTTGTGGATGAGCCTCTAAGCCAAAGGTATGACTGTCTAATAGTGGAATTTCAGTCATTTGGAGAAAACCAGAGGAGAAGATGTAGTGAGAGGCACTTCCTGGTGTTCTATGAATAACTGAGCTAAGATATCTCCGTATTTCCTGCTTTTTTCTAAAAGTTTAATAGTTTATGTTTTACATTTAAGTCTGTGATCCATTTTGAGTTACTTTTTGTATAGGTGTGGAATTGAAGTTGATTTTTTTTTTCATGTGGATGTCCAGTTGCTCTAGCATCGTTTGTTGAAAAGGCTACACCTTCACTATTGAATTCATTGCACAGTATAAAAAAAATCACCTGGGCATATTTGTGTGGCGCTAACTGTGAGTTCTCTGTTCTGTTCCATTGATCTATGTGTCTAGACTTCAACCAGTACCACGCGGTCACAATTACTGGAGTTATATAGTAATCCTTTACATTGAGAAAAGGGATAACTTTATTCTTTTTCAAAATTATTTGGGCTCTTTTAGGGCCTTTCACTTATGTTTACAAAAAAACTTATACATGAATAGTTATAGCACAATTGTTCGAAATAAGCACAAACTGGACGCTACCCAGATGTTCTTCAGTGGTGAATGTTTGAACAAACCGTGGTACATCTACACATACAGGGAACACTACTCAGCAATAAGAGGAACAAATGATCAATATGTGCAACAAGGTGGATGAACTTCAAGGAAATTACACTGTGTGAAAAAGCCAATCTCCAAAAGCTACATACTGTACTATTTATATAACATTCTTTTTTGTTGTTGTTGTTGTTTTTGTTTTTTTGCGGTACGTGGGCCTCTCACTGTCGTGGCCTCTCCCGTTGCGGAGCACAGGCTCCTGACGCGCAGGCTCAGCGGCCATGGCTCACGGGCCCAGCCGCTCCGCGGCATGTGGAATCTTCCCAGACTGCGGCACAAACCCGCACCCCCTGCGTCGGCAGGCGGACTCTCAACCACTGCGCCACCAGGGAAGCCCTATATAACATTCTTGAAATAACAAAATTACAGAGATGGGGAGCAGCTTAGTGGTTGTCAGGGGTTAGGGTTGGGGTGGGTGATTGGTGTCCCTATTAAGGGGTAGCATGAGGGAGTCTTGTGGGATGGTACAGTTTAGTATCTTGCTTGGTTACACAGAGTTGCATGGACACACACACACACACACACACACACACGAGTGCCTGTAAAACTGGTAAAATCTGAATAAGCTGTTTGGATTGTGCGAATGTCAGTATCCTGGTTCTCATAGTGTATTACAGTTATTTACGCCAGACGTTCACATTGTGGGAGGCTGGGAGAAGAGGGCATGGAACCTCCCTATTCATTTCATTTCAATTTCCTGTGAATCTGTAATTATTTCAAAATAAACAGTTAAAAAAACACAACAATATTAAAATCTGTTCATGTTGCCTCAATAATGGCAAACCAATAAAAATATGGATGTGTGGTTGCCTCTGCAAAAGGAGGGCAAGAGGGCTTCTTCTGGTCCAATAACATTTTATTTCTTAAAAGAAAAAAAAAAAAAAACCCAGGGGGGGCTTCCCTGGTGGCGCAGTGGTTAAGAATCTGCCTGCCAATGCAAGAGACACGGCTTCAAGCCCTGGCCCTGGAAGATCCCACATGCTGCAGAGCGGCTACGCCCGTGTGCCACAACTACTGAGCCTGAGCTCTAGAGCCCGCAAGCCACAACTACTGAGCCCACGAGCCACAACTACTGAAGCCTGTGCGCCTAGAGCCTGTGCTCTGCAACAAGAGAAGCCATGACAATGAGAAGCCCGTGCACCGCAACGAAGAGTAGCCCCCGCTTGCCGCAACCAGGGAAAACCTGCACACAGCACCAAAGACCCAACACAGCCAAAAGTAAATAAATAAATAAATTTATTTTAAAAACCCAAAAAACAAAAAAACCCAGGGGACTGCCCTGGCAGTCCAGTGGTTAAGACTCTGTGCTTCCACTGCAGGGGGCACAGGTTCGATCCCTGGTCAGGAAACTAAGATCCCACGTGCCACATGGTGTGGCCAAAAATAAAAATTAAAGAACATATATAAAAATATAAAGAATAAATAAAATATGTTCACATGTATTTTTTTTTAATAAATATATTTTATTTATTTATTTATTTATTTATTTATGGCTGCATCGGGTCTTCATTGCTGTGCGCGGGCTTTCTCTAGTTGCGGCGAGCGGGGTCTGCTCTTCATTGTGGTGCGCGGGCTTCTCATTGCGGTGGTTTCTCTTGCTGCAGAGCATGGGCTCTAGGCAGTCTTCAGTAGTTGTGGCTCGCGAGCTCTTGAGCGCAGGCTCAGTAGTTGTGGTGCACGGGCTTAATTGCTCCACGGCATGTGGGATCGTCCCGGACCAGGGCTCGAACCCGTGTCCCCTGCATTGGCAGGTGGATTCTTAACCACTGTGCCACCAGGGAAGCCCCTGTTCACATGTATTTAAAAAAACAAAAACAAAACAGTACCTGAAGCAGATATGACAAAATGTTAACGTTTGTGAATTTGGGATGATGGGTTTGTTAGTGTTGTCATGTTTTCTTTGTCCTTTTTACAAAAAATATGTCTGAATTATTCCATTATTTAAAAAATAAAATAAATGTAAACAAAACTAATAATTATGCCAGGGTGCATGTCTGTCTCCATGTTATCTTGATCCGTTCACTTGAATTGGTCTGAACGTTTAATGTTTCCTTACTAAAACTACTTAGTCCCAGACTTCTCCCTTCTCCCTGTGAATTACTAACTCTGGGTCAGGAAGCCTAAGAACGCAATCCATCTTTGTTATTATGACAAGCTAATTTAATTTTAATTGCTCATTATAGAATCGCATTATGAGGAGGAACTATCTTTAATTATCTTTTGGGGGGGGTTGTTTCTGAAGTAATGTGATCTGGGGAGCTGAGAATCATCCTTTCCCAAGTAGCCACCTGACAATGAGCTTAAAATATTTGTGTACAACCGTGTAAATAGACTTCTCTGCCCCTCTGACTGGCAGAGTCTGCCCTCCCCTTGAAGCAATTAAAAGAATTCCAGGTGGGTGGTTCTCCCCTGCCTGGTCCTATTTAAAAATACAAGTGTCATTTCCGAGACTTTTTTTTTTTTTCCTGGAAAACACCAAGTGAGTGACACAAGAATGGGACCATGTCTCTCCAGTCCTCATTTAAATATTGGCCGTGTCCTTTCGAGATCATTTTTCTTGGGGACGTGTTCAACAATCTCAGGTCAGCCAGAGTCCTCGAGGGTCACCGTGGGTGTCAGGAATGCAGCCTTAACGAATGTACACGGCAGGCGCGAGGAGGCGCCCTATAGCCCCCCTGGCCCAGAGCCCCATCTCACTAGTAAAGAAAAGCCTACTCTGTCTATTTGTTGTTTGTTGGATTTTCAGTTCTGCCTTCGGTGATCGCTGCCTTCTCTGCATAGTGCCATCCTCTGCTGCCGTCGAGGTGGGGTGGTGGTGGTATGCGGTTGGCGCCCAGAGGATGCCATTAAAAACGCAGAGACGTGTTCACACTGCTCTTTGTGGTGTGACGGCTTCCCTTCCCGTGGGCAAACCACTGGGGAGCCCTCCCGGCTGCCCAGTGGCTTTTGTGTGTGTGCAGCTTTCAGCTCCTGTCCATCAGCCTGAATGGGCCCATTCAAGGGCATTCATGCGCCTCGGAGACCCCGGCCGCCCGGACACAATCAGCTGAGAAGGGCGCCATGGGCCCCGCACATGAGAACGCACCGGCTCAGCCTGCCACCAGGAGCCCCCGATTGTTCAGCGGAGCCCGGGGCCCAGGACTGAGCCCAGAGGGGTGATGCTGGACAGCCATTTGGGGCTCATTCATTCTGTGCACTTGGGGGCTGTGGTAGCGAGGGGGAGGAATACCTTGCCACAAAGGAGGAATGTGCAGGCTCGGGCCTGCTTGAGCTTATCTCTGGCTCTGACCTTCAGCCTTTATCTTTGTGTACCACCCGTCTGATCCCCTGCTTAAGAATGGAGACCTTGCCATTTTTTATCGTCACAGCCCTACATACCGGAGGCCCTCAGTAAATGCTTGAAGAGTGAACTGAGGCTGTGCTCCTTCCGTTGAGGCCCAGGGCACACTGATGCTGGAGATGTGCACTGCTGTTCTCTGAAGAGGCTTCAGGGTGCTCTGCCTCTGGGGTGCAGGCAGCCTACTGGAAGAACTGGGCTCACCTCATGTTTGGAAGGACAGTAGATTTGAGACCCTGAAGGGACAAAGGACATTTTCAAGGTGGGACGTGGCCGTGGAGAAGGGACCTTTGGCTGCTAGGGACCTGCATCTGGAATTTGAAAGGCTGTGCAGGGAGTGGCCTGAGGCCTCTGCAGAGGTCAGCCTCAGGCCCTTAGCAGGAAAGGGCAGTTCCTTGGGCTGACTTGGAAGAGGTTAGTGGTAAACGTGGATTTGGGAGCTTGGACTTAATTGACTCCCTGTGGCTTGTGCCGTTTGGCAGCCGACACTGTCAAAACCTCTGGCTGTCAGCTCCAGCTTGTGCTCTCCCCAAGGCTCAGGCACCCTAGGACCAGGCTGAGAACATGGGGGGAATGAAAAGGACCGGCCAAAATGCCAGGGAGCCTTAGTGTTCCTCAGCTTTACAAAATTGCTTGGTGAAAACTGCACAAACAGTTGCAGTAGTAGAGGCAAAGAAACAGTAGAATCTTCTATTTCCTGGGAATTTACTGGGCTAAGTGCTTTGTATTTAATACTTGATTGGATTTAAGCTGTTGAGCTGTTGTGTGCGCACCCACATATTTGTAAAATATGTACATGTATGCATTATAAGTGCTTTAAGTATTTTAAGATGATTATTCCCATTTACAGAAGGAATAACTGAGGCTCAGAAGTAGTAAGTGGCTTCCCAAGGTGAGTGTCAGAACTTCAATGGAAACAAGAGCTCAGGCTCTTAGCGGTGAAGGTGTTGGCTGCTGCAAACATTACTCTGGTGCAGTGAACCAAGTTATTGTCATAATTTTTACCTCCATTTTAAGTGCTAATCAGAAAGGAAGAAAAGGAAACACACACTTTTATTGGGACCGTGACATTCAAAAAGTAGACATCTTAAGAAGAATTAAGAGCCTCACAATTTAGTTGGGGAAACGCAGCACATAAACATAGAAACGCTTTCCAAACTGCCAGCAGCCAGAGTGGTGGCTGCATCTGTGCTGAGGACGGGAAGTGAAGAGCTTTCCCATGTGTCACGTAACCTGGGGAGGTGGTCACAGACCCACTGGCGCAAATGCATGGGCTTTTTTTCCTGAAGAAGGAGTAGTTTAGCTCCGTGGCTAATGGAAGGATGTGGATTCGCTTACCATGATGCCAGCTTTAAAACATCTGGCCCCGACCGCTTGTCCTGAAAGGCACAGGCACTCCGTGAGTTCTCACAGACCTGGGTCCAGGGCCAGCTCAGCCTGGGGCGGGTCACAGAACCTGGCTGTGAAAAGGGATCCCTCCTACAAGTTAGTCAGCATTGGAGGCATAGTGTGTGCTCATTACTCTAATATTTAGTGCTTTCTTCATTGAATGTGGCCAACTTCCCGTGAAAGGACGAGGCTTCATATTCAGCTCCATAGGGAAAAAGCTCTTCATAGGAAGGGGACAAAATTCAACTTCAGGCCACCAAGAGAAACCACCTTGCAGCATAGAACTTGGTGTAGTTTTGTTTCCACTGTTGTCCCAGAATTCGTTTCCTCTCTTCCTGTGCTGCATCTGACTGGAGTGTTCCAGCGCCATGGCCTGGTGGCCTCTGCAGCCTTGGTGGTCTCTATTCAGCGATTCTGCTTCCCTCTAATCTAGGGGACTTATTTCAGGCTAGAGAAGATTGGTCAGATTGCGAATGGCAAGGTGTGTTTTCTTCCCTCCTCATTTCTGAGTATAAGCGTTGAAAGACCTTGCGCAAAAGACCTTGCCCTTAACCCCTAGAAACTCAGTTTCTTCATCTGCAAAATGGGGATAACAGTGGAAACGGTGGGGCTTAGGTGAGATCATGCACGTAAAACAGGTACAGCGCTGACACCTAGTAATAGCCCAATAAAATTAGCTTTTCTCTTTTCAGTTGAATGAATATGTCCTTGCCTGGGAAAGCCCTGGCTGATCGCCTTTGATATACAGAGCGGTCACTAAAGGCTTCTCTGTCCTTTTATCCTGTCATGGGTATGGGAGGGTGGAGCCCAGAGAGGAAAGTGACATGTCCAAGCTGGCCAGTCCAGTCTGAGCATTGTTCAGGTTGGACTGGATCCTGGACCATGGGTTTGTTCTATCTCTTTCTTTTTTTTTTCTTGCTCTAAAGGACATTATTGGGACAATTGGCAACATTTGAATAAAGTCTGTAGATTGGACGATAGTATTGTATCAGTGTTAATTTCATGATTAAATAATTAACGTGGTAATGTAAGAAAATGACTTTTTGAGGAAATGTACACTGAAGTATTTAGAGGTAAAGGGGTATCTTGTGTGCGACTTAGTCTCAAGTGGCTCAGAGAAAAACGCTGTATAAAGACAGAGAAAAGGATAAATGGAATGTTAACATTTAGGGTATTTAGGTGGAGGGAGTTTTTTTTGTTTTTGTTTTTGTTTTTTTACCATTCTTGCAACTTTTCTGTAGGTCTGAAATTATTTCAAAATAAAAAAGTTAAAAATAACCCTCTTGTGGTTAGGGCTCAAGTAAAGTAATAGCGCTTGGGTGTCAGAGTTACTGCAGAATAGACTCGTGATCAAGGCATTGTTTCTAGAAACACTCGCCCTGGTGGGGGTGTTTGTGGGAAAGGATGCAGGTGGGGCACCCAGGACCGTGGCCCTCGGGAGCTGGGGGATGAAGACCATCTAAGGGGCGAGAGAAAGAGGGTGAATCTCAGAAATGATGCGGGCAGAGACTAGGAGACAACAAGGCTGCCAGGAGAAATGATTTGGGCCCTGGAGAGTGAAAAATCATGAGAGAACAAGGCAGGGTGGATGGATGGGGCTGTGGGATGGATAAGTCAGAAGGTCCTGTGAGGATGGCTGGGACCACATGCTGCTCGAAGACCGTCAAGCTTCAGGAGTGTGTGCAGAACATGGGCTCCCCAGGTGCCCTGGAGCCCAGGGTAAACAGCTTGTGTGAGTCACACAACTAGTGGTGTGTGCCCCATCATAGTAGATACCCCAGGAGGGGGTTATCACAGGAGAGCCAGCAGAAAAACACTGGCATGAGATTTGGGGCTGAATCCTCAAGTCCTTGGCTAGTGGCAGCAGGAAGCCGCCACAGCAGCAGTGCACACACCCTGGTTCAAGTTTAATCCCTCCAAATGCTGCTTTATCTGAAAGTAGCACATGGATGGCTCTTGTTGCGAAAGATTCAAACCAAACAGAGGCAAACCAAACACAGGCCTCCTTCAGCGGCACCCACCTCCCCAGTCCGATCCCAGAGGTAAGGGGTGTGGACAGTTTGTCTCCCTACAGGTCCTTTTTCAAAGTACTTGCAGTATCCTGTTTGCATGGCGGTGGGATTGTGGGCTCTGGCGGCAGACCTCCTGTGTTCACAAACCCCCACCACTACCTCCAAACTTTGTAACTCTGGGCAAGTTACTTACCCCCTTTTCTGTGCCTCCATTTCCCTATTTGAAAAATCTGTAACAGAAAGGGTTGTTGTAAAGACTAAATGAGTTGGTACATGAGAAGAGCTTGAAACAGTGCCTGGCACATAGTTCAGTGCCCAAGAAATATTAGCTATTGTTATCTGTTGACATATAAGGACCTATGGCTTTTTTTTTTTTTTTTTTTTGTCTTGCACTGGGGCCTCCTTACCTGAGAACACCTCCTAGAAATGTTTTTTTTACAAGGATAAGGGTTCTGGATTATTCTATGTAGCTTTCTATTTTCACTTTATTTGGCAAATTTTTTATTATCTGTGGTCAGTCAGTCTTGCTTCCTGCTTACGTCTCATTGTGGGGTTCAGAAATCACACTTTTTTGCGGTACGCGGGCCTCTCACTGTTGTGGCCTCTCCCGCTGCGGAGCACAGGCTCCAGACGCGCAGGCTCAGTGGCCATGGCTCACGGGCCCAGCCGCTCTGCGGCATGTGGGATCTTCCCGGACCGGGGCACGAACCCGCGTCCCCTGCATCGGCAGGCGGACCCTCAACCACTGCGCCACCAGGGAAGCCCAGGACCTATGTCTTTGAGTTAAAAACCAGAGTCCTACTCTGAATATTTTTATCAGTAGGGTTCGTAGTTACAAGCAATAGGTGTCAACTGACTGATATCAGCAGAAAAGGAAATTTCTTTAAGGGACATCAGGGTGGTTCCCAGACTTGCTGGGAAGGCTGTGGACTGAATCTGTGGAAACTAGATAGCAGCCGACGCCATGGCCACAATTATGCCACAAAACCGGAATGGTGAGGACACTGCCACAGTTGATTGGCAGCCTTCAAAGTGAGAGGTGGATCCTGCCTCCTACCAGGACTCATAAGGGTGGCAGAGATTGCTAAATGGGGGAAGGGAATTTAGATGCCAGGGGGCCAAATGTCTCCCTGAATAGTATATTATTCATTCATTCACATCAGCATCCACAGAGACAGATCTTCTTGTTCTTTTTCGTGGTCGTGTAGTATTCCCAAGATGGCCCTGGCTCATTGGACCACTCACTCCCCTGGTGACAAACTTCTAAGTTGTTTATGCCTTTTGCCCCCATTGCAACATGCCCCACTGAACATCCTTGTACATGTATCTTTACACAAATGTGCCATTTCTGTCAGGTAGATTCTTCGAAATGGAAAAGTAGAAATGTATTCATTATTTTTCAAGTTAACATATCTTATATTCTGTGGACATTGAAAGACATTGTGAATATAAACAAACAGTATTTTAAGCAGGTTTTTAAAATTGTGGTAAGGGCTTCCCTGGTGGCGCAGTGGTTGAGAGTCCGCCTGCCGATGCAGGGGACACGGGTTCGTGCCCCGGTCTGGGAAGATCCCACGTGCCACGGAGCGCATGGCTGCTGAGCCTGCGCGTCCGGAGCCTGTGCTCCGCAACGGGAGAGGCCACAACAGTGAGAGGCCCGCGTACTGCAAAAAATAGTAATAATAAAAATAAATAAATAAAATAAAATTGTGGTAAAATACCCATCACATAAAAATTACCATCTTAACCATTCTTTTTTTTTTTTTTTTTTTCGTTACGCGGGCCTCTCACTGTTGTGGCCTCTCCCGTTGCGGAGCGCAGGCTCTGGACGCACAGGCTCAGTGGCCATGGCTCACGGGCCCAGCCGCTCTGCAGCACATGGGATCTTCCCAGACCGGGGCATGAACCCTCATCCCCTGCACTGGCAGGCGGACTCTCAACCACTGCACCACCAGGGAAGCCCCATCTTAGCCATTCTTAAGCACACAATTCAGTTAAGTATATTCATGTTGTTATTTGACCATCACCACCATCCATCTCCAGGACTTTATCTTCCCACACTGAAATTCCACACCCATTAAACAGTAACTTCCCAACCCCCTTCCCCAAGGCAACTCCTTTCCTACCTTGTGTCTCTGTGAATCTGGCTGCTAAACCGTTTTTATAGTTTTTTCACAGAAGTCATCTGCACAGGAATGACGGTTGAAGGGCTAAGAGATATTTCTGATTGGGAGCTTGAGCGTTTCTAAAGACGGTGGGAGGGAGGACTGAAGACACCACCAGTGGTAACAGCTCATATTTTTCTAGCACATCCCTTGGGCCTGGCATTCTGCCAGCGCTCTGCAGGCAGTGGTTGTCACCCCAGCTGTAAGTTAAAATCACCCAGGAACTGTGACTTTTGGACGCCTAGGCCAGGCCAGGTGGTGAGACTCAAGCATCAGGACTTTACAGGGCTCCAGGTGATTCCAATGTGTAGGCAAAAGGTCAAGAACCACTGCTTCTAGAGGACAGCTGCATTTCCTCACCACCCCCACCTGGAATAGGCATTATGATTATTCCTAATCGACAGATAGGAAACCAAGTCACAGTGAGTGAGGCATTCTCACCACCCAGCACATACCCCTAACTGCAGTGATCTCACTGCTGCCTTCCTGGATGACAGGGTGGTGGGGAGAAGCAAGCCCCTCCATGGAGGAGGCCGCTGCCTCTTCCTCAGCCCCTCGTGTTCCCTGGCCTCACCGGCCTGCCACCAGATTGTCCAAACCCAGCTGTCCCGGGGAGTCACGCCTGGGGTTTGAAGCAGCATGTGATTATGTGCATATCTGTTTTGATTTCCCAGCTGCTGGCACTTAGTAGGCATTTGCGAAATAAGAGATGAACGAATGGGAATAAAGCAGCAATGAACAGGAGCACACGCACAGGTGGAAAGTCAAGAATAGTTCCCTTCTCTTGACGGCGGTGAAGAGTAAGAACACATATACAAGTGGCGAATATTTCAGGTGCGCGGGAGGGGCTTGGACCAGCTAGATGCGATCCTGCTCAGAGTGGGGTTAACTTCCGAAAATGGAGACAAGCAGGACTAGAACTGTAGCTCTCAAGCCCACCTTCAAAATCACCTGGGGAGCTTAGGAGCCAGCACTGGCTGGTCCCCGCCCCCAGACTCAGATTGAATCAGGTCTTTGGTGGGAAGTGAGGCTGAGGGACAGGGATTGGAAGGTCAGAGGGGCCAGGGGTGAGATGCCACAGCAGGAGCTGGTGCTGGGACCTCACAGGAGGCCGGATTGAGACCATCCCGGCTTGCACAAGCAGCACTGTCGGTCAGACCAAGAGCCCTGCAGGGTCATCGGTTGGTTCAAATTCTTCGCTATGGGTCTGGTGCCTTGAGAGCTGCTCAAACGTTGGACTTGATTTTTTTTTTTTTTTCATTCTCTTTTTACAAGTAACCAAAATAAAACATGCCTGATGGATTATCCCACATTTCAACATACTGGAGACCACGGGTGCACTGACGGAGCTTCCGGGGGTGGGGGGGGCTCATGTTGGGACGGGTGAGACCCCTGCTACTTTCTGTCTGTATTGGAATTTCTTGTAAATGTGGTATTGGTTAGGAAGCTTGTAGTCCAGCACCGGTGTTGTTCAGTGTTCAGGCACACACAGTCTGCTCTCTGGCCATTATCCAGACACTCACACATGCCGTCAGTGAGGTTGGCTTGTGTGTCTTCGCGGCTCAATGGCCAGTTCACTAATGTGTGATGTGTCGCCTTGTGGAACTGTCTCCTGATGGATGGTTTCAGGCTTATTGCATGTTTGGGGTGCATCTTGCTTGATTTTTATATGTGTGATAAGGACACGAGGAGTTGTTCAGTAGTGCGGGAAGCCAGCATCCCTAGTGGTCCAGGGTATGGAGCCGGGGCGTGAGTCTCAGCTCTGCCATGTGCTGCCTGTGTGGTCTTGGGCAAGTCACCTAATCTCTCTCTGCCTCATTTTCTTCATTTTTAAAATGAGGAGGGAATTCCCTGGCAGTCCACTGGTTAGGACTCAGTACTCTCACTACCAGGGCCCCTGGTCAGGGAACTAAGATCCCACAAGCTGCTCAGCGTGCCCCACCCCATCAAATGAGGATAATAGTAATGGTATTACAAGGCTTAAATAAGTTAAAAAATAAGTGCTTAGAACAGTGTCTGGCAGGGCTTCCCTGGTGGCGTGGTGGTTAAGAATCTGCCCGCCAATGCAGGGGACACGGGTTCGAGCCCTGGTCCGGGAAGATCCCACATGCCGTGGAGCAACTACGCCCGTGCGCCACAACTACTGAGCCTGCGCTCTACAGCCCGCGAGCCACAACTACTGAGCCCGCGTGCCGCAACTTCTGAAGCCCTTGCACCTAGAGCCCGTGCTCCGCAACAAAAGAAGCCACCGCAATGAGAAGCTCGCGCACCGCAACAAAGAGTAGCCCCCGCTCGCTGCAGCTAGGGAAAGCCTGCGTGCAGCAACGAAGACCCAATGCAGCCAATAAATAAATAAGGACAGTGTCTGACAAATAATAACTATCACATAAGAATTTTCTATTGTTGTTTCTAATATTATTATTATTTTTTATTTTTTTTATTTTTCAGTATGCGGGCCTCTCACTGTTGTGGCCTCTCCCGTTGCGGAGCACAGGCTCCGGATGCGCAGGCTCAACGGCCACAGCTCACGGGCCCAGCCGCTCCGCGGCATGTGGGATCTTCCCGGACCGGGGCACGAACCCGCGTCCCCTGCATCGGCAGGCGGACTGTCAACCACTGTGCCACCAGGGAAGCCCTCTAATATTATTATTTTAACGACTCTTTGAAACAAAAATATTCTACCACTGTTTCAAGATTTGGATCCATTGAACCTCATGCATTCTCAACCAGAAAGGTATTGTCCCCAAGGAGGTGAAGAAAATCTAGCTGTGGTGATGGTGCATGACCCTCCAAAGGGTCACTGTACATAAACAGATGCCCAGTGATTCATGGAAGA
>NW_006798559.1:298699-326163 GCF_000442215.2 Lipotes vexillifer | reverse complement strand
AGAGCGGAGGGCACAGTGAGGCAAAAATGCCTTCCAAGGCGCGGGGATGGTGGGGGCAGGTAAGAAAGAAAGAAAGGCCGAGAAACACTCGGTTAACTAAAGACTATTTTAAGATCCAAAGCCAGTCTCCTAAAAGCCTGTTAGCGTTTGCTGCCACTTATCTGTGGAAATCAAGATTTTTCTCAGTGCTTTGCAGTAAAAAACAAGAATCAGAAATAAATTACTAGGTGATGTGGCGGATAGAAGACAGCTCTCCACCATATAACCATCGATGTCAGGACACAGAAGAACACCTTTGTCCTTCCCACTGATTTATCTGGTTTTCAGGTCAAGGATTTTTATGCTCCTTAACCAAAAGGTTTCTTCCCCTGCGGGTTTGAGCAGCCTCCCAGTTGTGCTGCCCGGTTGGGTGACAGGTAGGAAGCGGAGCTCGCAATGGGGCAGGGGGTCCCTCCCACTGGCTCTTGTGGAGGTGGCTGCTCAGGGGAGCGGAGCTGGGGACCTCTGCCCAGAGCCCTGGCAGAATCACAGGCATAGAGAGGGGCACGCAGTAGTCCTGGGTCTTTGCAAGGCTGTCTGCAGGACTCCACGTTCAGTGCGAGGAAAGACAAAGACCTTCTTTATAGGAACAAAGGCGGGTGGCGGGACTGAAGCCCCCAGATGGTGTACAAGTCTGAAAACCCAATCAGGTTGACCAACAACCTTAGGTTACAGTCATGTGGCATCTCCATGACTCCTGAATTTCCCGTTTCGGGTTTTATTAGCTCTTAGTCAAAGGTGACATTGTGAAGAAACCCAGATTAGAATTCAACTTACAAAACAGCTGAGTGAGAGAGGAAGCAGGGTGGAAGGGGCAGGGAACTGCATAGAAAATCATCGAGAGGTTCTTCAACAAAATCAGAACCCAGACAGCCCCTGTGTGTGTGCGTGTTCCTTTCAAGTGCAGGAGAAGTGGAGGCGGCCCCCTTGTTCCTGGTCTCAGGGGCCTGGTGGGTCCTCGGATCGGGGAAGAATTTCCCACGGCGGGGGGCGCTGCATGGGTGCCCGGAGCGCCTCCCACAGATAGGCTAATGGACAACACACACTGGCTGTGATGTTGCCAATTGGAAACAGCTTTGGGGCTCCAAAACGAACGTGGAGACTAATGCAGACCTGACATGGGTTTCACCAGCTTATGGGAAAATAATGAAAATCAGACAAGCAGTGTTCTAGGTAGATGAGCACTTGGCGGTGGCTTACCTGAGGGTGAGGAGGTGAAATAGCCTCATCTTCCCAGCCTTGTAAGAAAACCTGTTTGTTGCCGGGGGAGGGAGAGGGGTGGCTCCATTTTACCAAATCCGAAGGTGAAGTTGGTGGACTTGAGCCTTTGCAGTGTTCCCAGACGGAGGCTCCATCCAGCCTTTCTGTTTCCTGTGCCAGCAACACTTGTGCCGAGTGGATGTTCCTAAACAGTTCAATGGCAGTAACTAGAAGTAAGTTATGTTCCCAAGGACTCCACTGTAATTTGATCCCCACCCCAGCTCACTATGGTGACCTCAGTGTGTGTCTTAGCCATTTTGTACTTCAGATTCTCTGTCTGTAAAATGGCAAACCTACTGATCTTTTTTTTTTTTTTATGTGGAAGAGACAATAAAACAAAATCCCAGTTCTAACAACCAGAAACTTCGAGCCATTTAAATTTTTGTTTGTCTCTTGTTTATGAGAAAGGATAAAATAACAGATATCTAAACCAACACCAGGGACTCTTTTGAAAGCTCAGATTCTAGGGCAGCCAGTTCTCAGTTCTGTCTGCACATTAGAATTAACTGGGGAGCTTTTGAAAAACACTAGTCCCCAGGTCCCACCCCAGATCAATTAAATCACAGCCTCTGGGAAGGAGGTCCAAGCATCTGTGTTTTTAAAAGTTCCCTGGGTGAGACTAATGGGCGGCGGGGATTGGGGACCATTGTTTGGGGTATGCCAGTTGGATGTAAAGATTCAGGCTTATTTCCAGAAATATTGTACAGATAATTTTTTTCTTTCATTCCTTTAATGGCTTGAAAATAAATCTTGTTTATTTTATTGAGCTATAATTTACATACCATAACATTCACCCTTTTATTAGAGCAAACAATTCCACGGTTTTAGTATGTTCACAGAATTGTGCAACCATTACCACTATCTAATTCCAGGCCATTTTCATCACTCCAGAAAGAAACCCTAAGCCGTTAGTAGTCATATTCTCTTATCTCCTCCCTCTAACCTCTGGCAACCACTCGCCTACTTTCTGTCTCCATGGAGCAGCCTATTCCAGACATTCTGTATAAATGGAATCATATACCATGTGGCCTTATGTAATTGGCTTCTTTCACTTAGCATAATGTTTTCAAGGTTTATTCAATATTGCAGTGTGAATCGGTATACGTTCCTTTTTTATGGCCTAATAATATTCCACTGGAGGAATATACCACATTTTGTTTATCCATTCATCAGTTGATGGGCATTTGGATTGTTTCTACTTTTTGGCTATTAACGAACAGTATTATGAATACTTATATTTGTGTATAATTTTTTGTGTGTATGTTTTTAATTATCTTGGGCGTATACCTAGGAGTGGAATTGCTGGGTCACATGATAACTCTCTGTTTAAACATTTGAGGAACTGCCCGTCTGTCTTCCATTGTGGGTCCACCATTTTACATTGCCACCAGCAGTGTATGAGGATATTCTAATTTCTCTACATCCTTGCCAACACTTGTTATTGCCTGTCCTTTTGATTATAGCCATCTTAGTGGGTGTGAGGTGGTATCTCATTATGGTTTTGATTTGCATTTTCCTCATGGCTAATGCTGTTCAGCATCTTTTTATTGGCCATTGGCATGTCTTTTAGAGACATGTCTATTCAAATATTTGATCTTTAAAAATTGGGTTGTCTTTTTATTGTTGAGTTATAAGAGTTCTTATGTTTGCTGGATACTACATCCTTATTAGGCATATGATTTGCAAATATTTTCTCCCATTCTCTGGGTTGTCATTTCATTTTCTTGATAGTATCCTTTGAGGCACAGAAGTTTTGAACGTTGATGATTTAGTTTTTCTTTTGTCATTTGTGCTTTGTATGTAATATCTATTTAAAAAACCATTGCCTAGGGGCTTCCCTTGTGGCTCAGTGGTTAAGAATCCACCTGCCAACATGGGGGGCATGGGTTCGATCCCTGGTCCAGGAAGATCCCACATGCCGCAGAGCAACTAAGCCCGTGCAACCGCGACTACTGAGCCCGCGTGCCTAGAGCCTGTGCTCCACAACAAGAGAAGCCACCGCAATGAGAAGCCCACGCAACGAAGAGTAGCCCCCGCTCGCTGCAACTAGAGAAAGCCCGCGTGTAGCAACAAAGACCCAACACAGCCAAAAATAAATAAATATATATATTTAAAACAACAAAACAGAAAAACAACCATTGCCTAATCCTAGGTCATGAAAATTTATGCCTGTGCTCTCTTCTAAGAGTTTTGTAGTTTTAGCTCTTACATTTGAGGTCTTTAGTCAATTTTGAGTTAATTTTTCTATATTGTAGGGGGTAGGTTTTATCACCCCCAAAAGTTAGGGGTACAGCTTCCTTCTGTGCAAGGTAGTTTGATAATCTTAGAATGATAGAGCGGGCCATGGGATTTGGGGGCTCCAGCCTCCTTACTGTAATGGTGAGGAACTTGAGGTACTGAGTTATTTCAGTGGAGGGGCAAATAGTAACCCTAGGATCCAATAGAAATCTAAAATCCCTCCTGACTTGTGAAAGGTTAGAGTATATTCTCCATATTCCGTGAATTTTAATAGCATTTCTAACATTTGAAAGCCAGCACTTCTTTCTGAGGTACTGTGTGCATCTTGACACCAGATTAACTAAAATGACTGGAACACTGCATTGCCCCTACCACAGATGAGATGCCAACTCAGTATCATGTGTTTAAAGATACTAATTCTTGAGTAGTTAGACAGTCAAGAGTAACTGAAATGCAAGTTTAGATTATGGATACATCAGACGCAAACTAAATGGGAAATTATATCATGAAAGAAAATTAATTCCAAGTGGATTAAAATGTTAGGAGGTTAAAAAATTAAAAGGCACTTTAAAAAGTTTTGCGAAAGATGTTAAAGCATCCTGTAAAACCGCAGCAAGTGATAACGATGTGCTAATAGACCGAAAGAGCAGAAGAAAGAACTCAAACAGGCTCAAGCACATATAGAGAAAGGGGTGACGGAAGGGAGCGTTAGGTCCCTAACCTCATGCTGAATTCAAATATATCAACTGGATTAAAGATTTTGTTTCATCATTCTTTTTAAATTTAAGAGAAGAATGTATGCTAATGGTAGTAGAACATTCAAACAGTGCAAGTGAAATGAAGTTATATCTTGACCTCTCCTTTCGCTCTCCCTGCCTAACTTACACGCCACCCTCTTAGCTGTTTGGTGTGTGTCCTCCCAGACCGGTTTGAACATGTACACACTGTTGTCCCTCTGTATCTGCAGGAGGTTAGTTCCAGGATACCCCTTCATGGATACCAAAGTCTGAGGATACTCAAGTCCCTTATATAAAATGGCATACAGGCATACCTCATTTTATTGTGCTTTGCTGTATTGCACTTTGCAGATTTTTTGCAAATCGCGTTTTT
Organism: Lipotes vexillifer; assembly: GCF_000442215.2. Lineage (NCBI taxonomy): Eukaryota > Metazoa > Chordata > Mammalia > Artiodactyla > Lipotidae > Lipotes > Lipotes vexillifer. The sequence continues at coordinate 321,516 of NW_006798559.1, read as the reverse complement.
TTTACGAATGGAAGGTTTGTGGCAACACTGCATTGAGCAAGTCTTTTGGTGCCGTTTTTCCAACAGCATTTGTTCACTTTGTGAACAGATGTGTTTCAGTGTCACATTTTGGTAATTCTAGCAAGCTTGCAAACTTTCTCATTATTATATTTGTTATGGTGGCCTGTGACCAGTGATCTCTGGTGTTGCTGTTGCAACAGGATTACAACCCACTGAAGGCTCTGATGATGGTTAGCAATTTTAGCAATAAAGTATTTAAGGTATATACATTGTTTTTTAGACATAATGCTATTTCACACTTACTAGACAACAATATAGTGTAAACGTGGCTTTTATACGCATCGGGAAACCAAAAAATTCACGTGACTTGCTTTATTGTGATATTTCCTTTATTTATTGAAAGGGTCTGGAACTGAATCACAATATCACCAAGGCATGCCTGTAGTATTTGCACATAGCCTATGTGCATCCTCCCAGAGGGTCATATTATTCATACTCAGTAATGTGTGTGTGTGTGTGTGTGTGTGTTCCCACTTACTGTATCTCAGAGACCTTTCCAGATCAGTACATATGGGTCAACCTCATTCTTCTTAGCTGCTTTGTTGCATTCCACAGTAAAGATTACCTTGAAACCATTCCCAGTTTGATAAACATTCAAAAAATCCCTTATACATGTCTCTGTGTGCCCACAAGTTAGTCTTTCTCTAGAATAGATTTTACTAATAGCAGATTTACGGGTCTAATGGTATGTGTGCATTTTAAATTTTAATAAATTAGGCCAAAATGCCATCTGTTAGAAAAAGGCTTTCTGTAAATGGACATGTGAATAGAAATTACATTTCCATTAACAGTATGGCAATGACTTTCCATATTCTCAACAACGGTTTAAATTTAAACTAATTCAATGAGCAGAATTTGTACCTCATTTTTTTGGTTTTCTTTATAACAAAGAAAAACAATCTTTAACTATTGCATAGGAAACTACCTGGGAATGAATAGGATTGGGAAAAACTTTTCATTTTCTAAATTTGAGTCATGTTTCATGTTGTTTTAAAATAATAAATAAATTTTAAAATATATATATAAAGTTTTTTTAAAACAATATCAAACAACTCCCCCCCCCGCAGCTGAGGGCAGCAGGAAAGTTGTGTATTAAAAAGCCCTTTGTTTTCCTGCAACAAAGATACCACACATCTGTAGGACCAATTGGCAACCAAAGGTTGAGTATTTCGAATCTTTGAAATGATGGATTCCTGTCCAGATAGATTGTTGTGAGCCTCTGCACCCTGGGGCGATGGATATATTCATAGAAGAGTTTGGGGGCAGCAGACAGGAGTGTGTCAACTCACGTTCCTTTTTTAATTTTATTTATTTTATTTTTTATTTTTTATTTTTTTTGGCTGTGTTGGGTCTTCATTGCGGCACGCGAGATCTTTGTTGAGGTGTGTAGGATCTTTCATTACGGCGCGGGCTCTTCATTGTGGCGCGAGGGCTTCAGAGCACATGGGCTCTGTAGTTTGCAGCACGCTGACTCTCTTGTTGAGGCGCGCCAGCTCAGTAGTTGTGGCGTCGAGCTTAGTTGCCCTGCGGCATGTGGGATCTTTGTTCCCCGACCAGTTTGAACCCACGTCCCCTGCATTGGAAGGCGGATCCTTTACCACTGGACCACCAGGGAAAGCCCTCAACTCACGTCCTTTATCCCAGTTTTTTTCATATAATAATTTCCAAGTGGTTTTCCCAACTCCAATGGGTTTTAAAAACAGTGGACATTATGTAAAAATTAAATGTTATCACTTTAGTTGGATCCTGGGATTGATAAATCATCAAGGACTCACCTACTTGGATGCTTTCTTTTCTTGGTATGATGTCCACAGTCGACCTCTTACTACTGACAAAGAAAGACAGTTCCAAGTGAACGTACAGCCACTTGGGGAACATTAACTCCCTCCTGTTTGGCTCTTGGACCCTGGCCGGAGGGTCTTGGGGCAGAGGCCGTGGTGGAAAATGAGGGCATGTGGCACAAGGGTGACTTCTTTGTTGGGATTGCATCCAGCTTGTGGGAAAGTTGGTGGCCTTTCTCCCACCCATGCCACACTGACTTGCCTTGTTGGTGGCCCTTTTATCACTGAGACCTTTTGTATTGATAGTAGTTTTTGACCAGACAGGTTGCATTCCTCCCTGGCCTTATGAGGCTATATGACCACAGAATGTGTCAGTGGGTTAGTGGTTTTGTGCCAAGTTAAGATTCAGATAGACACTTAAGATGACAATGCAAAAGCTACGTGAACAGTCATGGTTCTCTTTGCATTTTAGGGACAAAATAGTAATTCCTGCCACTTACTGATTGACTGCCAAGTTCCAGGCTTCAAAATGGGTGCTCTTCATAAGTCATCATTTCATTTAATTTTCTGGAAAATCAGTTCCAGAGCCTGAAGTCCTACAGCTAGCATGAGGCAGACACCGAATTGAGAACAGGATTTGTGCTAAACCAGACCAGGCAAAGTCTTTAAACTGAGGCTCTTTCATCTCTTTAAACTTGTTTTAAGGCTCTTTTCTGGGCCAGGCACTAATCTTGGTGCTGGGAATCCAGAGTTAATGCCTCCCTTCAAGGAGCTCATAGTTCAGTGAAGAGATCCTCTTTCATTTTGTGCAACGTAAAATTATTGCATGTATTGTAATTTTAAGAGGAGAAAAGAAACCCCAGGAAACAAAAAAACTATAAGATATTTTGCTCTAGTAAAAAAGAAAATCCAATCTTCTAAGGATTTGCCTTTAAGACTATGCACCTTAAATCCAGTCCCCTGAACCTGAATGTGGACTCCACTCTCCAGCCAGAAACATCATTCTGAATGACAGTGTGAAGGGGTGGTATTCTGTCACCAGAAAATGTTTAGCTACATTTACTCCTCATTCCAAGGTTTTCTCAAACATTTAAGAAGCACCTTCACTGATGCAGAAATAAATGAGGATTTCAACCCATATTTTAATAATTAATATTAGTACTCTTTTATAATTGGTGTGACAGACGTTTCAAGTTGTCTGTTCCCTGCTTTTATAAATCTTGTAAACAAAGTCGATGCTTGGGCTTTCCCTGGTGGTCCAGTGATTAGGACTCTGCACTCCCAGTGCAGGGGGCCCCGGTTCGATCACTGGTCAGGGAACTAGATCCTGCATGTCACAACTAAGACCTGGTGGAACCAAATAAATAAATAAATATTTTTTTTAAAAAAAGAAAGAAATAGTTGTTAAAAAAAAAGCAAAAACAAAGTCGTTGCTTGATTGTCACGGATTCAGTTCCAGCGGACCGCCTGTCTGTTTGCCAGATGTGGTCTTTTTCTTGTTCTTCATGCCACTTTCTCGCTCATTCACATCCACCAAGCTCTTCCCACCCTGGATCTTCCTGAGTGCTTCCCATTCACCCCACTCTTCATCTGGGTAACCCCCTCAGCCTCCAGGGCTCAGCTTCAATGTCCCTTTCTTTGGAGAACTTCCCTGATCCCCTAAACGTAAATAGATCCTGCCCTTTTTGTTCTCCTAGCACCTTGCCCACCCTTTTCAGGCACTTATCTCAAACATAGCTTTGTATTTTGTATACACACCTCTGCCTGGTATCTTTCTCTCCAAGAGCAAAAACCACATCTGTCTCACGTCTCTCTCTCTCCCATTACACAACACCCATCATGGCGTCTAGATTGTGGTTGGCATTTACTAAATGATAGGGAGATATTTGGGTGGGTGGATGGACTGATGGGCAGACGGATGAGGTCCTTCACTGGGTACATTGACATGGCAGGCGCTTTCAAGGTACCGGTCATATAGCAGGGAAGAAAATGGCAGCTTTCAAGTTGCTCACCTTCTGGTTGGGGAAAGAGACAGTGAACAAATTTACAGTGTCAGGTATTGATGAGGAAAATAAAGCAGAGAAAGAAACGGAGAGAGTAAAGATTGGTATGCTGTTGTATGATGGTGTCAGGAAAGGCCTCACAGATGTGACGTTTGAGCAGAGACCTGAAGGAAGTGAGGGGGCGAGCCCTATCTAATTCTTGATAGAAAAGCTAAATTCTTACCATTACATATTTTCTGAGTGTTTTCTAGATGTGTGTTTATCTTGTCACACACGCAGTTTTAGTTTTTCCACACATCTGGAGCCAAATATAGCTGGCCTTCCGTATCCGTGGGTTTCGAATCACAGGTTTGACCAACTGCAGGTTGAAAATATCCAGGGGGGGAAAAATTCTAGAAAGCTCCAAAAAGCAAAACTTGAATTTGCCACACAGTGACAACTGTTTACATAGCATTTACATTGTATTAGGTGTTACAATTAATCTAGAGATGATTTAAAGTGTACGGGAGGATGTGCCTAGGTTATATGCAAATATGACACCGTTTCATATAGGGGGACTTGAGCATCCATGGATTTGGGTCCTGGAACCAATCCCCTGTGGATACCGAGGGAGGACTGAACACCAAGTCCAGTGGAGGGAGAGCCTCTGGAATGCTAGGAACTCCCTTTTTTTTGTGGAAGGGACAATTCCAGGAAGAAAAAAAAAAAGAAAAAGATGTTTATAGGCCACATTTTTGCTATCTTCAGTTCATTTTTTATTATCTTGAGGAAGTGATGGATTATAAAAAAACGAATTTTTTTCTTCTTCCCCTTGGGAGTCAATATGAAATTAATACAAAAAAGTTAAAGGTTATTTTTCAAAATATACTGGGCTTGGGAGGTTCAGCCCCATTTGCATGTCATTGATTTCTTTTTCCTCCACATCTTCTGTAGATTTTACAGGAGTCATTGAAAAACAGGGTCAAGTATTTCTCTTAATCTAAAAGTGCCCCAGGGTGAACAGGTAAAGAGGGTGGTCTAGTTAGGAGAGTTTTCTCCAAGTGGGACAGGTGAATGTGTGTTCCCAAGCCACCCAGGAGAAGGGCCTGGGGCGTGAATAAGGAAGCACATTCCCAGGCAGCAGCGCAAAGGAGGAGGGTGATTGAGGACCCCAGTGTAGGGCCCACAAGGGCACAGAAACCCATGGAACATCTTCTCCCTCCTTTGCTTGAGGCTGTGACCAGAGGTGCGTGTGAAGCCAGTGGCACTTGAATGAGACGAGAGCTTAGTTGGATGTTCTGTAGCCCCATCCATCCTCCATAGTTGGGGGTGAGGGCCGCAGTGCCAGGAGTCGCTGGCCAGCCTGCTTCTTTTCCTGTGGTCTGCTCATTGCCTGTGCTCCCAGAGGGAGCTGCTCGAACCCTGAATGTCCAGGTGGGCCTCTTGGGTCAGAGGAGGGAGTAGAGAACTACAGGGAGGATGCTCAGGGGCTTCAAACCCGCAGAACCCTCAGGACAGTGATTCTCAAAGTGTGGTCCACGGACCTCTGCTTCAGAATCATCCGGGCTGCTTGTTGAAATGCAGATTCCTGGGTCATCCCAAGGAGCAGAAGGTGCAGCATTGAGACTGAAGGCTGACACAGGGAGTGGATGATGGGAAGAAACACCTTTGCACGGAAACCTACTGCTGCAACTATTGCATTTCCAAATTATGAGATGATTTTCCCCCCCACCCAAATGTGACTGATAAGTCCAGTCCTGGGGAGTCTAGCAGACATAGGGTGGTTGCAGACAGGGAAATCAGTGAGTTTGGTGTTTTGTTTTGTTTTGTTTTGGATGCACTATGCAGCATGCGGGATCTTAGTTCCCTGACCAGTGATCGAACCCGTGCCCCCTACAGTGGAAGCGCGGAGTCTTAACCACTGGACCAGCGGGGAGGTCCCAGTGAGATCGCTAATGAGTTAGGAAACTGTTTATCTTCTTTGAAGGGATCTCCCATTTGAGACGTAGGTGTCTCTTGGTAAGAAAAAAGGCATTTCGATCTTCATGTACCTAAAATCCTGGAGAAGGAGGGTATCTAGAAGGACCTGTCCTAGGTTGTGTCCCTGGGACAGGACGGCAGTACTCCTTGGGTCCCAGCCCTGTGTCAGGCTCTGTGGGGGACGCTCCCCACGACAGGACCATTGCTGGGTCCTTCTAGTGACCTCAGCTCTGCCTCTCCCCTGCCTCCTGAGAGGTCCTCCCCTCCTGCCTAATCCCTGCTCCACACACACTGAGTGTCCCCATCTCCATTCCAGCTTCTCCCAGGAGCTGCCTGCCCTGATGGGGAGGCCTTGGACCTCGCACAGCCGCAGCCTCTCACTGAGCCCTACGGTTTCTCCCCTTGGCAGGCATCTCTAGCGGTGCCTCCCGGTCATTGCCGGGTAGGCGAGATAGACAGGCTTTCTTGTTTGAGTAAACAACAAATGTGATGAGCTAGGAAGGGAGAGAGGGGTTGCATTGACACAGTAGCCGAGACAATAAAGATTGGAAAAGAAGAGGTAAAACGATCACTGTTTGCTGAGTGAAACCCACCGTAAATAATGAGACACAGCCATGACTCATCCAGAGGAGGAAGAGTTTTCAGTAGACCATCGAAGGGAGCATCAGATGACTGCAGAGGGCTGGGTTCGTCCAGGCTGTTCCCAACGCTTTAACCTTGTCTGTCAGGGCGTGTTCCTTCCATGGGGGTGTGACAAAGGTGGCATGGCTCTGAGAGCTCTAGGAATTTAGGTGTCCAGGGGTCCAAGTGCTTTATTATTTACCGAGAGCCTCTCAAACATAAACATTACATTACATTACGTAAACATAAACATTAATTAAGGAATTGATTTCCCTGCCTGGAACCACAAGAGATAGAGCATATCAACAGTTATTTACAACTTTCATGAGCTGGAAAAAGTATGCGTGGGGCTGCCATCAATGCCTGTGCCTTTAGGTAAGAGACTCAGTGCCTCTTAACCCTTCACGATCTGCCTTTGTTTAAAAAGAATAAGCTAGGTCAGTATTATCGACCCAGCAGGTGAGGATTGCATGAGCTGATACATGGAAGGGTCCAGAACAGCTTTGGCATGTAGTAGCCTTTCCGTAAAGGTGAGTCTCTCCCCTTTCCTTCCCAGGAGGGCAAGATGCTGTGGAGGGTTTCGTAAAACATGATGAATTCTAAGACCTGCTCTCTGTCCTCACTTCGCTTGTAAATTAGGGAAGAAGGGCTGTCTGAAACCACAGACATTGAAATCAGGATTCCAGGCCTGGAAGGAGAGATCCCACAGGGCTGTGCCTGTTCAGGTATAGGATGCGTTGTTCACAGCAGGCACAGCCTGTGCCCACTGGCCCAGTTCTGTTTCAGACGTGATTTGGGGCTAGAACAGTGATTTTACAAAGTTTGAAAATGTCATGTAAAAATCCAGACTTCCAGCTTCTCTTGAAAAATCGGCGCCATAGCAAGGCTGGGCCTGCATGGTAACGGTCGGCGGCCCCCCTCTGATGGGCCATGCCCACCCCTCCAGCAGAGTCATGTTGTGTCGGGGCTGAGAGCAGGGCTAGATTCAACCCTGGCCACACCACTTAGCCAGGGCCCCACTCTGGCCCCATGGCATGACCGTGAGCATGACCTCTCTCGAGGTCTGGGCAGCGGCAGTACCTACCTCATAGGAAGCACCAGATCATTATTATTGTGGCTTCTGGTTTTTGTTTTGTTTTGTTTTTTTTGGCTGCGAGGCTTGTGGGATCTTAGTTCCCCAACCAGGGATTGAACCCACGCCCCCTGCTTTGGAAGCGTGGCGTCTTAACCACTGGACCACCAGGGAAGTCCCTGTGGCTTCTGTTATTATCAGGACTACTCTCTGCCTGGCTTTGGGAAGCGTTCACGTGTTTGACCTGTGGTTCCGAGGAAGGAAGCCTCATTGCAGTCTGGGGTCTTGATGTTTTTTCCGAGGAGTTCCCTTTTGAACTGAGTCTGAACTGGGAGAGAGAGGAGAGGATGCTGGGCAGGGGAACAGCAAGAGTAACAGCTTGGAGGTAGGAGCGTGCATGCTACTCTAAGTGGCTGCAAACACATACAGCTGTCCTTCCATCGCCGCTGAGAGTTTTCTCACCTGCTTCCGTGTGCCTTGCACAAGGTTTGGAGCTAGGTGCACCTCCATACCTTCAACCCCTGGGGAAGGATGTGCTCATTCACAGGTTGGGCGTGGGCACTCCTCCTCTGGACCACACCCCGCCCCCCCGCCCCTGCTCAGCCTGTTGTGCTCAGGGTCACTGTTGGGGTCCCAAGAGAGGCATGGGAAAGGTCAGAATACCCTTCCATATCAGTTACTGAATTAGGAAATAGACTGGCATTTAGTAAACCCCCAGGACTAGAACAGGACAAAACTCATCTCCCAGGACAAGAGAATCTGTTTGATTCCAGGAGGAGTCCTGGAAGTTGGTGAGGTAGGTGGTGAAGCAGAAGAGAGGTGTACGGGCCGAGACTGGGGAGCCTGGGAAATCCCTTGAATGTGAAACCTCCTGTTTCCCTGCGTGCCGGGGGCCAGGGGTGTGGGGATGGGCCCCAGCTCCTTTTTGGACCCGAGCGGCAGTGACAGAAGACTGCATTGGGCTTCAAAATGCTGAACTTGGGAGTGGCCTGCGTCTATGTCAATTTTAAGTTCTGAAATTTTCTAGCAGTCCTCATCGCAGATACTCAGACATATGCCTACAAGTCAAGCATATGCTATAAGGGAATCCCCTGGTGGTCCAGCGGTTAGAACTCTGCAGTTTCACTGCTGGGGGCCCAGGTTCCATCCCTGGTCAGGGAACTAAGATCCCGCAAGCCGTGCGGTGTGGCCAAAAAAAAAGAAAAAAAAAAGAATATACTATAATTCCATATCTCCATCTCTTCAATTGTTTCTTGCATCTAGAAGTTAAAAATATCCTTTGTGGCATCCCATGCCCCGCAGTTTTATTTGGAAGGTAGGCCACTGTATTTATGTGTCAGCCATAAACGCTTGGATGAGAGTATGAATTCCTAAGGATCTGCCACTTCCGGCTGGTAGCATTAGATCCTTTGGAAGTATCCTGTGTCGTAATATGACAACAGATTGAGAATTTTAAAACGTTCATGGAAACAAACAGGTGCTCAGAGCAGCTACAAATAACCACCCTGGGAAGTGAAACTGGGGCAGTGCCAAGGAGTTAAGGTGAGCAGCTCTGCGCTTCAGGGGGAGGTCAAGACGGTGGGGAGAAAGCCAAGAAAAGAAAATCCTGCCCCTCCCAGCTCTTTGCTTAGGATCCCTTCCTGTTGTGCTGGCCTTTTTGCATCATCTCCACGGAAACTTCTTGCAACTCCACCCCCTCCCCCACAAAGCTTTCCTGCCCAGGTTTCTAAGTGAAAGTCCCAACCCTACAGGGGGCCCATGTGCGTGGATGGCAAGTGGGTGGCCTCCTCTTGCCCCAGTGGGTGGTGAGAGGTGTGAGGGACAGCCCGAACTGGAGGGCACTCAGAGCCCAGACCTTCCTGCCCCCCCAGCCACATCCTCCCTGGCCTCCTGCACTTCCTGAGGAGTGAAAGATGGTGGCTGTCAGCGGGTGAAGGATGAAGGTGACAAGTGGGGTAAACACAGCTTGTAACTACCAGATTCAGTTACCAGCAGTGCTCGAAGACAAATGGCCAGGGGCTTGTCCACCCCTTGAGGACAGGGCATCTTAGACACCACGAACAGGGTCCTGGGAAGAGGAATTCCAAGTGTCATGGAACTGTCTTGCACAGCTGGTGTAGCGGACAGGACTAGTTGTGTAATGTCGGGTTTTCGTTGTTGGTAGTTTTGAATTGGGAGCCTGGGTTTGACCCTGAGAATAACCCAAACTGTGAAAAAGACATGTCTTTACACCAGAGACACACTGTGTGATTCCACGTGCTCAAAAACAAGCAAAGCGATCTGTGGTGATAAAGGTTAGAATAGTGGCTACCTTGGTGGGGCGCAGAGGAATATTGGCTGGGAGGGGACATGTGAGAAACTTCTAGAATGGGTTCTAGAATGTTCCATATCTTGATCTGGTGGTGGTGACACAGGTTTGTCCATATGTAAAAATTCATTGAGCTGCACATTTAAGATGTGTGCATATCACTGCATGTATCTCTTAATAAATAAGTTAAAAAATTAAGACGTGCATAAAAAGGAGGGCTGGGAAGAGAAACACCTTGGCAATATTTGAATAGCCTAGCTTTTACCACACTTGGAGTTTGCTGTTCCATGGCCCCAGGTCCTAACAGTTCGACTTGGTTCAGTCCAGAAGTTTAAAACGCCAGCCACTTTGGAGGAATAAAATAATGACAAGTCTCTTCCAAGTTTGACAGTCAAGAGAGTAATTTGGAAACTGCCAGCCCCTCACCCTGAATCAGAGTCTCCATCCCTCCACAATTTAATGAGGGTATTGGGGCATCAGTTTCAAGCTGACCCAGCTTTGAGTTGCGACTGTGCTTCTTACCAGCGCTGGAGCCTTCTAGAAAAATGTTGCCCCTCTCTGAGGCTCAGTTTCTTGGTTTGTAAATGGGCTGATCTCTTAAGAGTGTTCTTCGATGAGGGAGGACCTATCAAGTACTCACGGGGTGCTCAGTGCTTCACAAGTGATAATGAATATTAATGCTGCTGCTTGTTTTTTGTCGCCACTGTCAGCAAATTGCAAAGTTCCAGGGAGCTCCGGGAGCCACGGTGCTCACCAGTGAGAGCGCCGGGCACCTCTGCAGTGGTTCTCACGAACAGTTCCCACACGACCCAGCTTTTCATACAGTTGGGCCAGCTACAGGGTGCAGAGGCCCCCTCTGGCTTGGCAGGATTCTCTGGCTGGAGCCTCTGCCGGTTCTCAGAGGAGGAGTGGGGTTGAGCTGGACAGCAGTGTACCCACATTGAAGCAGCTGTGGCGAACATCTGGCTCTGATTATCTGGCTGGGAATGGCCGGGGGTGGGAGCTCCGTGATTTATAGATTGCTCCTCTGGCTGTAAATCCCATATGTAATTGTGACTTCTCTGTCCCTAATTGTTTGCAGAGAAGAGAGGAGCTCCATGGCTTACAATTCCTGGCAGGGCCGGAGGCTGCTGGGGGGTGAGGTTTGTTGCTAGGACACCACCGTCTTTGTTTTGGTCCCTGCTCAGCAGTGTTTTTAAGGCCCTGTATACATTTCTCTGTATTGTTAATGTAATTTGTTCAGGCAGTGAACAGCCAAGTTCAGCCCAAGGAATCCGATACTCATAACAGAAACACCAGAGGCCAGGTTTTTGTGGTCGAATTAGGGTTTTGAGGCCTAGGACGAGAATGAACCATTTGAGCTGGGCCAGGGGGACAATCTGCCTTTCTCTCCTGTGCTAACACTGGCCGGGGTTCAGCTTCCTCGCGGAGCTTGGCCTGGGGGGCTCCGAGTCCATCACATTCAGCGCTGTGTTAGGTGGGGAGTAGGGCTTCCTTCTCTGAGAAAAGGAATGCAGACTTTATTCAGAAGGGATGAAAGGAGACTAACAAAATATGGGCAAGTTTGGGCCCTCTCTGCCCAGCCTTCCCCTCACCCTGGCTCCAGGTACCTTTAATCTACGCCCGCCCCCGCCCCTGAATTACTTGACTGGTGCGGAAGTCATAGTTGGGATCTGCTGAGAAGGTATGTGACTGTGCAAAATGCAATTTGCCTGTTTCCGTTGCCTGTGAAGACCTGACAGCCCACTTGCCATCTGGGAACCTCACGTCCTGCTGTGCTTGGAGTTTTCGGAAACGATGGATTCCAAACAACTTTCAGTGAGCGGTTAGTGATGTTAACTTAGTGCATTTTACCCACTTCACTTTGCCTCAGAAAATAAAGCAAATCAAAACAAACATACCAGCCCACAAACATTTTCCATGCTTTCTACTGCTTTGCGAATGTATACATGTTGTGAAATTAATCAGCCCAATATTATCAACCCCCTCCCTTCCCGCCTGCCTTAGAAGGATGCCTGGTGTGCATGCATCCAGTCCATCCATTTAACAATTACGGAGCACCTTCTGGGGTTGCCAAGTAGAATCCAACAGGGTCCCAGCCCGTGGGAGCTTGTAATGCAGGGAGACAAACAGGAAAACCAGTCCTTACAGAACTGATAAAGTAGAGTAAAACGTCACCTGGAGCAGCTCAGGCTCGGAGGAGTGAGGGGAGGCCCTGGCAAGGAGGTGTGTGAGCAGAGCACTGCAGGAGAACACAGAGCATCAGTTCTAGTAGCAGCCAGGGTCCCACTGGCTTGCTTTCATTCCAGTGACTCTCCCGGGAAGGGGAGACAGTTGCCTTCTTTTTAGTGATCCTATTGTCTGTAGAAGGCTGGGGATTCACCAGAAGTCTTCGGAGGCTAACCATCTTCATTCAGTAGGTGAATTGCATGACTCGTGGTATAGACACCTCCTGCCCTAACTCCTTCCAGACGCTGACATCGTCTTAGAACAGGCTGATGCATTAGGGGCATGTTCACTCAGCAGTAAATGTTCATAAATGACTGGACCAGATAAGCCAGCGAACTTCTTATGCTTGATCATGACTGACTTCTGTACACCCCTCCCCCCAGTAGCCTATACTACAATTAAATAGCACCAATCAGTTTATATTAAAACAGTTGTTTTCTTGTTTGTCTCCTCCATTAGATCATGAATTCCTTGGGATCAGGTATGGTGTTCTTCTCTGCCCATGCCTAGAAGAGTACCCGAGAGGTGTTCACTGTGTTTTTATGGGGTAAAAAATTTCATGTATATATGTCTTTTATCCCTTAAGAAATTTGGTTTTCCAGACAATAAATGCTTGCTTTTCAAAACGCTAAAAGTAACTTTAGCCATTTTTGATGGGAATATTCTAAAATGCATCCTACCCTTTTCTAACTTTAAATAATGAAGATAGAATCTTTTTTTGTCTTGTTTTTGATGACCCAGGATCAGCTCTGTGAACTCCAGTTTTGACTAGGACCAAAGTAAAATGAATTTTTCAAAGGCTTTTATGTAGAACCATTAAATGTTTGAGTTGAAAGAACAAAAAATTTAAGCCATCTAGTTGATCTCCTTTTATAGACCAGGAAAATGAGCTGGAACCACCAGCCGGGTCTGACTCTCAACTGAGTGTATTTCCCATCATCACACGCCTTCTGCCCATCTCTGCTTCTTCCGCCCTGTCCCCTCCTGAGTGACTGAAGTGAGGCTGCTTCCTTTTACCTGCAGTTAAGCAACTCAGGCCAGAGGGCTGCACACCTTTCTGTTAAGGGGAGATGGTAAGCTTTCTGACCTCTGTCTTGTCCATTTTTTACTAGTTCCCAGAGTAGAGAGTTTATACTACTTATCTAGGTATTATACGTCTACTGATTTCAAACATCTATATTCAAATCAAGAACTAGGAACTATTTTATTAAAATAGGCCCTTGTTCCACTGAAAAACTCGTCATATTGTCCTTTACTAGAGTTCTTGCTCTTTAATCTGTAGGCGGGATCCCTGGACCTTTATCCAGGATTTTACTGACTTGATTTAGGAACACCACTTGGTTACTGGATGGCCTGATCACCTGCAGATTAAAGAGGCAGCTGACCGGGGCTTCCCTGGTGGCGCAGTGGTTGAGAATCTGCCTGCTAATGCAGGGGACGTGGGTTCGAGCCCTGGTCTGGGAGGATCCCACATGCCGCGGAGCAACTAGGCCCGTGAGCCACAACTACTGAGCCTACGCGTCTGGAGCCTGTGCTCCGCAACAAGAGAGGCCGCGATAGTGAGAGGCCTGATGAAGAGTGGCCCCTGCTCGCCACGACTAGAGAAAGCCCTCGCACAGAAACGAAGACCCAACACAGCAAAAATTAATTAATTAATTAATAAACTCCTACCTCCAACATCTTAAAAAAAACAAAAAAGTGGCAGCTGACCATATAGGTAAAGACATGAAGTAATACTGCAGGAAGGTGCTTTGTAACGGTGGGTCATGATGGTGACGTAGAATGTTCAGAAAAAGTTAAATGTGTTCTATACTTTCCGTTTAAAAGAAGAAGCAGGGTCAGGGAAATGCTAATTAAAATTAAGAGATGGGGCTTCCCTGGTGGCGCAGTGGTTGAGAGTCCGCCTGCCATTGCAGGGGACACGGGTTCGTGCCCCGGTCCGGGAGGATCCCACATGCAGCGGAGCGGCTGGGCCCGTGAGCCATGGCCGCTGAGCCTGTGCGTCCGGAGCCTGTGCTCCTCAACGGGAGAGGCCACAGAAGTGAGAGGCCCGCGTACCGCAAAAAAAAAAAAAAAAAATTAAGAGACGGCAGAAATTAAAGTCTGAGAGTACAGGTGTTGGCAAGGATATTGGTTAGTAAATGATTCTTAAATTAGTATAATACTTTGAGGAATGATTTGGCACTATCTAGTAAAATTAAAGATGCCCATATCTTATGACCCAGCAGATCTCCTACACATGGCACAAGGGACATGACCAAGAATAATCATTGCTGCACTGTATGCAGTAGCCCAAACTGGAACAGTGTATGTAGCCATCGATATATTAAATAAACAAATGCAGTCATATGGTAGAATACAGTGAGTTAACCAGATATATGAGTATTAACACGAATAGATTCCAAAAGTCTAATGTTGATTGGGAAAAACAAGCTGCTAAATGATACCTAAAATGTAGTGCCATTTATATGAAGGTTTAAAACTCAAGAGAGTGTGATTACATAGGAGAGTGTCCTGGTGCTTAGGGTAAGGTGTCATGATGTCTACATATTACTTTCAAATGGTTCAGCAAAATGAAAGTGTGTGTGTGTGTGTGTGTGTGCGCGCGTGCACACACATATATAGGGAGGGAGGTAAACATAAAGCAAATTTGGGAACATATTAATGATTAACCTGGTTGAAGGGCAAATGGGTTTTCATTGTTCTTCTCCTACAGTTTTCCTGTAAATTTGGAGTTTTTCTAAATAAAAATTTGGGGAAAACACCCAAATTGAGTCTGTAAATTGTGAAAATATATATCTAATGAGTGTAGAAATATGCAGAGGCATGATAAACAGCACGTTTGGACGATAGTTACTTCTGGGGAGGGTGGGGAAATGGATGGCTGAGATTGGGTACTCTAGCTGTGTATCAATAACACTTTGTTTCTTTTTTTTTTTTTTTTAAAGTCGGGAGAGCTCTGAGATCACTATGGGAAAATGTTAAAGTATTCAGTATGGGTAATGGGTCCATTAGTACTTCCAATTATTTTCTCTACTTTTAAAAATATGGCTAATAGTATTATTTATAGGTAGTTGGTTCTATAACTAAAAGTAATATTTTTTTAAAAATTTATTATTTTTTTTGGCTGTGTTGGGTCTTCGTTTCTGTGCGAGGGCTTTCTCTAGTTGCGGCAAGCGGGGGGGGGGCACTCTTCATCGCGGTGCGCGGGCCTCTCACTATCGCGGCCTCTCTTGTTGCGGAGCATAGGCTCCAGACGCGCAGGCTCAGTAGCTGTGGCTCACGGGCCTAGTTGCTCCGCGGCATGTGGGATCTTCCCAGACCAGGGCTCGAACCCGTGTCCCCTGCATTATAATGCAGGCAGATTCTCAACCACTGCGCCACGAGGGAAGTAACATTTTTTAAAACTACAGAGAAGTGGGTAAATGATTTACATTTATTTGTTTATTTAAAAAGTTAGGCTCCCGTACTTGGAGGGACTGCATTTCAAGTGGCGGGAGGGGGGGCGACAAATCAGTGTCCATTTACATGTAGGGACCTTATGCTGGGGAAGGGCAGCCAGAGCCAGTGTGGAGTCCAGCCTGCCTCCTAGGGGGCCTTGAAGGAAGGTTGGGGAGAAGTGGGTTGGGGTCCCCTTCAAGATACCCATCTTGACTTGAGGTCCCTGAGGAGTGCAAAATGGTTTGAATTTAGTGAGAGTGAGCCACGAAGGAGAGGCTGACATGGGCTGCCAAGGCCACAGAAATCTTAGAAATTTGGACCTTATTTTAAAGGAAACTGAGGAGCTATTGGAAAAAGTGTGATATAATACCAAGTCTGTTTAAATTTAAAAAAAAATAAGAAGAAGGGGGAAGAAGGGGGAGAGGGTAAGGAAGAGGATGGAAGGAAGGATTAGAAAGGTATGAACACGTGCATGTTTGTTTATATATGGCTGTACGTTCGTGAAAGGAGATGGGGAAGATTCACCCCAGACGGTGGGCGAGCACGTACAGAGGGAATATTCCCTTGTGTTAATTGAGCTACTCGAAGAGAGAAAGGGAGAGAGAAGCATGTTTATGAAAGAAAATTTGGAGAATGGGGGAAGATTTCTTTTTAATGTCCCTGAGTCCTGTCATCCAAATATAACCATTGAAATATGTTGGTCCAGTTCCTGCCAGACCTTTCTTCTGGTGTGTAAATTATGTACTTGCTTCTCTTTTCAAACACCAGTGTCTTCGTACTGAGGTAGAATTTGGTGGCTTGCTTTTTTTCACGTAATATTTTATCACGAGCTTTGTCTCTAATTGACACACTTAACCATTCCCCTTATTTTTAGAAACTCAGAGTTTTCTGGTATTTTACTCTTATAAACAAGCGTCCAGTGCATGTCTTTGGTGTGTAAAGATTTTTATAAATTTAGGATTATGACCCTAGGGTTGATTCCCAGACTGGGCTCATGGAGTGAAAGGTTAGAAGCGTTTTGAAGCTTTTCATCATGTTGCCGAATTTCCTTACAGTGGGGCTCAACCAATTTATACCTGGGGCTACTGTAAAGTACCCATTTCTCCTACACCCCTACATGGTACTCCTGTTCTGTGGGACAGAATCAGTAGTATTCTAAGTCCTTTTTAAAACAAAAAAAAAATGTAATAGTTTCAAGTTGTTTGTTTTTACTGGTTTTCCCAGGCCGTATGTCCTAAACAGTCGACTTGATTTGTGTCGACAGAAAAAAAGCCTGAGGGGGCGGGTGGATGTCACCTTTTAATTTGCTGTTAGTTTGTCATAAAGGAGCAAATGTCTTAAACTTTCCAAAACTTAGTCTAAGCTTGGATAGATCCCTTGCCTTTTGAAATCTTGGTTCTCTCAGGATTAATGCTCTATTTTGGGGGGAAGAGCATATAAATGTTCCCAAACACGTTATAGGGTATATTGAAAATCCTTTGAAACACACAAATTTAATCCAGTAAATTATCTTAAGAGATGTGTCCAAGCATAATTTTGGCTCTTATTGGTAGAAAACGTATTTTAAGATGGAAAAAATAATCATTATGAAGCATAGAGAGCTCTCAACCATTTCTTTGGAAATACATCTTGATAATAGCAACTGTTCGTCATAATACAAAACAGAAAGAGGATTAATTTGCTGAGGCATAAGAAGTCCCGCCAGTTCCTAAATGCTCTAAATAGTTTCTTGGAGATTTTTATAGTGTTTAGGCCTCAAGGAAAACCAAAGCTTCACCTCCGGGTTTGGTAGCAAACAAACTCTGCTTCTCAGGCGCTAAGCTTCGATTGCTTCTCTGGTAATAAGCTTCGTGCACATTTGCTAGGAAGCTGGACAGCTCGTCAGCAGTTACTGTCGATAGAATGCAGGAAGGACACTTGCTGATGGACGAGGTGGATAAGCCGTCAGGAGGAACGCCCCTGCCATGAGCTCTGCCGGTTGCCCGCCCTTGGGAAATGGGGTGTCTAGATGCCCTGGACTGCAAGGTTGCATCCCCGACCCAGCCACACATGCCACCTCTCCTCCGCTGTCTGCTGCTTCCTCCCAGCAGCCTGGTTTGCATTTCTTCGAGTTGGAACGGGGCTTTTCCACTCCTCACTTGGTCTCGGCGGAGACCTGAGGATCACTTTGCATCTGAGAATAATTCATCATGGGCTGAGATCAGAGGGCTATCTGGTGCAACAATTTGTTGTCTGGCCTCTGCCTGGACACCTGCAGTGATAGGGGCGGAGCAGAGCAAGCGGAATTCCTCCTTGTCCACGTGACAGCCTTTCACATTCAGAAGACAGACGTCTGTTGTCTTCTCTTCACTGACTCTCTCCAGACAACATAGTTTTGAATGTCCCTGGGCAGCCGCTCTGCTCTGGACCAGAACACCATTCCCTGGGCACTGGGGAGGAGCATCAGACAGTGAAGCAGCCTCCTTTTTGGGGCACCACAGGGCAGGATTGACTCCGCCAAAGTTATTGTCATATGTGTAGCTGTCAGTTCAGCCATAATTGCCCTTCCATGCCCTTCCTACCCTTAGCAGTGGGATATCTGTGAGTGTAGGGCTTTATCTCTGTGAACCTCTGTCTTCATGGGTTTATCCCATTTTTCCAATAGTGTAGGGGTTATACGTGCAGACCCTCGGGTCAGGGTAGATTCAGATCCCACCCTGGGCTAGTCTGATAGCTTCCTTGTGCCTCAGTTTTCCCACCTGTAAAATGGGACTAACAGCTCCCACCTCAGATGATTGTTGTGAAGATGAAGTGAGTTTTAATGTTAGTAAACAGCACCTGGATGTTGTTTAAGGCAATGGAAATGTTCGCCCCGTTGAGATGCTTTAGGATCTTCACTGTGTTCCCTCCAGGTCTGCCCAGGGAACCTCCCAGGTCAGCAGCCTGCATGGCACACAGGTCTGGGCTGAGTAGCTCAGGGCTAGAGAGTTAAGGCTCCCATACCATTCATTCTGGCCTCTGTATGCCTCTGTCTTCTCTTTTGGGGGTTTATTTTATGTGGTGTTTTTTTTTTTTTTTGCTTTATGCGTGTTTGGTTTTGTAATTGTTATTTTATTTTATTATCTTTTAATTAATTAATTTATTTTTGGCTGCATTGGGTCTTCGTTGCTGTGCGTGGGCTTTCTCTAGTCGCAGCGAGCGGGGGCTACTCTTCATTGCGGTGCACGGACTTCTCATTGTGGTGGATTCTCTTGTTGTGGAGCACGGGCTCTAGGCGCGCGGGCTTCAGTAGTTGCAGCGCACGGGCTCAGTAGTTGTGGCTCACGGGCTGTAGAGCGCAGGCTTAGTAGTTGTGGCGCACGGGCTTAGTTGCTCCACAGCATGTGGGATCTTCCCGGCCCAGGGCTCGAACCCATGTCCCCTGCATTGGCAGGCAGATTCTTAACCACTGCGCCACCAGGGAAGCCCTGTAATTGTTATTTTAAATCTCTCTCAGCACACTTCCTAATACTCAGCTTGACTAAATGATCTGTGTAAATCTTCCATGTATTTCTTTTTCTTTTTTTTTTTTAATTTTTACTGGCGTATAGTTGATTTACAATGTTGTGTTAGTTTCAGGTGTATAGCAAAGTGAGTCAGTTATATATATACATATGTCTACTCTCTTTTTTTTTAAGATTTTGTTCCCATATGGGCCATTACAGAGAATCGAGTAGAGTCCCCTGTGCTATACAGCAGGTTCTTTTCCATGTATTTCTTCTCCTTTTCTCTCTAATCAGATTTTCTTCTCTGAGCTCCTACCTCAGATTTACTCATTACTCAACAAATACTGACTATACATATTGTTGTATGCATGTGGGTGCCATATTGTCCTGGCCACTGGGGCCACTGCAGTGATATGAGTGTCCTGGTGAAGATGCCATTCCAGGGATCTGGGTAGACATGTGTATGTCTCATCTTCTAAGGCTGGGCGACCTGTGTGAGGTCACACTGACCCTCTGCACGAAGACCTTGAATTTGTAAACCGCAGTTCAGCATATGGGCACTAACCCACTTGAGACCATAACTATTTTCTTCTCATCCTCTTTCCATTATTTTCTCTCCTACTTATTAAGGAATGTCTCCTCCACTATTATTTTTTTCTTCCCAAATCATACTCAGGAAGAGCAAGACCTCAAAAAACAGAAACACATATGCTTCAGTTCTTGAATATATTCCTCTTTACCTTCACCTTGTTGGAGATAACAGCAACCGGAATTATAAAGAGTATGCTGCACTTAGATCTTGGCAGGTCTAATTTAGGAGAACAGAGCAGATTCTTTATTGTTTTATCCTAGCCTGGAGAGTCAGTATACTGTTTTCTTACTTGTTTTCTAAAAGGCTTAATTCAGAGATTTCTTTTTTTTAACATAGTATAAAATTCACTCTTTGTGGAGTTCTATGGATTTTGACAAACTGTACCACCAAAGTCACAGTATAGAACAAGAACACCACCAGATTCCCCTGGGCATCCCCTTGTAGTCAACCCCTGCCCTGTAATCACTCCCAAATCCTGGGAACCACCGATCTGGTCTCCATCCCTGTGGTTTTGCCTTTGCCAGAATGACATGTAAGTGGATTCGTACAGTGTGTAGCCTTCTGAGTCTGGCTTCATTCGCTTAGTAGAATGCATTTGAGATTTATTCTTGTCACTGCCTGCATCAGTGTTTCCTTTTCATTACTAAGTAGTATTCCATTGTATGGATGAGCCGGTACTTGCTGGTCCATTCACCCGTCAGAAGACATTTGGATTGTTTACAGATTTGGATGGTTATATTTAAAGCATTCATCTAAAGTTTTTGTGTGAGAGAATAATTTTTTTCATAGGGATTTTTATTTAGTGATTTAACTTTTCACCTCTGTTGTTCCACTCTTATTGAAAGGCTGTGGGAGTTTTGGTAGAATCTACGTCTGGTAAATTACAGATGGTAGTGCATTTTGTGAAGGAATGCTACCCCCATTCTTTCAGAAAAAAAAACAAAACACCGGGATTTCAAGAACTCCCAGAGAAATGCCAAGGATTTCTCACCTCTAAGAGGTACTGGTTTTGAACCACATCTATCCACTGGAATTTATTTTATGCTCGAAGTGGATCACCTACTTGAATTTTCCTTCTTTGCCTTTGGGTTGATATGTTTCTAAATCACAAAAATACAGTGATGCTGAGCAAATGAAGAAGATGCTAAAGGTCTGGGAATCTCAGAACGAGGGTTTGTCCTCAACTTTGGACACGTGGGAAGAAAAGTGAGGTGAGCAGTAGTGCATGAACACTGGCATTATCCCAGTACAAGGGACCGGGTGTTGGGAATGGGATCAGGCTTGGAGATTTAACTTGCTTCTGAAGGACATTCCCAAATCCTGCTCTGGGATAATTCCCCAACTACCATTTAATCAGCTCCATTAAACCCTGCCCTGTCTAGTGCACTGTGCTCCAGACACAGCTCTCCTGGGCTCTCAGTAATAGCTCAATTGTGTGTAAGTGGCTGTGAAGAGGCTCTGTGTGCTGGATGAATAGGCCCCATCTCCATGGAAACCAGCTCTGGCTGAGGGGCTGACCTTTGACCCACTTGTTGCCACCATACTGTTAACCACTGGTGCCTCTTGGGTGGAGAAAGAAAGCAAGGAAATGGCTGTCAAAGTTGTTTTCATTTTCCCTTAGTTTCGGCCTGGGTCCACACTAAGTTGAAATAACACACCAATATTAATCCAAGGCACTTAGATATTACGAGTTTAATTTAATTACAGATTCTGTCTGTCTTCCCTTGTTCTCCCCCGAGCATTTTCCTTATCCTACAAAGCAGAACTCAGCCCGGTGACAGGATTGGTTTGTCATTCCCCCTATGGAGGTGCCCGGGAGTGTCGTTCCTAAGGGACAGGCCCATGTCCCTGGAGTCACTGTGGTGTGACCATGGGCCCATTCCCTCATCTGTACACAGAACTGATGCACTCACTACCTGTAACCCAGAACCTTGTGAAGGTCAGTGAGAAGATGTATACCTGTGAGGCTCTCCACTAGCCTAGGCATTAGGATCTCAAGTGCAAGGGTAAATCACGCACCTTTTTGGCGATGATAAAAACTTGGCCACAGGACCACCTTGCAGATGGGCCAAGATGGCTTTAGCAACCCTATAGTGATTCTGCAGCTTGTGCCCTGTCTGTATCAGCAAGTATTTTAGTCCCCGTGGCACTCTGAGTACAAGTAGATTTTTTTTTTCAGGCTCCATCCTCTGCTCTGAGCTGACTTGGGTTGTCATGGTTGTCCTGGACCCCATGAAGACATCACAGACAGAATGAGGCCTGTCGTCCTCAGGTTTCCCTGCAGAGGGGCCCCTGGCTGGGGTCAGACTCCCGGGGCTCCTCTCCTAGGTGTGTAGCGGAGGCTTCTGGATGGGATAGTGTAAACGTGCTGCTTTGTCCCTGAAGCCCAGAGTGTAAAAGTGAATACTTCAAGAAAAAGCTGATTTGTCAGGTTGCTGGCTGGGGCCACCCCATCAGACAAGTTAGGTCATCTCTTGAAAAGGAATCTTTTTATTCCATGAGTGGAGGAGGAAAGTGACCTTTGGTTCCTGCAGTACTAAGACCTGGGATGGGGTAGGGGAGGTTGTATGTATTTATTCCTCTGAGAATGTGTCAGGCCGGGGGAAGTGGGAACACAGGAGGTAGTAACAAGAGCCCCAGACTAGTTCCTTGGAGGACGTTAGTCAGAATGCAAAGTAAGAATCCTTCAGAGACAGAAGTCTCAAAAGTTCCATATGGCTTTCCAGGAATTACAGGAATTGTATTCTTCAGACCTCAAGTCACTATCTTGAGGTTTTTTTATTTGTACTTTGATCTCATGTAATCCACATTAGTGTGGGAGACCTCCATTACTACAGAGGTTAATGGGGGTTGCTTTCGAGATGTGTCTGGTTTGAGTTTCCCGCCTGGCCTGGAGTATGGTCAAGGAGGTAATCATCTGGGGCACCCCTTAGGATTGGAGAGGTCCAAAATACTTTCCAGACCTTTAGTTAGTTAGTTTACTTAGTTTAGTTCTAAGATATTTGGACAGCTAGTCTAGTGGGGACTTTTTCTTTTTTCCTGCAACTTGCTGGCAACTTGGTCGAGCCTTGGATTCTATGATACTAAAGCAAGGATGCCCACTGCGATTGTCCCCGGCCGGACCCCTGATCACCTGGAGGTCTACGGTGTGCCTACCTTTCCGTCGCTTATTTTACGGGACTCAGATGGTGCAGAACAGCTGCTCGGGTCTTGGGCCTCGGAAAGGCAGCCTGCGTGGGCGTCCACGAGATCATTTACTGTAAGCGGTTACGAACGCTTTTCCAATC
>NW_006798559.1:248454-298584 GCF_000442215.2 Lipotes vexillifer | reverse complement strand
TCAGCACGCTTTTCCAATCCCCAGAAAGAGCCATTATCAGCGGACGGACTATTTACAGGAGACTGGGCTGGAGTAGCAGTTCCATTGCCCCAGGTTGTGGGGAGCCGGAAATATACATATATTAACCCTGGGTTTGGGGAGGGGAGAAATGAGCGTCCCCTTCATTCTGCAGCTGTGTAAACAGTCCAGGGGGAGAGGGGCAAGCTGCGGATAATGGGGGAGGAGGGAGGGTACCCGATCGAGGGGCCTCCCTGGGGGCCCTGGGAGGACTCTGAGCCAGGTGGGGGAGGGGCGGGTAAGAATGTGAGGCATAAGGAGGGGGAGTTACGGAGACTCTGGCCTTTTCGCATACAGAGGACACAAGTAGGGGTGACGCGAAGTGATGAAAAGCCTAAGTGGTCTGGGCCTACTTGACCGAAAGAGAAGGAGCGAGAGGGAAGTGATTGGGGCAGAAGGTGATGGGGGAAGGCCAGATGGAGGGGGCGTGGCAGATGACAGGCTCTGAGCCTTCGGGTCAACGTCAGGAAGGGCTCTCCTTCTCGACTCTGTCGCTTGTTCCAGCAGCCAATGATTATTGGGTTCCAGCCGTATACCGAGAACAGTTCTGCGCAGTGGCAGCGGGCAGGGGGTGGAGATTCCTTTGTAGGACATTGGCCCTATTCACAGAGAGTCCATAAGCCTGTGGGGAAGAAAGGCCAGCACACAAATGACCCCCCTCCTGGCCCTTTGTGTCCTGCAAGGGGGTGTCGGAGGAGGAGGGGGGGCGGAGGCAGCGGGAGCACGGACTGTGGTCGGAGGGTTAGCGCCTTGGCTGGGGCCAGGTACTGGGGGAAGGGCTGGAGCAGAAAGGCTAGAAACAGGGAGGAGCAGGGCTTTGGAGCCAAGTCTGGGTCTGAACCTCAGCCCTCACTAGGCACTGTCTGATCTGGACTCTTCCATCGCCTCTGACATGCAGATGATGGCAGCTCCCAGGGTGGGGGATTAAACGCAGTATTTTACCAAGTGTGTTGCACGTATACATAGTAGGAACTCGGCCATCATGCACTGCCGGGGGCTACTACTCCTACTTCATTCAGCGCTAATTTATGGGTTGCCTTCTAGAGCCAGTCCCTGTTCTAGGATCTGAGACAGGCTGGCTTTCTGCCCTCAGGGGCATCACATTCTACTGGGGGAGACAGATAAAATACCACCAGCAATGATGTGCTGGGCAGAGAACTAAAACAGGGCGGCCTGTAGGGTTGGAGGAGCTCCTTCAGATTGGTGGACAGGAGGGCTGTTGAGATATCGAAGTTGAGGTGATGAGAGTGACAGGGAGATCCAGGTGAGGGTGTACTGTTGAAAAGGCCACGGGGTGGGAAGTGGGAGACTGAATCAGAGAGGAGGGCAGAGGCCAGACCGAAGTGTAGCGATTGGATTTTACTCCGTGTGCAGAGGAATTGATTGGAGGATTTTAAGTAGGGGGATGTGACTTCATCATCAATATAAATTTCAAAATAATTCTCTAGCTACTGTGTCAAAAGGGATGGAAGGAAGGGACAGGAGTTGGGTCCATAGCGGGTGCCTAGTTTGGAGGTATGTGCACCTCACCTCCTTTGCTGCATCCAGCCGCCAGGCTGAGGTCCCCCTGCCACCCCTGTGCAGGCTCCTCCCCAGGCAGATGGTCAGGGCCCGCCCTCTCCGGGTCCCTTGTACCCTCTTCCCACTGCTGCTGTGAGGGTTGGAGCCCTGCCCTGCCTTGGACGCAGACAGGCGGCATCCTTCCCCTCCTTCCTGGGCACAGTGCAGACCATTTCCCATCTGTGTGCGAGGCCCTCCCCAATTCCTCAAGCCCTGGGAAACTGCCTCCCAAACGCAGTAGGAACAATAGATCTAGCTAGCCCAGGTTTGCCCCTGGTCCAGTGGATGACTTTGCACCAAGCCCTCTAGGGCAACGCTGCTCAGTAAAAATGTAATGTGAGCCCTAGGGGTAATTTTAAAATTTCTAGTAACCACATTTAAGAAAAAGTTAAAAAGGGACTTCCCTGGTGGTCCAGTGGTTAAGACTCCATGTTTCCACTGCAGGGGACACGGGTTCGATCCCTCGTTGGGGAGGTTCGGCATGCTGTGCGGTGCGGCCAAAAAAAAAAAAAAAGAATTAAAAGGAAACAAGTAAATTAATTTTAATGATGTATTTCATTTAACAATATTATCATTTCAACATGTACTCAATATAAAAAGTTATTCCCAAGGTGCTTTATGTTCTTCCATATTGAGTTTTTGGCATGTGTTTTACATGTGCTGCACCATCATTCCATGTGCGCTAAAGCCACTTGTGGCCATTGGCCACCGCACTGCATGGGAGCCTCCCTTTCCTCTTCTGCACAATGGAGATGAGTCCCTCCCTCACAAGGCTGCGGTGAATACAAAGGAGAGGAAGCCTGAGGACTGCAGTGGAGATTTAGGATCTTAATAAACTATCATCCCAGAAGGTGTGGATGGGAAAACCGGAGTGCGACTAAGAGGGCTGATGTGGGAATTTCCCTCCTGATTCTAACAGTCACCATTGTATAAGCAAGAGATAGCAGAAACGCGCACAGACAATTAAAACGATAAATTGCCTAAAATAGTGCATATACTTATGGACTAAATTACGTGGGGGCAGAATTTAGTGTCTTACTGAAATTTGAAAAGGTAATCTTTCAGCAAAAGGACAAAAGAGAGAGAGAAATGTATTTTTTCCCCCTAAACCATGGTATCAGTAAACATGTGTGATGCTTTTTGTTAACTTGTATTTTAATGGAAATATTAAATCTGTGGCTTTTGTTTTTGTTTTTAAGGAAATAGAGAAAGGAAGGAAGCTGGAGGGTTTAAATTCGTTATGCTAGCTTTGGATTCTGCAGAATCAGGAAATCAGAAAGTACAAGTTCTCAGAGCAGTGACATTTAGCTTGATTGGGAAGGGCACGCCCAAGGTCACCCATTTAAAGGGTTTGTCTTCCTTTTCAACATTTTTCACAACATGTCTTTTGGAGCTCAGCATTTTTTTGGTTTTTCTTTTTCAGTGTGGGAACAGAGTTCGAACACTAGGGTTTTCTCACTTGACTATGCGAGTGCCCTGTCCTCAGTGCTTCCTGCATGATAGCACTCAGTGGAAGTTTGTTGACTGACGCACAGATCGTGCCTTAAGGATGGGGAAGCAGTAGGGAAGGTGTTCTTCCCATTCTTTGGCCTGGGGGACTGCATGTGTTTTTAAGCAGTCCTTGTTTGTGTCAGATAATTCAGGCCCCAAGTATATTTTTATTTTATTGGCTCCCTTAGAAACATTAAAAAAAAGAAGTTAAATACAGCCAACTGTTTATTTTTAGTATCTTAACTAAACTCTCCTAAGCTTTAGAAGCTGGACAGCTACATAGGTCTGGGAATAGTTTGTTTCTATTTCCCCATAAATATTCCTTTCAGGTTTCTTTTTGCTTGCTTTCTTTCTTATGGCCAGGGAAGTTTTTTAATTACCCAGATTCTAAAAACATGTAGCTTGAAGAAACTGATGAGAACGTCTTCCACTATCTGGATCACTTCAAACCAAACCAAACATTTACCTGCAGGACCCCAGAGGGAGGGAGACTTAGATGTCCTCCAGCAGGTCTTTTCCTTTTTAAAAAATTAATTAATTAATTATTTTAAAAAAAATTTTTTTTTTTGGCCGCTCCACCAGGAGTGTGAGGTCTTTGTTCCCCGACCAGGAATCGAACCTGTGTCCCCTGCAGTGGAAGCGTGGAGTCTTAACCACTGGACCATAGGGAAGTCCCCCCAACAGCTCTTTTCCATCTCTGACACTTTTGATCCCATAGTTCTTCCGTAGGCACCTTGAGGTTTGGAAACCTCATGGCTGCTGGCTTCCCTGGGGCTTTCCTGCTACCCCCATACTGCCGGCTGCCAACATAGAACCCATGTCACATAAAGCTCAAGTCCAGTTAAGATGCCAACAGCCGGCCAGATCCACACTTGTCCATTTGTGAACACATAAGAATTTCATTCCCTTTTGTTCCTGCAGGATGCCTGAAAGAATGGTCCTACACTTGGTCCTTGAGGTTTTGTCAGCTTAACTTTCTCCTCCAAGCCTGACCACACTATTAAAACAATACAAACCCAAACCCCGTGTCCCTGGACCTCAGAAGCTGCTCCATGTCACAGTTTGTGGATAGCAAACGTGAAGCCTTGTCCCCGGGCTGTTTGCTTCCTGCCATTTCTCCTCTTTGAAAATCTCTAGTTTTCTGTCTCCTGTAAGAACTCTCCCCCGACACCTCTATCTCCCTCTTTCTCAGCCTCCCTATTCTTAGAAGCAGCTATTTTGTCTCGGACTTTCCTGGTATGCTGCTGCACTTTTTTTTTTAAAGCTCTTGAATGAAAGGGCATGTTTTTCTTTCTCCACTTAGATGACAGACCTTTCAAGGTAAAGCTTCCTACAGTTCTTCCAGCCCTCGGTGCAGCCAAGTATCAGCACATAGTAGTTCTTCAAAAATAAGTAATTGAACCTCATGTATCTTGGTCAACGTGGGCAAAATGGTACGCATTCAGCTCCAGTAAACTTGGTATACTATTGCACAAGAACTCATTCTATAAATCATGATGGCTACTCCTTGGGATCAGGAAGTGCTTGAGATCCCCTTGCTCTCTCTTCATGTTTTGATGGAGGGGACATTGAGGCCAGCTATCACCCAGAGGTGGGTACAGAAGACTGAGCGTTTGTAGCTCATTGCCAGGAATGGTGAAGCTGAATGGAGGCTTTTCAGTAGCTCACATGGGGCTTCCACGCTTCGTTTTGAGTTCCTCAAGGGCCATTTTGTATCCTGCGATGAGGCGTTTGTGACACAGTGTCCACCTCTGCACCAGATTTGAGTAGAAAGGGATGAAGGGGGCAAGCGTGGGGACTGTACTCGGGGACGCTGTGCTTACACGTTATTCACAGGGACTCAGTTGTTTGAGTAGAGAGATATAACCCATTTCTCCTGTGAAACCATTGTCTGTGTCTAAATGGAAGAGGTGTGGGAAGCGTAGCAAGGAAAGGGAGGGAGCCAGACCAAGGGGAGCTGGCAGGGGTGTGGGGTGGGGAAAGGAGAGCTCCCTGGCCAAAGAGGCAGGATTCTTGTTCCATGAAATATGAGGCAGTGTTTGGTTCACCCATTCATTCCGGAGATACACGTTGAGCCACCCACTCTACATGCCCTGCACCAGGTGAGCCAAATATACATGTTAGGACGCACAAGGTGCACAGTCCCCATTCTCAGGAAGGGACAGGCCAGCAGAGTTGGCCTTCAGAGACAGACCCCATCCCCTGCCAGTCATGGACCACAGTGGGAACAGCACCCATAGAGGTGTGAGATGCCATGGGCAGAGGGTTCCACATCCAGCCCCAAGGAAAGAACTAACGTGGACAAGGCAAACTTGTGGCCTCCCGGCCCCTCAGGGAGGGTTCAGGGCAAAACCACGAGTTCATTTGTTCATTCACTCGCTTAACAACTATTTATTGAAGGCCTCACTGGGGGGTGACTTTTCAGTAAAGACTGAAGGTGGGGGACTTCGCTGGTGGTCCAGTGGTTAAGAATCTGCCTTCCAATGCAGGGGACATGGGTTCGATTTCTGGTCGGGGAACTAAGATCCCACATGCCATGGGGCAACTAAACCCGTGCCCCGCAGTTACTGAGTCCGTGTGCTCTAGAGCCTGTGCGCCACAGCTAGAGAGACGCCTGCACACTGCAATGAAAGATCCCGCATGCCGCAGCTAAGACCCGACACAGCCAAATAAATAAATTTTTTAAAATAAATAAATAAAGGGGAAACGGCAGAATTTGCTGATAGGGTATAAGAAGAAGAAAAGAGTCAGGGATATCTCCTAAATGACAGGAAGGATGGAAGTGCCATTAACTGAAATGGGAAAGACTGTGGGACGAGTAGATACGGGGAGGAAATCACCCGGAGCTCCGTTTAGGACGTGTTGCATATGAGCTGCTGTTGGGACATCCAGTGAGAATACTGATGGGCAGTAGGGTAATTGATTTCAGGGAAAAGGTCTGGGTTAGAGAGAGACCTTAGAATCATTGGCACATTGCTGGTACCCAGACAGGAGATCCCTGGGGGATGAGGGCTGAGAAGAAGTTGAAGGGCTGATCCCTGGCACTGCAGCTTTCACAGCAAGAATTGACAAGGGAAACTGAGGAGAGCAGCCGAAGATCTAGGAGAGCCTCGCGAGTCCGGGGTCCCTGAGCCAAGGAAGGGAGTATGTGAAGGAAGAGGGAGGGATCACGAGTCAGATGCTGCTCAAGGGCCAGGTGAAGGTAAAGGTTGAGCTAATGGAGGTCACCACTGTCCTCAAAAACGTGGTTGCCATGGAGTTCCCAAGGTGGACACGGCACTCTGCTGGAGAGCAGGACAGACTCCAGGATGGGGCATCAAGGCAGATGCTGGGGCAAAGGAGGCTCCTCTCCAAAATGCCAGGCATGCCTGGCCACCGTGGAGCCTCGGGAGGGGAGAGTCCCTGGAATCTGCGCTGAACTCCCTGATCTGGGAAGATTGGTGTCATCGGTGGGTCAGTGTTGGGTTCCCACAATGAAAAGGACCGAAGCTGCCTGTGGCCCAGGACTGGCTCAGGAGTATGGGATCTAGGGCACTCCTGGGAATCGAGGGCCTTGGTCACCACTCCCTCTGCCGTCTTAGATGGAGTGAATAGCTGAAGAGGCTCCCGGCTGGACACAGCGCAAACAAGGAGCCCCGGATGGGCGACCAGAAACCACAATGGGAAATCTTGGAGCTCCAGGATCAGGCCCGGGGGCCCTCTTTAACGTGAACCAGCGACTGTCATGCACTGAAAGGGGTTTGTCAGAGGGACTCTGATAGAGGGCAGCCATGCCCCTCGGGGGCAGAGTGGCGCTGGCCCTGGTTCTCGAGTGACTGGCCAGCCTTTCTTCCCTAGGAAGGTCTCCGTCTGAGAGGCAGCCGGGCATTCCTTCTGACCAGTGGCTCAGGGCAGGACCATCCACACTGCTGACTCGACGCAGTGGTGTTATTTGTGCTGCCACTAGTCAGGGAGGCTGGCTTGGCTCTGGCCTCCGGAGAGCTTAAGTCTCGCGGTAGAAGAAAATTGGTGATGGGCTTCTCAGCACAAGTGAGTGGGGTGGAGTTCCAGCTTCCAGTTACTCATAAGCTTCTCAGGCTTAGAGGAACCTTAAGCTGCCCTCAGAGGAAACTCAATTAGATCAAAACTGGATTTAATTGCTTAACGAATTCTAAATGTGCTAAAATGTAAAGGCAAGCTTGTCTGGGGGCCTGGGAGGGTGAGGTACTATGAGGAGTGTCACATGCCTTTTCTGACATTGAAGAACGAAGCTCACCCCCAACACTCCCAGCCTCGCCCACGGATGTTCCAGATTATCTCATAGGTGCTTGGGTTCCTGGCTGATTGACGTACCTAAGGACTCACATCCATTGTCTCATTTGATCCTCAAAATAGTTCTAAGAATTAAGTGCAGCTGCTATAATCACTCCTGTTTCATAGGCGATGAGCTGAGGCGTATCGAGGTGATGGATTTGCCCCTGGCAGGGCCACACTTTCCACCCCGTTCTCCTGATTTCCACATCTGGCCATTGCCTGGCAGGGCGGAGGGAAGAGGAAAGGAAGTGGCCCCTCCGACAAGTGTATTCACGGATATTGCCACTGGCATTTATTAAGAACAGATGGGCCAAAGCTTCAGCCGAGTTGCAATCCTAAGGACTCCTCAGCATTTAACTCTCAAGACATTTTTTTTCCCCTTATCTCGTGAAATCATGCCGTGTAGTCATGATCTGATACATGCACCCCAAGAAGGATTTGACCCACATCTGCTTGGTGTATGGGGATGAAAAACAACCTTTCTTGTTCCAGATTGTAGGATTTGTAGGACCAGAGCATTGGCCTGTGGCTTTTGTCACCATAGCCCTTGGCTATCCACCATTCTCTGTAAAGTATGAATGCCGACAGCATTCAGTGAGATATATGCCATTTGAGTGGGAGGGTTTTGTAGTTATTTCCTTCATAACTGAGACAATTAATTGACTGTGCTCTTACCAAGTTCTGTTTAATCGCCCCACTGGGTTTACATCCAGACAGGAGGCCCCTTCTGTCTTTTTTTTTTCTTTTTAAATATTTATTTATTGGGGTGCACCGGGTCTTAGTTGTAGCACGCAGGATTTTAGTTGTGGCATGCGGGATCTAGTTCCCTGACCAGGGATCGAACCCAGGCCCCCTGCATTGGGAGCACGGAGTCTTAACCAGTGGACCACCAGGGAAGTCCCAGGAGGCCCCTACTGTCTTTCTGATATTTGATATTTGAGCAAGTACACATGCTGTGAGTGGTTCAGTAGACTCCATATTGAACTTGATAAACTGATAAAGTAAACAAAGCCTCCCAGGACCTTGTTTCCCCAAAGATGGCCAAATTCGCACCCTACCTGTTGTTATTATAGTATGTTATGTATTACATATATCATAGTATAAGTCGTATATGACTGTAGTATAGCAATATGACCACTAGTATTAATAGCCTCTCCCTCCTACACACCCACATTCATTCTTATACATCCTGTTTCAGAAGATTTATCTTCTTAAAGGCTTGTTTTACACTGAAAACAAGTCTAGGAGGCCAGAAAGCAACAGCTAAGCTAGAACCTAGTCCTAAAATTCCGGTGCCTTATTAGAAGAAATCTCTTCCAATTAGACCATTTTTCTTTCTGTGCCAAGGCGAGTGAGTATTTTGAGAAATCTGGTCAAATCTATTCAGATTTTTGGATTTAACTTACAAAACTTAAACAAGTGGATTTTTTGGGCACTGTTTCAGGATTCACATAAAATAAAATAAAATCCAGTCTCCTTCTCAAGCAGCTAAATTTGAGTTTTAGGCAAAATCGTGAGGGGTTGAAAATGGGCTTTAAATGGTGAGGTTGTTTGTGAATCCTATGGCTCTGTAGAATGAAGTGTTAATGTTGCAGCTGGATTCTATTCCTTTGTGAACATGCAAATTAACAATCTTCAGTGGCTCCCTCTGCCTGCATACTTATATTCCAGTCTCCAAATGTGTTATTTGTTATTAAAATCACCATATTTATGTGCGGGGGTTTGCGGTGACTTCCCCAGATGCACTGACCCTAATTGTAACCATACAGGTTAGTCAAACATACTTGGATATTTAAAAAAGAAGAGAATCTAGGCCAGCATGCACTGTTAGTCGAGTGTAATGCAGAAGTGTGAGGGCGCCTTGTGGGCTGCGTTCGGTTCTGTTCGGCTCCAAGAAGGTATTTTCCAATCTTGATTAAACAAATGTGTAATTGACCTGGAACCTTCCAGGTGACTTATTTTAAAATCAGTAGTCATAATATCGTTACAGATCTTTAGGCTTTCCTGATACTTGCTTTTTGTGAACAGAAAATCTAGGGAGCCTGCTAACTGGCCCCCTGCAGTATGGAGGACAGGTGTTCCCCAAATGTGACTTTGGGGGATCTGTGGTGTTTAATAACAGCTGCGTGGTTATCTGGTTGTTGCCTTTCAGACTTGCACATGCGTGGGAATCACCTGAGGAGCTTGTTGATTTCATGCAGATTCTGCTTCCACAGGTCTGAGGTGGTGCCTGAGACTCTGCATTTCTAACATAATGCAGATGGTGGTGATGATGCTGGTCTGAGGAGCACACTTTGAGTAGCAAGGCTCTAGAGCCAAGTAAATGCGACCCAGTTTCCAAACTCGAGAGGGTCAGGCCCCCAGAAGGCCGTTTCTATCGGCCCTAGATTTTCCTAGCCTCTCCCCTCTATCGCATACACATTTACATTTGCAGAGGAGAAAATCATGAACATCTGACAACATTTGTTTAATTTTGATTGCTGTGGGGCCCTTTGGGAGTTGGGAGAAAGAAGAGCATCTCAGCCAGCCGCCAATCCCCCACCCCAGAACCATCAAGATTGTGAGCATTGTGCTTGTATTTTTCCAAAAATGTGCATGATCATGGCGGATCCACCCATTTGGCCTTACAGTCTCAGCCAGAAGGGAATGATTGGTCCAGAATAAACCCACCCAGGGTGGCAGTCAGTTCTTTACTGCTCTGTTTAGACCTGGCCTGAGGATTGACATTTCCTTTTACTGTCTCAAGTGAGAGCTATCCTGGGCTTCTTCCAGCAGCCCACATCTCCTCCCAAACTCTGCAATCCTGTGGTTGCTCCATAAATAGTTGTTGACTGACTTGACTCATTCCCTAGGCAAAAAAAAAAAAAAAACCCCCGCAAGGCAGGAGGAAGGAGGGAAAGGCGGGAGTGGATTTGGTTTTCTGTCTCTCCTTAGTATCCTAAGGAAGGGCCCAGCCTACTGTCTGATTGTTTGCAGGATATGTGGCTGTTTTCATCTTAGGACGTAGCATTAAGAAATGTAATTTTTGTTATTCGCTAATTGCAGTTTCTTTCTTTGGATGCTTAAAGGCAGAAAGCAGTTCCCTCCAGAATTTCCAACTGGGAACCCAGCAGGAAAACCAGCTGCCGCCACCGCCATGACTGCTTGGAAAATATGGCCCCTTGCTGTCCGGTGCTGATAACGGGCCCTGTTTCTTGCAGTTACCCTTACAGGGGTGAGCAGAGACCTTCGGGGTGTTTGCTCTGGCGACCCCCAGGTTCTGGATGCTTTAAGGCTTGGGTTTTCCCCTGGGTTGTTCAGCTGTGAGAATCCAAGGACGTGTTTGTTCTCTCATAATTGCATACTGTGCCTCTTCCTTTTCTCTCCTCCAGAATTGGAAAGGGGTTTCCCTGGCTTGACAAAGTGAGCCAGGAGGAGGGGGCTTTGTGACAAGGGGCCTGTTGTATTGCAAACACCCCTCTTCTCAGGCTGGCCTGAACTGTCACTCCAGTGCTTTTCCTGGGGTCTCTGGAACCTTCCTCAGAACTTACATAATCTTTGTCACTTCCAAGAACCCTTCCTGGCACAAGGCCTCCATAAAATCATTCGCTTTTGAGTCTGAGCTCTGGTGGAGCCTTCCTCTGAGTTTTTTGCACCTGGGTGACACTCAGGCCTTTTCACGGGACAGTAGAAAACCCCTGGGCTCCAGGGGTGAGGAAGAGGCTCAGTTTCCAAATCTGTGAAAAGGAAAAGATAAGATAATGGTCCTGGATCCATGCTGTTGTCTTAAGGATTAAGTGAGTTTGCATATGCAAAGACTTAGGGCAGTGCTGGACACAGTAACTTAACGGTTATTATTGTGGTTTTTGTGTGGCGTTTGCATTGCTTTTTTTCTATAGTACAAGCTTATTCAACTTATCTTTGGGTTCCAGTGTCTAATGTAGTAGATTGTATGCTCAATAAATGTTTCTTTTAAATGAATGGTGGGAGGAATGAGTTACAAGCATGATATGCTGGTAGATGTTTAACAACTGGCTCTGGGGGTGGAGGGTGCCCTGATTTGTAGTGTTTGTCATTTTCCATGGTGTAAAAACTCCCACCATGACCGATTTCAAGCTACCAATGTGGCGACAGTGAACAGTGGGTTTGGAAGAGATGCTGATAATCCAGGGCCAGCTGGCTCTCCTGCACCGCTGGGAGGCGTCTGTGATAGACAGAAACCATAAGGCTGCGGCCATCCCTGGCCTCTCCCCCTACCACACATAGGAATTGGTAATTTGGCCTTTATATTTATTTGTTTGTTTGTTTGTTTTTATTTTTGTCTGCACTGGGTCTTAGTGCAGCATGCAGGTTCTTTAGTTGCGGCATGCAGACTCTTAGTTGCGGCATTCATGCGGGATCTAGCTCCCCGACCAGGGATCGAACCCGGGCCCCCTGCTTCGGGAGCACGGAGTCTTACCCAGTGGACCACCAGGGAAGTCCCAATTTGGCCTTTTTAAAAAACACTCAATGAGAAGATAAACATAGACTAGTTCAAAAGTGGGATTTTTAGGGGGACTTGCCTGGCAGTCCAGTGGTTAAGACTCTGCGCTTCCACTGCTGGGGGCACGGGTTCGATCCATGATTGGGGATCTAAGATCTCGTATGCTGCGTGGCTTGGCCAAAAAAAAAAAGTGGGATTTTTAATAAGCATGTGCAAACTTCATATTACACTACTTTGTGTTTTGTGTATGTTCAAAGCCCCCAGGTTGTGCTGTCCTCTCTGAAGGAAACCCTGCATGCAGGGAATTCAGCACATCTGGGGGACAGATAAATAACCTTTGACAGACCTTTCAGAGCCACTTAGAAAAGGGAAAGCAGAAAATAGAGGCCCCGGAGGACACTTAATGTTCAGTCTGAGCAGCAAAAAGGTGGTAAAGGAGTAATTAGCAGGTTTCTAAATAGCAGCTAAGAGTTAGGGGCCAAATGTGGAGAGCATAGCCTGAGGCCACCATAGGGGGAGAGAGCTCCACCAGCCCCTGTGTCGGGAGTGAAACAGATGTTAGTACCAAGGTCCTACTTTGTATTTAGGAGGTTTGTATGGTTTGTTTGTTTTGGGGCTTGGGTCTAATTGAACAATTTAGGAGTAGAAAGAAAAATTAAGCAATTTCTCATGCTGTCTGAATAATGTGTTGGAATAACCAAGAAGAGGTTAGTGTAACAAGTGGGTAGGTCATGGCCCCGCTTAATGACCCATATCTGGATAGGATTATTGTCCAGAGTGATGACCAGCCTTCATTCTCATCACACACAAAGAGAAGGCTTAGGGGGAAGAAATAAAAAGCCCCGGCCTTTTATTGTGCACAGCATATAGTGTAAACAGTGGGTGCTTAATACTTGTTTGTTTCGATAAAGGCTTTTTCTAGAAGCTGTGCCCAGCAAGGGGTGGGACCTGCCTGAGGTCACACTGCTAATGGGGCAGAGTTGACCAAACCCAAGCCTCTGGCCTCCGCCTGATGCCGTTTACTTCTCTCAGCACCTGGTAAGGGACCCGCTGGACATAAGAGGCACCGGGGGAGAGGACTGGACAACAGCTTTATGTTAGACGCCCCCTCTACTTCTCTAGGATCACTCTGGCAAGTCTCTGCTTCTTGATTGTTCCCTGTGACTGACATCTATGTCTGCTTGCCCCTGAAACTTGCGGACAGTTTCCCATTCTAGTTCAGATTGCAGTTAAGAGACATTCTAGATGCTTCCCTGCTGGACATGCTGTGTCTCTGGGGTGTGTGTGTGGTGGGGAGACGGGAGTGACAAGAGGGTGGGAAGGAGGTAGTGTCACAGAAAGGACTAAAAGAGTGACTGATCACCCAAGGAGACGGGGAGCCCTGGGTTGGTCTCCCCTCCAGCCCTGCCCCCAACAGGTTTCACCTGCACCTCTGGTTTCCAGTGGTTCTAAGCTGAGAAACACTTGCTCTCTTCTCCTGAAGCCATAGCCATGGGCCTGAATTGGCCGCCATAGGGACTGCCCCCTGCACAGTTGCAGGACTTCCAGAGAATTCACAGACATGGTTACAGGCAGTTACATCCTTGTCATAACATGCAGACAGCTCTCCAGGCAGGCTGCACAAAATGGGTGTGCACTCTGTCTTCTTGCTCTCATACCTGCTCCAAGCCTCAGTGGGACCCCTTGGCATGACCCCTCTAAAAGAGGTCCCTGCCCAGCACTGCTCTTCCCTGCAGGTTTGGGGAGTCCCTGGCCCCAGGGAGAGAATGGCCGAGGAAACCATGAGAGTATGTGTGTAATGAAGCAACTGCCTGCTCCAGCCCATTTCTGAGGAAGAGCCCCAGAAGTGTCTACGCACACACAGTGTCATCTGAATAAGCCGTGGTTCTGGAGCAGCCTGCACCGCAAGCTCCCCCAACACCCTGGGCCTCTGCCTACCCAGCCCTGCCTGGGGAGCCCTACCCCACCCCTGCTCCGCCACTAGTATCCAGCTCCACGGGCGGGCTTTCCTCAGAGCTAGTCCTGTCCCTCTTGGGGCCCAAAAGGGCAAGCTCAATAGATGACAGCTCAAACAAACGAAAGTACTTACTGATTTTAAAACCTCAGAAAACCGAAAAACTTGATCTTTGTTGCCTACTCCAGGAAATTCAGCCTGGGGAAAACAGCACAGCAGTTTCTCAGAAAGCCTAAAATTAGACCAACACCACCCCAAAAGAGATGGTCCTGTCCAACCAAAGTGTGTCACAACCTGGGAGAAGGTGGCCCCTGACCTTATGACAAAACAAGGTGTAATATAGGGAGAGCAATGAGACTATTGAACGATGCATTCTGAGCCTTTGTTACATTGAATATAAACTTTAGGGATCCGTGCTTTTTTTTAGGGATCCGTGCTAAGATCCATGTGGGATCTTAGTTCCCTGACCAGGGATCGAACCTGTGCCCCCTGCAGTGGAAGTGGGGAGTCTTAACCACTGGACTGCCAGGGAAGTCCCTAGGGATTCATGCTTCTGAAAAAGAATCAGGGGCCTCTGAAACTACAGAGGTTTTTGATCCTACTCATTGTGTGGCTGACATATTTACTATCTGATTTTTTTAAAACAGTGTTGGTCATTTTCATGAAGAATTTGGCAACAGAGCAGAAGTGCAATTCCTGTTTCACCGTTGTTCCTAAGGACAGGAACAGCACCTGCTTACGGTGGGAGGGAGGTCTGGTTTGTGCTGCCACTGGACCCACCTGGTCATGGGGTCCATGCTTTGTCCTGTGTTGGCTGGTTTATGCTGGAAAATCAGTGCAACAAGTAACCACCAGCCTCCTACTGACTGCAAGCATTGGTTTGAGCATCGCGGGAGGTTTAAAGATGAGTAAGACTGTGACCTTGGACATCCTATCTGCCCATCTATCAGGACAACAAGACTAGTAGCTGAACTGACCTCAAGGCAGAGAAAGGTCAGTGTCTCAAGAGAATGATATGCTTTGGAGCCTCAGAGAAGGAGAGGTGCAAGACCAACCTGCCCACCTTAAAAAAAAATCCCATTTCTTATTATCATTATAGGAGCCAGACCCTATGCTTGCTAAACTTTAACTCAGTTACACCTCAACACAACCTTACGAACTGAATTATACTAATACCTTTTTAACAAGTGGGAACTGAGGCTCAGAAAGGGTAACTTTAGACCAAGGTAATACAATTCATAAGGGGTGCAGTCAGGATGTAATCCTAGCACAGCCAGACCCTGCGATGGTCTATGACCTTGCAGAGGGGCAGGGAATGGCAGCAGGATCCCTGGGGTCTTTAGAACAGCCTCTTGCTGTTCAGAGCTCGCCGGAGGGCTCATCGCCTGGAGCCAGGTGGAAGGGCAGAAAGCCCTGCGGAGCACCGGGCGGCCAGATGAGCGCTTTATTTGAGGTTGTTCTTACATCATCTCGTTTGCGATAATCATTTGTAGACTTGTTGCCACTGCAAACCGTAAGCAGCAATGACCATGAAGTGATTCCCCTAGCAGTACACAGGGGCCCGGGCAGCACTGCCTGGAAACACGGTTGATTGGGTCTCAGGGTGGATGTCGGTGTGGATTAGGGAGTCTTCTGAATTAAAAAACCTTTCTAACGGAGCACAGGTTTATTGCATGTGAACTTCGCCGGGAACTTGGGCCAGGCTGGCAAAGGGCTCATGGAGCGAGGGTCTGCATGTGTCTGTTGCAAGTCAGTGGTGCCCCTGCCTGCATCTGGGGAGCTCCAAAGTTGTTCCATAACCTTTTAAATATCCCACGTTGCAGTCTTGTTTGCAATTAATTTGTATTATCTGTAAAGAAAGGGTTTGCCCAGTAAAGGTAAACTCTGGCACCCTGACCCACCGTAATGAGTTTTGCCTGTGTAAACCCTATTAATTGTGGCTGTTGCTTTTTTTTTTTTTTTTTTTTTTTTTTGGCAGTACGCAGGCCTCTCACCATTGTGGCCTCTACCGTTGCGGAGCACAGGCTCCGGACCATGGCTCACGGGCCCAGCCGCTCCACGGCATGTGGGATCCTCCCGGACCGGGACACGAACCTGTGTCCCCTGCATCGGCAGGCAGACTCTCAACCACCGCGCCACCAGGGAAGCCCGTGGCTGTTGCTTTTTAACTGTCCTTAAATTTCTCGTATGTGCACTGCCCCAGGGTTTCTGTTGGGGCTGTATTCGCACCCCAACCCCCAAAAGTCTCACCAGTCGGCACGCTGCCCTCACCCACCCCCTGTCTGGTATTAGTACTATGAACAGGATGAAGGTCAGAAAAATGGTCTCATTGGCCTAGACCAGGAGCCACGGGCATGTGAGGAAAACAGGAGCGGAAACCCAATGGTTTTTCTCAAGAGGGTCAGGAACTTCCAGGTCAAGAGAAGAGAGACTTTAGATTGTCGTGGGGTCATCTCCATGTAGGGAAGGACTCCAGCAGCGCTGTGCACAGCTGGGACAACTGCTCTGGGTGTGGTGGCAGTCTTAGTGCCTCGTACACAAAGCGTGGTCCTCAGACAAGCATCCCTCAGGAGCTTGTTAGAAATGGAGCATCTCAGGCCCCACCCCAGACCTGTTGCCCCAGAATCTGCATTTAATGAGATCCCAGGCTAATTCCTGTGAACAGAGGCACTGCTTCAGGACAGGGTTGCATTAGAATCGCCTGGAGTAGAATTTTTGAATACTAAGGACAGGCCTTTATCTTGCAGCCGGAGCTGAGAAGCTACTAGCCTGGAACATTTAAGATCCATTTCTACACCTAATACTCGGGTTCTCTCCCCTCTCCCTCCCCTCCCCTCCTGCTTCTTTTCCAAGTTCACGCAGGTGTGCGTACCTGCACACGAGAGTAAGAAGATGGCATTGACGTGGTGTAATGTCTACTGGTTGCCTCTGTCGGGGCTTAGTGAGAGAACAGGCAACCTTCCCTGAGAGCCTTGGGGCAGGGGCCAGAATCTCTTGCTTCCTGCTGCTGTATCCCCTGAGAATCCAATTTTGCCAGGAGAGAGGAGAAAAGCTAAACTTGGTGGGCTGGGTAACCAGGCCTGCCCGAGGGCTCCCCATCCCAGCGCTTTGGTCCCTGGTCCCTGCAGGACTCTCCTGGGAGCTGGGGGGTTCCTTACAGGCCTGAACTCAGTCATCACAAGGCCAGCACATTCAGATTGGACTGAGTGGGCGTAGCTCCCAGTTAGGACCTTGTTATGGGAGCACAGCCAGCCCTCAGGAGCCCCACCCCATGTGGGCAGTGGTTACTGT
This sequence comes from Lipotes vexillifer, assembly GCF_000442215.2. NCBI lineage: Eukaryota > Metazoa > Chordata > Mammalia > Artiodactyla > Lipotidae > Lipotes > Lipotes vexillifer. The sequence goes on along the minus strand of NW_006798559.1, from coordinate 281,476 downwards.
GCAGTGATTGACTGGGTCTGGGGCCCCCGGAGCCTTTGTCTGAGCCCTTGTCTGAGCCCCTTGCATCCCTCCCCGGAGGCCATTGTCTGGGTTGGAGGGTGTTAATCCACAGCCCCTGAGAAGCTGCCTGGCAAATGGAAGGTTAATGTGCAAACAGCAGGGAGCGTTGTCAGTGTGTGTGAAGCTGGACACCAAGTGGAAGGGAAATAGTTAAACCTCCTATTCACGGTCCCAGAGAGGAGGGAGGGATAGCCTCGGGAGCAGGCCTGGGCCTTGTGCTAATCTGGCTGGAATGTAACCAGTTCGGGCAGTTTCTGGCTTAGACGTGCCTCCACCTCTCAGGGGCTGGCGTCCCCCCCAGTCCCCTCTACCTTGTGTAGGCCCAGCAGCCCAGGCCCCCGGGGGCCGCTCTTTGTTTGCAGCAGCCAAGCTTCAGAGGGGTCCTGGTTAGACTGCTTTAGGACAGGAGGATGGGGAGAGGTCTCTGCAGCCCTCACCGCCGGGGGCCCCCCCCCACCACCACCGCAGGAAGGAGCTCGGGGAGGCAGCTGTGCTCTCCTCAGTGGGGGAATCACAGGCTCTCTGTTGCAGGAATTGCATGGGGGGTGGGGTGGGCAGAAGAGAATGTTGTGGGAGAAAGACCCCAAACCTGTTTGGCCAGGCTGCTTTGCTGCCTGAAGGCCTGGGAATGCAGAGAGGGAAGCCCCTGCTTCCGGACACACTGAATTATAACAGTGGGGCCTTGTGTGTGGAGGGGAACACTGTGAGGCGGTGGCCAGAGGGGGGTCAGCTTACGTGTCGTGTGTAAATGCTTTACAAGGAGAATGTGTTCGTGTGCTCACTTCTGCAATTTACAATCAATTTTTTTTTTAATTGTGGACTTGGGCAAATCACCTAACCTCCCCCGACCCCCAATTTCCTCATCTTTATTTATTTATATATTTTCCAGATTTTTTCTCTTTTTTGATGTGGACCATTTTTAAAGTCTTTCTTGAGTTTGTTACAATATTGCTTCCGGTTTGTTTTTTTTTAAACATTTATTTATTTATGGCTGCGTTGGGGCTGCGTTGCTGCATGCGGGCTTTTTCTAGTTGCGGTGAGGGGGGGCTACTCCTCGTTGCGGTGGTGGACTGCTCATTGCAGTGGCTTCTCTTGTTGCGGAGCACGGGCTCTAGGCGTGTGGGCTTCAGTAGTTGTGGCACGTGGGCTCAGTAGCTGTGGCTTGTGGGTTCTAGAGCTCAGGCTCGGTAGTCGTGGTGCACGGGCTTAGTTGCTCCGCGGCATGTGGGATCTTCCCAGACCAGGGCTTGAACCCGTGTCCCCTGCACTGGCAGGCGGATTCTTAACCACTGCGCCACCAGGGAAGCCCTTGCTTCTGTTTTTTATGTTTTGGTTTTTTGGCCGCGAGGCATGTGGGATCTCAGCTCCCCGACCAGGGATCGAACCCTCACCCCCTGCATTGGACGGCAAAGTCTTAACCACTGGACCACCAGGGAAGTCCCTACAATCAGCTTTTAAAACATTCTCTATCTTGGTCTGGGTGATGCTTACATAATGTTGTACATATTAAAAATACATCGAGCTACACACAGGTTTCAGGCACTTCCCTATATAAAATGTATACCTCCGTTTAAAAAGCTTTCATTTTTGAAAAAAGAAAGAAAGAAAGAAATCCTCCTTCCCAACCTGCAAGGCTTTGCCTGGCTGGCACAGCTGCAGGGAAGGCGGGGACGAGGGTTCTGGGCCCAGCGCGTGGGCATCCAAGCACCCGGAGTACTGTGGATGTCTGAGCTCCCACAGCGACATTTGCAGACAGAATGAAGTTGCATAGCAGCCAGATTCTGGGGCTTCCCCACCGCAGCCCGCCACTTTGCTCTCAGGATTTGGAGAACACATCAAAGCAGCAGTTTTAGGAAGAACTCCCAGGGGCCTGCTTGGACTGAGTCACCTTCCCGGCTCACAGAGGGCCTGCTGGGCAGCCCTGGCCACCTGCTGGCCCCAGGTGGCTTCCCCCACCCCTGGGGAGCCTGTGCCCAGTGCACAGAGGGGATGATGGTCCAGCAGGCAGAACCCTAGATTCTTCTTCTGCACTGCCCACCAGCAGATCCACACTGGGAGGATTCATCCATAATGAATTTCATGGTTCCTTCTGTCTCTGATTCCACGATTCAGGATCGGGAAATGATTTTCCTCTGTATTTTTAGGCCACGAGATACAGTCTAACATTCGAATCTTGGCTCTGCCACCCCTAGCTGTGTGGCCTTGGTAAAATTAAAATCTCTCTAATCTCAGCCTCCTCATATGTGAAAAGGGAATAAAAACAATACTGAACTCGTAGGCTTGTGAGAGGATTAGGTGAAAACCAATGTTGTTGTATTCATTATCTGGGATAAAGGTTAGCCTCTAACATCATCGTAACCGAAACCACAGGACACTGTGCCTCATCGTCCCGCAAATCAAATTCTTCCCTATATTCAGTGTCACCCTTAGGCTGAGCAGGAGGGGCCCCTACCTTGGGCCCCCCACTTTAGGGGCCCACTCTGCCGCTAGCGTCCCCTGTCTTCCCCACAGTGTAGAGCATCCGTGGGCCCAGGAACTACGGAGTGTTCTGAGTCCAGGGCCTGCTCCAGTCTCTTCCTCAGGTCCCTCCTCCTGGGTGTGCCCTGAGTATGGTGTGCACACCCCTGCACTGGTGGGGGGCCAGGGGACTGCTCGCTTGCCTGGGGCCGAGGTGTCTGGGTGTTCCCCTGTGTGGTCCTGAAACCTTACGGTACAGGATGGAACTGGGGAGAGAAGAGAAAGGAGGGGCCCTGGGTCAGGCTCTTCCACCACCACATTCTGGTCCAGAACTAAGAAGTCTAGGAATTCTAAATGTGAACCTGTAGCCTTTTCGTAACCATTAGGAAGGCATATTTGTCAAGGCAGGAGGATAGGATATATTTAACAGTTTGTTAGCTTGAGTTTTAAGTTTTAGATATGTCAGCACATGGGCTTCCCTCTACACTCTTGTCATGGGCCCTGCATATCTTAGGGGTGGGTCTGCCTGGGTGCCTCCTTTTCCCCAGTCACAGCCACTGACCTCTGAGGCCCCCTCCATAGTTGTCTTTAAGAAAACATTGTCCCAGATCCTTTCCATTCAGAACCTTTGCATATTTATTAATACACTAGTTCTGGAATAGAGGCCCACCCCCCACCCCCCGCCACCACGTAGATTGTCCAAAGTGGCAACCCAGACTCTCCATTCTTCAAAGTCTAGGTCAAATCCCACCTCTGTGCCTGCACTACCCACTCACATTTATCACTCAGGGCACAAGGCCTGTCTTCCCTGTTGGGCTGAGGCCATCCCAAGCCACAGTCTTTCAGTCCCCATATCACCGCACAGAGCGCTTGAGCCCCCGTAGGTGCACAGCAAGTATTTGTGGAATGAGAGGTGAGCTCGCTGCAGACTAATTAGTGTTCTGTGGACCTGTGTTGATTTTCTCAAACTGCTGTGTCAGTAAGGTCCTCCCACCCCATGTAAACATATTCAGACCCTAAAGAAAATCAGGCAACCAGCCTTTAACAAGCCCAATCAACCCAACCCTCGTTTTTATTATCTTTGGGGTGGGTTTGCTTGGGAATTTGTATCTGTAGAAAATCTTAGCGTTCGCTGCTGTAAGGCAAATTTTTTGCATTCATTTATTCTGTCAGTGGTTTGGCTCTATAAAGCAGAGGACCAGCCTGAGGGAGAATTGTGAAAGAATCCGAGTTTGTCTCTGGTGGTAGGAATTAAACAGCTTCTCCAGGCCTTGCCCTCAAACTTCAGCCCAGTTTACTATTGAAAATCGTGTCTCAAGGGGTAAGGAGAGCCGTGGGATAATGGAGCCTGAAAATTTTTGAGATATAGCCATTTCGTTGTCTTTCTTTCCTCAGAGAATAGTCTTTTGGGAAAAACTTGGATGGAGACCTTTAGAACCACACAATTTTTTAAGTTGAATTCAAGCCTCAAGTCATGGCTTGATTCATTTTTTTCTGAACAATGGACAATAAATGCTGGTGGAGAGCTGTGAAATGCCGGGAAAAGAAGGGAGGGCGGGTTGACTGGGTGTTCCTGGGCATAGGCCAGGTCACCAGACATTGTGCACGTGTGAGGGAGAGGCTTCAGAGAGGGATGGTGCACCCCCAGCAGACCTCCTGGGGCCTGCCCCAAACTACAGGATTATCTGGCTTCTCCATTTCCTGGACTGCACACTGAAGCACCTGAAACTAAGACATCCCCAGGAATCCCCTGGCGGTCCAGTGGTTAGGACTCTGCTCTCTCACCGCCGAGGACCTAGATTCGACCCCAGGTCCGGGAACTCAGATCCCACATGCCATGCAGCCAAAAAAAAAAGACGTCCCTGGGGACAAGCCTTGCAAACTCACCCTTATTTACTAAGGCAAACACTGCTCTGTCCACAGTGTTACAGTAACATCAACAAGAAGGAACGATGCTGGCAGCTAATGGCTATTGAGTGCTTTCAAGGCACTAGCACTTGATGTGCATTCCCTCATTTAATCCTCAGTATAGCCATGTGCAGTAGGCAGTGTCACCACCCTTGTTTTACAGGTAGGGGAGGCCAGAATTTAAACTGAGGAAGAGATAATCCATGTTTCTGATTCATCATTTAAAGAAACACTGTATGTGACAGGCCTGGCCATTTGTCAACACCTGTTGAAAGATGTTTCAGTGGTCATTTGACAAAGATGTGTTGAATATCATGCTGTGACCTGGACCATAGTTAGAGGTACATCTAAGTGGTGAAGCCCCAAAGTAGCAGTCTTCAACTCTAGGATATAGAAGTGGTTCTGTTGGGATTTGGGGCTTTCTTTACAATTACTAAGCATTTGCTCACCCTCAATCATCGCATCTTCTTGTGACAAGCCCTATATACGTCTTCTGAGTTCCTTCTTGCCAATAACCTTTCTGCAATTTCTAATTAGTATCTTTGTGGTTTATAGTACTGTGTAGTTCACTGTGTACTCAAGAGCATTGTTATAGTTCTTGACTACTTAAGGGATTCTTGCTGGTGTGGGTGTATTTGTGTGTGTGTGTGTATTCCAAAGCCAAAGCTGTAAAATTTACTTTTAGTAATATTAGTAGAATTATTTAATCCCCTCAAACCCACCATAAAAATTAACTAGAATACCCGAAGGCCCACAGGCCTGTATGTGAAGGCATTTGGTTTATACTGAGATGCATCACACAGGCCAGACCTCTGGATTCCCACTCCCGTGGCCACTCTCTATGCAGGCGTTAAAGGGAAGGACATTTTCAAGTGGGTTTGGGATTGTGAAGCACGTGAGCTCGGGCCCACGGACACCTCCCTGACCGAGTGGAGAGGACGTTGTGAAGTGGGCGCCGTCTCTGATCCCACCAGCACCCACGTGTCTTGACAGAGTTTGCAAGGACAGGAAGATATGCATTAGCTGTGACCAAAAGCTAGCCTAAGCGATCAGGGCAAGTAGAAATAGGTGTCGTAGCTACAAAGAATACGCTGTGAGCCCGGGGCCTCCTCTCGGTGCCCTGGAGCCTCTGACAATCCAAGTGAAGTAAGGGAGAAAGTGGTCTGCAGGCCTCAGGTATGTGACTCGGAAGAAACTGTGCCTCAAGTGCGCAGTACAGATGTGGGTCGTTCAGGCAGTTTCATCAAGGACTTGTTAGAGATCCAGGTTTGAAGACTCCCGGAGAGAGTACTGCCAAAAGAGAATGAGAATAAACTGCAGAAAAACGAGCCATTATACACATGGGGGTCCCCGGCAACCTTAGGGTCTCTTGGGAACCCCAGAAGCAATTCGAGAGCAAGGGTAAGGGTTGTGGTCCCTGGAGCAGATGCCTCATACTGCCTTCTAAGCAGGTTCCCTTGGGATTATGACTCAGGGACCGAGGGAGTATTACTCCTGAGGGTGGGGATCTGGAGAATAATGCTGGGTATTTGTTACTGCTGTGGCTTCAAATATACCCTGTCCTCACCCCAAACTTGGAATTCCAGAAATAACAGGAGGCCACTAGCAAGCCTGTCTGCCCTGTAGACAGACAGGGTCTCAGTTGCTCTATCTCATGTACCTTGTGATGGCTACACATTCTCTGGATGCAACTGGGGCGGGGTGGGGGGGGCTGAGGTCCCTCAGGAGTGCCTTGGTCCAGCCCCTGGCAAAGCATGGCAGGTTTTTGCCCAAAGCACGGGGCCATGACAGTGAAGCACTCAGAGTACAGAGTAAGGCGGGGTGGCTAGAGCATGGGTGGAGGTTGTTGCTGGAGGCTGGGGGCAGGTGTCTGGCAGTGGGAAGGGTGGGCTAGGGTCTTGATGCCCATGGAGCAGGCAGGTTTTATTCTGCAAGCAGCACAGAGCCACCAGAGCTCTCGGCAAGGCGGTGAGGCAATCAGTAGCATGACGGATGGGCTGGCCCGAGGAAGGGATACAGGCAGGAGGTCAGTTGGCAGTCTTTGCAGAGGTCCAGGGCAGTGACGAGGAGAACAGAGCAAAGGGAATGATTTGAGAGACTGTTCAGAGTTAGAAGTACAGGACTTGGTCCTCCGTCAGATGTAAGCGTGAGGGAAGGAGCAGAGACTGTCCCCAGGTTTGTAAAGTAGTCAGAGTGACCTTGCGTCCTGGTTCATATCTGTTGTCTGATGTGTTAGGGTTCTCCAGAGAAACAGAACCGAGTGTGTGTGTGTGTGTGTGTGTGTGTGTGTGTGTGTGTGTGTGTGTGTGTGTGTGTGTGTGTGTGTGTGTGTCTACGCAAGTATAGAGGCTGGCAAGTCTCAAGAACTGCAGGGTGGATCAGCAGACTGGAGACCCAGGAGAGTCGATGGTTTAATTTCAGTCTGAGACCAAAGACCTGAGAACCATGAGTGCCAATGTTATAGTTTCCACCTGAAGGCTGACAGGCTCAAGGCCCAGGAAGAGCTGATGTTTCTGTCTGAGTCCAAAGGCAGAAAAAAAGCTGATGTCCTAGTTCAAAGGTCATCAGGCAGGAAACATTCTCTCGTTCAGGAGGTCAGCCTGTTTGTGCTACTCAAGCCTTTAACTGATTGGACGGGGGCCCACCTACCTTACAGAGGGTGATGTGCTTCACTCAATCTACCGATTCAAATGTAATCATCTCATCCCCAAAACACCCTCACAGAAACACACAGAATAATGCTGACCGAATATCTGGGCACTCCGTGGTCTGGTCAAGTTGACCTCTAAACTACCCATCACACCTGGTGTAATTGTTAAAATGTTCCCCTTTGCTTTAAAAAGAGCTGTGGTGTGTAGGACGTTAGGAAACTGGATCAGGGCCGGGTTTCGCTGAGTCTGTGTGGGATCAAGCTGCCTGTGTCAAGATGCAGAGGAGGCTGCTGGGAATGAGAAGTGAGGTTGGGGCAGCCACAGGTCGTGCCCACCACTGGGTCCTGACCAGCCTGCAGGTGGACGGGCTTACGCAGGGAGGAGGATTGAGAACACAGCCTTCGAGGGGTAGACCCGACACTAAGGGGAAGTGGAGAACTAGCCGAAAGGGGGGTCCCCGTCGCTGAGGGCCTTCTTAGGGAGAAGAGCTGGAACATGACATTGAATTTGTAGTTAGAGGGTCAGCAGTAACCTTCCAGGAACAGTGTCAGTGACATGGAAGCCAGATGGCAGTGGGATGAGGCATTGGGAGTGGAAGGGACAACGTTGGGTGTTTTGGGGTTTTTATAAAAAGACTATTATATATATACAAGTTTTTCTTTTTTGGCCATGTCCCACGGCTTGTGGCATCTTAGTTCCCCAACCAGGGGTTGAACCTGGGCCCGTGGCAGTGAAAGCACTGGGTCCTAACCACTGGACATCCAGGGAATTCCCCCAAAGACTATAAAATAAGGGGGAGATGGCAGCAGCACAGGGGCCCACCCAGTCATAGGACGCTGGCCAACTGCTCTGATTTTCCTTCTTTGGGGAGAAAAATGGAAATCGAGAAGAAAGAAATTAATGACCCATTCAAACCATGACTTTGAGTTTAATTCAGCATGTATTTGAGTATCCCTGGCCTCAAGGAATTAATAAGTAGTGTGGACATCTACGAATGTAACATAGAAAATAAAGGTGGATCAAATAGAGAATTTGGCCAGTGACTTACCAAAAGCGTTCAGATGAGCCGTACTTAGCCAATCTGGCTCTGTGTGCATCACGGATCCCGGGACATGGAGATGGAATTGTCACTCATTTCAAGGATCGCCTTTCAGAGTCAGTGGATGGGAACCAGGGCCTCAGGAAGGAAGTGGCAGAAATGTGGAATCTTGGGGTCATCGGATGCGGGCCCTGAACAAGGCCTGATCACCTCACAGCCCCACTCCTCAAACAGCTGCCTGTGAAAGTTCAGTTCCGTAAGCAGCCTCATGCCCAGGCTATGCCTAGAGTAGGTGTGCTCCTGGGTCACTTGGGAAATGACATGAGATTCAAGAAATACTTTTAGGGGCTTCCCTGGTGGCGCAGTGCTTGAGAGTCCGCCTGCCGATGCAGGAGACGCGGGTTCATGCCCCGTTTCGGGAAGATCCCACATGCCGCGGAGCGGCTGGGCCCGTGAGCCATGGCCACTGAGCCTGCGCGTCCGGAGCCTGTGCTCCGCAAATGGGAGAGGCCACAACAGTGAGAGGTCCGCATAACGCAAGAAAAAAAAAAAAAAAAAAAAAAAAAAAAGAAATACTTTTAGGACTTCCGTGCTCTGAAATGTATCCCCCTTCCCCAACCTAACTAGCCTAGCCCAGATGCTTGAAATTCCGTAAAGACCAAGCCCTCGATTTGGTCGGAGAGGTCGGGGAATGTGCTGCGGCCCCTCTCCCAACCCAGAAATAAGGCACGTCTTGTGCTGACGCCAGTAGGAATGTTAAAGGGATACTGGTTGTGATGGTGAATTTGCCCAGTGACATCATCAGGAATCACGGTGCAGGCATTTCCTGTCTAACCTCCTGATGGTTAATTTGTGAGACTCTGCAAAGGATGCTTTCAGGTTGTGGATTCTCCATATTTCCCAGACACTTCCACTTTGAACTTTATCCATATAATGGTTTCTCTGTAATAAAGATAGTGTTCTGAGTAAGCATTTGGGGGGGCGGGGAAGACATGGGACCTGGCATACAATAAGAAACACTTAAAAATGTTTAAAGGGTAAGTGGGTGAATGCTTGCTCTGGGGGATAAGAAGAGTATCAAAGGGACAGGATCAGATCCACGGAGGTCATCTTTGAACGAGAAGCCCAGTGGGCAGAAACTGCGGAAAGTTCTTAGGGGGAAGGGGTTCTTAGCAGCTGAAGAAACCTCTTGAGCGTACTTTAGCATCACCTGGGGAGCTTTGAAAAAAGAAATAAGGCTACTCTAGTCCTACCCTAGAACATGATAGGGAGGGGAGACAGGAATCAATGTTTTCAAGCTCCTCCAGGCAGGTCCCAGGGAGGTCTGAGCTCCTGTAGACTGGGTTATCTCCACAGCCCTTCCCCTCTGGTCGAAATGGTACCCAAACTTGCCCCCTTTGGGGTACCCATCGGTGTTCAGTTGGGGAAGGAAAACAGCTGGAGGAAGCGTGTCAACGGGCACTGCCTGTGGAGTGGGGCTGAGTGCAGCAGGTGGTCACTGCTGGCCCAGCGCATCTTGCCCAGAGACGAGTAGAGATTCTTGAGGGGCTGATATCACCCCTTTTCAGGCCCTAGTGGCGACGGTGGAGGGGAGTTGTCAGGGGCAGGACACCACTCGAGGAAAAATAACCCTTAGAAATTCAGAAATGAGAGACTAGAGATTTGAATATAGACTTTACTGATTTTTTTTTCCCCCCAATCAGTTTTATCTGTCTTTAAAACTTCTATTTAAAAAGTGATTCCCGGGCTTCCCTGGTGGCGCAGTGGTTGAGAGTCCGCCTGCCGACGCAGGGCACACGGGTTCGTGCCCCGGTCCGGGAAGATCCCACATGCCGCGGAGCGGTTGGGCCCGTGAGCCATGGCCGCTGAGCCTGCACATCCGGAGCCTGTGCTCCGCAACGGGAGAGGCCACAACAGTGAGAGGCCCGCGTACCGCAAAAAAAAAAAAAGCGATTCCCATTGCCTATATTTGTTTTTATACTTTAAAAGCAATATATGTGTAGCCAAAAGAAGAAAATTAAAACACCCATAATCTTGTCATCCAGAGATAAGTTCAGCTCACCTCCTGATGTGTACCCTTTCCAGACCTCTCTTCAAAACATATATGAAGACTTTTTTCAAAAGTGGGATGCTATACATGTTTGGTATCCTGCTTTTTCATTTTAACAGTATACACAGTTTTCCACGTCTATAAATATTCACCTACTTCATAAGTTAGGATATCATATTTGTAGCATAAGGTACTGAATATCTTTCAGCTATTATATAAACAGCTCTTCAGTGAGCATTCTTGAGCTATATTTTGCTCACATCCTTAATTATTTCCTTAGGATATATTCCTAGGGGTGGTAAGCCTTTGGAAGACTTGATACATACCTGCAAATTGCACAAGAAAGCTTTACTAATTTACTTTCCCACCAACAGGGTATGAAAAAGTACCCATGGTAACTAAAGAGGGGGAAAGCCTTAGCCAATATGACAGACTGAAAGTATTTAACTCATTACTGAGTTCATAACTTCTTTACCTCAAATTCTGCATACAAATGGAAGTGGAGCCCAGAGATTTCCCTTAACTGTTTGGGTAAGTACCTAGACCAAAGGATCTTGACTGCCTCTGGGATTTCTGAGGCCTTTCCCTGATGTGGTTTTCAGTACACATGGCATCTATCCTGATCCAAAGTCTTTGTTCAGGCTAGTCCTTGGTCTGGCCTGCTCCCAATGTGTGCATGGGAACCACCAGGGGGCAGTGTGGAGCTATGGCCACACTCAAAAAAGTCTTCTGGATTCTCCAAAACAAAATCTTGAATGATACAATCATTCCTTTGTTGTGTGTTATATGACTGATGCTGATTGGCATTCATAATATTGCTTTGCTTACAGTAATATTTCATCCCCTTCCAATTATTTTTATATTTTCCCCTGTAAGTTATGTGTTGGTTGAAAAAAATAACCTGATCCATACTAGCTCTTCTGCAACTGGGCGCCAGGATGCCTAGGTTGTTCTAATCCCAGCTCTGCCGGTGGCCTGAGTGCCCTCATCTGAGAAATGCCAGGATGGACTGGAGGAGTGGTGTGGTTTATTTCTCTTCCAACACTAGTATAATGAAAGGGTTTAGAGTGTGGCCTTTGGGATGAACAGGGCTTGGGCAAGTTACTTAACCTCCCTGTTCTATTCCTCTGTTAAATGGGGACAATAACAGCATCAATTTATAAGGCTACGGGACTTCCCTGGCAGTCTAGCAGTTAAGACTCCGTGCTTCCATTGCATGGGGCATGGGTTCGATCCCTGGTCGGGGAACTAAGATCCCGCATGCCGCGTGGCGCAGCAAAAAAAAAAAAAACATTATAAGGCCATGAGGATTAAATGAAATAACACATGGAAATACAATAGTTTGGTACAGTGCTTGGTATAAGGTAACTGATCAGTAAATGTTATTTTTTTATTATTAAATTTATTTATTTATTTTTGGCTGCCTTGGGTCTTCGTTGCTGCGAGCGGGCTTTCTCTAGTTGCGGCGAGCATGGGCTACTCTTCATTGCAGTGCACGGGCTTATCGCAGTGGCTTCTCTTGTTGCAGAGCATGGGCTCTAGGTGCGTGGGCTCAGTAGTTGTGGCTCGTGGGCTCTAGAGTGCAGGCTCACTAGTTGTGGCGCACGGGCTAAGCTGCTCCGCAGCGTATGGGATCTTCCCGGGCCAGGGCTCAAACCCATGTCCCCTGCATCGGCAGGCGGATTTTTAACCACTGTGCCACCAGGCAAGTCCCAGTAAATGTTATCTTTAAAGACTTCTGTTTACTCTTCTATGCAGACAGTTTGCTGTCCTTGGCTTTTGCACCTACTTACCTGCTTACCTAAATGGTAATATCAGACAGAATATGAATTCCAGAAATGCTGTGTTCCACAGTAGTGCTGAGCATCACAAGCCTGGTGTCATCATCCCCCACCACCAGCCCTACAGAAGATATACCAGGTTATTTTTTGTGATCAATATATAAACTGTATGGTGAAATGTTAAAATAGTTGGAAGCAGATATGATATCAGTGAATTTTTTTTTATTTGATCAGTCTTATTGTATTAAGTAAATGGAGTCTTTATCAGCTGGTAGACCACCCACTACCAGTAGATGGTCCTACTGGCTCTATCCTCTGCCTGCCCAGAAGGCTGTGGTTATCACTGCTCTTGTCCTAGGCCAGCAAGGGTAGGGTCTCTGATAACAACCGCAGGAGCATAGCCACTGATTGCCTTTGACCTTTAGATGCATTTCCACCTAGAACTGGCTGGGAAGCAGCACCTAGAGGGTAAAAGCACTTGTGTCTCTGATTCTGTTGACTCTGAAACACCCTGCCGTAGCCATCAAACAGCTCTCAGATGATGTGCTATGCTATGGGCTGTGGCAACCCAAGGCACGAGTAAGTGGTTCCTGAGCCCAGGAAGCTCCAGGGGAGATGAGGGGGGATCTGCGAGCCTGGCTATGAGCAGGGGAGTCAGTGGGGCAGCAGGATGTGTGCATGACTTGCAGGAGGAACTAGGAAGCCATTGCAAGGTCAGGGGTGGTAGAGATGAAAAAAATACCGGGGCAGCCCATGGACAGGACGTAGCCAGCAGTGAGGGAGAGGGTGGAGGGAAAGATTTCTGAGGTTTTGACCTGGGAGTGCACAAGAGGATGGTGGGTCTGGGTGAGAAGCATTTGGGAATAGTGGTGTGTCTTGGGACATGCTGACTTTGGGATTATGTCTGCAGACCTCTCCCAGTTCCTAGGGATGCTGCCTGTAATTTGCTGTAGCCTCTGGATGACCATACTAAACACGTGATTCCACAGCAGTGTTCCTCAGATATCCCTTATGTACATAATCTTTGCCACATAGCACCTATGGCATCTACTTAACATTTTTCTTTGAATTGACTCACTTTATTTCTACTTTTTAAAATGGAACTTTATTGAAAGCAACAGTGTCCAAGAAAGCAGTTTTCCATGTATATATGTACACACACACACACACACACACACACACACACACATATATGCTAATGCCTACTAAAGTATTCATTTTAATACTAAAAATAGGAGATGTTATTTAATAGAATTGAGATGGGAATTGGGAATGAGGTGCAATACCCTTTCATGAAGTGAGGAGGGGACTTCTCTGGTGGTCCAGTGGTTAAAACTCCATGCTTCCACTGCAGGGGGCACAGGTTCGATCCCTGGTCAGGGAAGTAAGATCCTGCATGCCACATGGAGTGGCCAAAAAGAAAAAAAAGAAATTTAAACATTAAATAAATAAATTTTTTAAATGAAGTGAGGAGGCGGCATGAGCTTGGTGTGCTAATGCATATAAAGTATCAACATACAATATACCCACCATAAACATTACTTTCTTAGCCCTTCCACTATCCTATCCTAATTTCCTGCAGCCTCGCTTCCATATGAATGTAGAATCTTTTTTGGTCCCTCTGCGTGACTAACCCACTCGTGCACACAAATTTGCATACACAGCAGCATCAGAGGCAGGAACCTGGACTTTGGGCTCTGTTATCAGGAGTGACAGTCCTGTGTAGAGATGGCTAGTGTGGCCTTATTCTCAGCATCCTGTCTCGCCGGTGGGGTCCCAGATCTCTCCCAGAGCTGCCCACCTATTGAGGGACCTCCTCAGACATTTCCCATTTCCTGGTGCCCAGGAGTTGTTGACTTTGGCCACTGCTGGGCCTGTGGGAGCCACGGAGAGGGCTTCTGGAGAGAGGCCCTCCGAGCTCCATGCACTGGGAGGCAGCTCCGGGCCGCCTGGCTGTTCTTTTGTGTTGTGTGCTTTACTGGCCCCAGATAAGTGCTTCCTGTTGCCCATTGATTATCCACAGATCCTGCTTCCTTTCTCCTCAATACCTGGGATGCCTTCCAGCTTCTTCTCCCACAGGGGAAATCCATAAACTTCAGAATTCCCAGGCCTGCTTTCGGTCAATGGGCTTTGCAGTCATTACAGGCTTTGCTATCCAGTCACATTCTCCATGGCTCCTTCCCTTCTGTCTAGGAACGTAGCTCCTCATGTGCCAGCCAGGAGGGAAATGTTCCTGAGGCCTGGTCTCACCTCTCCTTTTCGCCAGCCGGAGTATCTCTATCTACTTCAGGCTTAAATCAGAATGAATAGCCTGCACCTCACAGATCAATTTTATCCAACTGTTAGTGGCTGCCTGGTGTACTGGGTGGAGAATTCTGAGGTCACCCAGCATTAATTGGGAGAAGTGCCATGATCTATTAGCAGTGTCTGCCATGGGTCCACCAGGGGAGTGTGGCAGCACCCATGCCCGGTATTTGCTATCCCAAGATTCCAGGATGAAATTGAAGCTTCTAGAAGACAGAGAGCATGCCCTCGTACCCTCTCAGTCATACCATGAAAGTCCAACGCCCCGTATTCCCGTGCCAACTGGACCATCAACTAGTTCATGACCTTGTGTAAATCCAAGAGCTTCCAGCAGGCTCAGTTTCCCCATCTTTAAAATGAGGGTGATAATATCTGCTTTATCCATATTTAGGGGTCAGTAAGATCGAATGAGGTAATTAAAGTGCTTTTAAAAGTAAATGACTACAGGGACTTCCCTGGTGGTCCAGTGGGTAAGACTGCATTCCCAATGCAGGGGGCCCAGGTTCGATCCCTGGTCAGGAAACGAGATCCCACATGCCACAACTAAGAGTCCGCATGCCGCAACTAAGAAGTCTGCATGCTGTGACTAAGACCCAGCGTAGCCATAATTAATTAATTAATTGTTTTTTTTTTTAAGAAACTAAATGACTACAGAAGCATATTCTTCTCCCTGTGTGACCCACCCAGCTCAGATGCCACCTCTTTTGTGAAGTCTTCCGGTCTTCCCACGAGAATCCTGCCCATTTCAATCCCTCTCTTCTCTGAACCTGTCATCTGCTGACTTATATTCCAGTTGTTTATATGGCTTTTAAAAAATCTCCCCTGTGGCATATCATGCACATAAATCGCCACCTGATAGAGGAGGTACCCATTAAACATTTATGGAGTGTTCTGTACAGAGCTTTCACTGCCTCTTGGTCAGTTTTATAAGTCTAAGTAGGCAGTTCTGTAAGAATGGGAAGCCACCTGATAGCTTTAAATAGGGTAGTTTTGTGTTTTAGAAAGATGTTTCTGGGAGCCAGTAAAGGGTGGACGGGAAGAGATGGGGAGAGAGACAGAAGCAGTGGCCACACTGTGGAGGAAGACTGGGGCCCCTTCATCTCCACTCACCACGCTGTTCTTTGATACGGACAACAGACATTTCGTCAATCTGAGGCCAGATGACCTGCAGCCCACCCCCACCCCCTTCGAACTGGGTTGCCCCCCCCCAGGTGCCTCCGGGATTGTGTGGAGCAGACACTGAACAGGAGCCAGGAGACCAGCTTGCAGGTGCTGCAGCAGCCCAGCTGTGAAGAGGGAGGACCTGAATCCCTAGAATCTAGAAAGGTGCCCAGGGTCCATGGAACTTGGTGACCAACAGGAGGTAGGGGAGGCAGCTGAAGACATTAAGGTGGTAGATTTTGAGGTTTCTACTTGGGAAACCTGAAGGCACAGGTTGGGGGGATGGAAACAATTAACCTAGGGTTGCTGTTATTTTAATAGCTTTGCTCACTGTTGCGGTAGTATGCTATACAGTCATTGTAAAAATTTCAAATGAGTAAGAAAAGCGCAAGGAGGAAAGTAAGAGAATTGCCCCAAATGCCAAAACCCAGTGAGAACATCTTGGTGACTGTCCTCCCGGGTTCCGCCGTAACTGGCTTTTCTCACTGAAGAGTTGGTCCGAGACATTTATGCAGGTCAATAAATGTAGACCAACCAGAGGCCACACAGAACCTGCAACCACAGGAGCCAAGGCGGGAGAGGGCTTCCGGGCAGGAAATGTGTTTCCCCAGAGATGCCTATAGGATTTGGCAGGTAAAAGGCCAGTTAGTTGCCTTTATTTTCTTTCTCGAGTCATCAAGGGCCTTGCAGTCACAGAGATGGGTGGGACAGTGGTGGGAAGTGGAAGCAGCAGTGACTTCCTGGGCTCCCCTCTCCCTCCCTCCTTCCTGGGGCGTGCATGCCCCAGAGACCGTGCCCTCGGCTCCTATCACATCTGCCCTTTTTCCGCCCGAGTGAAGGTCAGATGCGGTAGAGGCTGCACAGTCCTCTGTAATTATGAGGAACCCCAGCGACCCCTCTCACTCACTCTCACCCTTTCCCTGCCGCCCCCATAGACTGTAAGCCCTTTTGGCTACACATCTTTTTTCTGTCCTTCAACCCAGTACCTGTACTTATGACAATTCCCAGCCTCACTTACAACAGGAGAAATGTGAATTGAAACTACAGTGAGCTACGGTTTTTCACCTGCCCATCTGGTAAAGATCGTTAAGTTGAATAACACTGTGTGGGCAAGGGCTCGGGGAGATGAGCTCTCTCGTGTGTTGCTGGTAGCGAGCAGTGTAGACTGGGAGGTCTTCGGTAATACCTCTCGAAAAGTTAAATGTACATACCTTTGACCTAGCAGTCCCCTCACAACTGGAGATGGGTCCTACAGTTATACTCAGACATGAGCAAAGTGATGAGGATGTTCATGGCGGCAAAAGACTGGAAAGCACCTGTACGTCTACGGTTATGGGACTGGTTAGTAGATTATGGTACCTCCATGCTGCGGTTACTGTGAGGCCATTAGCAGAATGAGGCAGCTCCCTATGTACTGGTGTGGGGTCAGCTCTAGGTGCCCACGTGGTGCAAGGGCAGAGGCCACGGCGGGGCGAGGACAGGTGATCATACGTGATAGCAGGGGTGTACCGTCAGTATACGCCAGACGTGGCCACGACAAGGCTGGAGCCAGAGGGCAGAGGAGGACTGGTCAGGCAGGGGTCCGCCCAGGCAAGGAGGGCCCGGCATCCAAGGCCAGTTCCCGTGAAGAATCTTCTCTATGGTGTGTTCATTGTCGGGCAGTGAGCACAGAAACTACCTGGGCCCAGCAGACCCAAGTTCAAAGCCACTGCAAGAGGCTACATAGGACTCAGGAGGCCTGTAGCTCCAGGCTTGGAAAATGAAGGACCCAAAAGCAGTTTGTTTAACTTTGACTTTTCTGGAAAGCCCAGGTCTCTGCCCCAGAAGTCCCTTTACCACAGAGCAGCTGTACCCAGAGCTTTGGGGGTAGAGGTCCCCTGCTCCTTCTGAAAGGAGCACACAGCGGCCAGGAAGACATGCTCGGCCAAGTGTCCAGCTCTCCCTCAAGACCACACGTATCAGCCTCCAGCCATCTGTGAACACAGCCAGCAGTCCCAGCAAGTCGGGACAGATCTGAGACCCCCTCAGCTCCCGCCTACAGTCATTGGTGTTGCCCCAGCCAGTTATAAGCATCTTTTTCCAACATTGCCATCGGCGGCTCACTGCGGGAGCTTGCAATCAGCCACGGTGGGAATATTTACACCATGAATCCCAGCAAATGCTGCAAAGCAGGGCTTATCTTTTTGTTTTTGCTTAGGGAGCCAGCTGTTAAACATTTACCCACACAGGACCTCTCCCCACGAAGCACCCAGATGAGTGAAGAGCCAAACCCTGTTAATAGCTGTCCCTGGGAAAAGTGCAGGTAATGCTCATGGAGCAAGAATAACTAAGTCTTAGTGACTAAACATGCATTTCCCGAGAGCTTGCCGCGCGCCCAGCTCTTGGTCCTCTCCGAGTGATCACCCCTCTAAATAAAAAACCCGTTATTCAGGGCTTCCCTGATGGCGCAGTGATTGAGAGTCCGCCTGCTGATGCAGGGGACACGGGTTCATGCCCCGGTCCAGGAAGATCCCACATGCCACAGAGCGGCTGGGCCCGTGAGCCATGGCCGCTGAGCCTGTGTGTCCGCAGCCTGTGCTCCGCAACGGGAGAGGCCACAACAGTGAGAGGCCCGTGTACCGCAAAAAAAAAAAAAAAAAAACAAAAAACCCTTTATGCCCATGTTACAGGTGAGAAAGCAGAGGCTCTGAAAGGTCAGGTAACATCCTGAGGTACACAGCTCGGAAGTGGGGATCAGCTAGGACTCCTGGTTCTGTATCCGTTGATCACCTCAACCCAGGCTCCACTCCGAGGCGTCCACTGTGCTTTAGACAAACAGCTGCATTTGATTTTTCTTCCATAGGAGACTGGCTGGTCCAGGTCCCGGCCTTCAGGCTGATGAAGTAAAATAGCCCCATTTTAAAGGTGAGATGATCTAGTCCAGAGAAGTTAGGAAGAGCCTGGAACCCTGCTGTGTCACCTCTGTGCTCTGTCTTCCACCACTTAGAAATTGGCCTCTGGGGGGGAGCCAATTTTAAAAACAACCCTTTCATCAAATCTGGTAGGCAAAATGGCCAGATTCTCTGAATTGGGAGGGGAAGGGAGTATTTTGAGGCCATCCAGGAAAGAAGGGGAATTATTGGGGAGGAAGGGGAGGAGATGGGTGTTTGTGGGGAAACTGAAACCCAGCCATCCCACTCGTTTTTTTTTTCTCTTTTTTTTTTTTTTTTTTGGCTGTGCCACGCAGCATGTGGGATCTTGGTTCCCGGACCAGGGATGGAACCCGCGCCCCCAGCAGTGGAAGCACAGAGTCTTAACCACTGGACCACGAGGGAAGTCCCCAGCCCAGTCTTATTTTTGAGTTTTCTCTTCAGTCATGGAATAATCTCCCCCCTTTTTTTTTTTTTTTTTTTTTTTTTTTTTTTTGGCTGTGCCACGCAGCATGTGGGATCTTGGTTCCCGGACCAGGGATGGAACCCGCGCCCCCAGCAGTGGAAGCACAGAGTCTTAACCACTGGACCACGAGGGAAGTCCCCAGCCCAGTCTTATTTTTGAGTTTTCTCTTCAGTCATGGAATAATCTTGGAGCCCCTCTGCTGCCAGTGCACAGAGGGGCTGCAAAGATATTTGTTGACTAAGTTGCTGTGACACGTGCTAGACAGACAGAAGTCACTTCATTGGTTTAAAACACTACCAAACTGTGGTTCTAAATAACTTCTCCAAGGAAAATTGTGTCTGTTGTATTAAACTGCATAGTCACTTATTATAGTGCTTTGTGGATTTATTACTTGGATTTACTTGTGACAACTCACCTATCAGCAAAGCCTCAAGAAGGAACCCAGGGAACTTCCGTGGTGGTCCAGTGGTTAAGACTCCGTGCTCCCAGTGCAGGGGGCCCGGCTTCAATCCCTGGTCAGGAAAGTATATTTCACATGCCGCCAGCTAAGACCCAGCACAGCCAATAAATAAATATTTTTAAAAAGAAGAAGAAAAAGGGACCCAGCCGTCTACACTTGAGCAAAACAAAGAAGGTGATTGTACTTGGGGGTTAGTGCCGTTCATAAAACTAAGCAAATGCAGAAACTACTCATCTTTAGAAAAAGGAAATAAGGGATAAGGGTGTAAACCTTATTTTTTAAGCTTTTGCTCCTGGAATTGTGTCTAATTCATCACTGGGGAACCAGTTCTTCCAGTACTTTTATTGTATCTTTTCCTCAGTGACTTCTGAAAACTAAACGTCGCTGCCACTCGGGAAAGCTGTTCTGTCTCCTCACTAATGAGTTCATTACTCAATGTTGGTACGTTTTCAAATTTACATCAACTTAATGTCCATTTTGATAGAAGACAGAGGACTTTAAGAAGCCTCCAGGAACAGGCAGGGTTGGGTATCATGGGTTCCAGGCTGCATTTACAAATTCTCGGCAATACTAAGCCAACTGAAGTGAGAACCAATCGCTTAAGAGTGAAAGGGGCGCCATTATGTGTGTCTCATTGTCTCTAAAGGATTCAGGAAGAGGCCGGATGACCCATGTTACAGATGTGGAAACTGGGGCTTATGAGATTGATAACATGCTTAAGCTCCAGGTGGGACAGGGTCTGGAGGCGTCATGAATGTTGGCTTCTGGGCAAGGAATTGAGGATGTGGACGTGACCGTTGAGGAACTGACGGTTCAAAAGACAGGCAGAATTTGCAAACGGATAACAACAGCAACACACTGAGTGCCATGGGAACACCAAGCACAGCTGGGGCCCAGAGGTGAGTGTGACTGGCCGTTGTGTGCAGCTGGAGAAGCCTTGTCAGGGAAGGTGACCTTGGTGCAAGGAGGGGACAGAGTTTCCCACGAGTCAAGGATACACCAGGCCAAGAACCAGTCGAGCAATGTGGCACAGTCAGAGTGCATTAAGAACTTTAGTGCAGGGACCTCCCTGGTGGCACAGTGGTTAAGAATCCTCCTGCCAGTGCAGGGGACACGGGTTTGAGCCCTGGTCGGGAAGGACCCGACATGCCACGGAGCAACTAAGCCCGTGCGCCACAACTACTGAGCCTGCGCTCTAGGGCCCATGAGCCACAACTGCTGGAGCCTGTGCGCCTAGATAGAGCCTGTGCTCTGCAACGAGAGAAGTCACTGCAATGAGAAGCCCGCGCACCGCAACGAAGACCCAACGCAGCCAAAAATTAATTAATCAATTTTAAAAAAGAAAAAGAAAAGAACTTTAGTGCAGCTGGTGTGAGGGGGTGTGGGGATGGTGAGGGTTGGAGCCAGAAGGATAAGTTGGCCCTAGATTGCTGGTGAGTATCCCCTGACCCAGCAACCAACCAGGAAAGGATTTTCAGTAGGGAAGATATCTGGTAGGTTGGTTTTTAGAAGTCTGAACTCTTGTAGGGTCTGGGAAACCACTGCAATTGTCCCAAAGAACAATTTCGTCCCCAATTGTGGCAGAATGGAAAGTAAGGAAAAACTGATAGATGGTTCACATTTTTCACTTATAATACGATTCTTGATGTTAAAGATCATCTTTAAAAGGAAACGGAGAGCATTTTGCACGATGTCCTCGTCACTGTGGGGCGGACGGCCATCTGCCTGTGGGGGTGGGTAGTAGCCTGTGCTCCTGGGTGTGGCTGCCGCACCATATCATCTCCTGGGAAGGAATCCTGGGAAGGCCTTTTCTCTATTCATGGGGTCCCAGAATCTCCATTCACCACTGGGGACCAGAGAGGCAGGAAAGGCTGGTCACCTAAAGTGGGTAAGCTTCTGCTCTGAAGCACAAAAACCACAAGACGGGAAAGGTAGAGAAAGGAGCCCTTTCTGTGTGCACCAGGCCTGACCCTGCCACCAAGGAGAAGCAGAAGGGATTCTGTGGAGTGGGGTCTTCTCACCTGGGCATCTTTTGGAGCTGACTTGCTTCCTGACTTCCAGCTGCAGGGCACCCCACCTCCGGGAACACTGCGATTGAGTCTGTAACATGAGGCTTTGCTTCCTCTCTTGCCCGGGCCCTGCTTAAAGGGTTTTCTGTGAGAACGTGTGAGTGGGGAGAACGTGGGCGTTCCCAAGAGTCCTGGAGACTCCCGTCTCCACCAAAGCAAGCTTGGAACTGGGGGGCCTGGCTGGGGGAGGGGCCGTTCCTACCTTCTGGGAGGCGGAGGGTTAATCTCCGGAGCTCATTGGCAGTTCTGCCTCTGGACAGGGCATGCTGGGATTTCCTCCCAGCTGTTTTACATCATGAAGATTTGTATGTTGGGGAAATTCCAGGGCACAGCTGCAATTAATCTGCTGCACAGTCTCCAAGCTAAGCGGGATTCTGTGGGCCCAGTGCCCCACCTTCCCGCAAGAAGAGGGCTCTGGCTCTCCAGTGAGAGACGCTGCAGAGGGACCCTTCCCCAGGCCCAAGTTGAGCTGCAACAGCCCACCTGGCCAAGGGATATCCCCAAGGAGGGTACTGGAGAGGGGCCCAAGAGGCCCAAAGGGACCCAGAACATTAAGAGAAAGAGCAGCGGGCTTCCCTGGTCGCGCAGTGGTTGGGAGTCCCCCTGCCGATTGCAGGGGACGCAGGTTCGTGCCCCGGTCCGGGAGGATCCCGCGTGCCGCAGAGCTGCTGGGCCCGTGAGCCATGGCCGCTGAGCCTGCGCGTCCGGAGCCTGTGCTCTGCAGCGGGAGGGGCCACAACAGTGAGAGGCCCGCGTACCGCAAAAAAAAAAAAAAAAAAAAAAAAGGAACAGAATCATCCTTCCTTAACAAGGTAAACACAGGTTCTAAACCACAGCCTCACTATACTTAACTGTGAACCACAATAGCAGAACTTCCCATATATATGTATGTATGAGTGAATCACTGCTCTACGCCTGAAACTAACATGACATTGTAAATCAACTATAAAAAAGGTGGGGGGGACTTCCCTGGTGGTCCAGTGGTTAAGACTCCGAGCTTCCATTGCAGGGGACGTGGGTTCGATCCCTGGTCAGGGAACTAAGATCCCACATGCCACACGGCGTCGCCAAAAAAAAAAAAAAAAGGACTTCCCCGAGTGCATTCCACGGAACTCCAGTCCCACAAAAAGAGTTTCCCAGATTCAGTAAGATTATAAACTGCCTGTCTGGCCTGTCTCAGAGAGTCACCGCACACAGCAGCACGTTCAGTAGCATTTGTAAATTGAGGGTTAACAGTCCTCACCATTTGGGTTTAGTTTTTTCCTTTCTGGTTTTTGAGAATCAGAAGAGAGCGCTTATCCCATAAGTGGTGGCTATTCCTGTTGCTTGGCCGTCAGTGCATTGATGCCACACGGGTCCCATGCGTTCCATCACGGTATGCATCCCCGAGGAGGGAGATACTGAAGTCTGGCCATGATAGACTGGTCAGGAACCAGTTGTGGCCAGTTGGATGGAGCCTAGCCTGGGCTTGGAGAAGCCAGCAGTTTTAATCTGCCCACATGCCATTACTGTGCAGAGAATCTAGGCTTAGCCACACATCTCTTAATCCACAAGAACATGCTCCCCACCAATGAGTGATTAGCCCTGTGGGGCTGGCCGCACATGAGAATTACAGCCAAGAGAGATTTATTTCGGCTGAACGCTGGGCTGAGCCTGACCTAGGAATTCAGAACTGCACAGCCACCTCCAGATTTCTGGGAAGGAGGTTGGGAAGGGTTATAAGCTGCGTTGCTGCCTCCTTCTGCCCCAACTCATGGTTCTGGGAAGCTCAGCTGACCCTTTAGAATGCTCCTTTCCTCAGAATTACAATCCAGAGGCCTTCCATGACTAAGCTGCAGGGACTCCAAGTCTTACAGGTCTTCTCCCATCCCCTGCTCCCACCACTGGTTTCAAAATCTTAAAAAAAAGCAGAAAAGAGGAAAGGGGGAAGTGACAGCCCTCCACTTCCCTACGACTCGGAATGAAGCCCTGTCTGAACACAGGCACACACCCCCGCCCAGCCCCCGTCATCGACTGGAGCAGGAAGGATCCTGGGAAGACGCACACTATTCTCAGAACCACCTCTCCACGCCTGTCTTATCTGTAAGGAGCCAGACTTAAGCAGTGGACGGGGCTAAAAATTTTCACCCACCCTCCAAGCCTCCAGGTTTCATTAAAATTAGTAAGTGAGAGTGGCCCCTATGTAGAGAAAAGGGAACCTTCCTACGCTGTTGGTAGAAATGTAGATTGGTGCAGCCACTATGGGAAACAGTATGGAGGTTCCTTAAAAAAAAAAAAAAAAAAAAAAAAAAACTGAAAATAGAGTTACCATATGATCTGGCATTCCCAATCCTGGGCATGTATCTGGAGAAAACTGTAATTTGAAAAGATACATGCACCCCTATGTTCACTGCAGCACTATTTACAATAGCCAAGACATGGAAGCAACCTAAAGGTACATTGACAGATGAATGGATAAAGAGGATGTGGTACATATATACAGTGGACTATTACTCAGCCATAAAAAGAAAAGAATGAAGTAATGCCATTTGCAGCAACACGGATGGACCTGGAGATTATCATACTAAGTGAAGGAAGTCAGACAGAGAAAGACAAATATCATATGACATCACTTACATGTGGAAATCTAAAATATGACACAAATGAACTTATTTACAAAACAGAAACAGACTCACAGACATAGGAAACAAATTTATGGTTACCAAAGGGGAAATGGGGTGCGAGAGGGCCAACTTAAGAGTTTGGGATTAGCAGATGCAAACTACCGTATATAAAATAGATAAACAAGGTCCTGCTGTATAGCACAGGGAACTATATTCAATATCTTGTAATAACCTATAAAGAAAAAGAATATACATATACATGTATAACTAAGTCACTTTGCTGTGCATCAGAAACTGACATTGTAAGTCAACTATTCTTCAATTTTTAAAAAAAAGAGTGGACCTTAAGCAGAGAAGAGGCCACTGTGGTTTCCTCCCATCAGAAGCCCAGACGTCTTGCGGGGTACATAACCACCAAGCACATGATAGACAATCATAAATAGTAGCTACTACTAAAAACCCTTATTATGCGTGTGTGTATGTGTTTGTATGTATGTTTGTACATTGATCGCCCCATTACCAAGGCATATGGACCCTTATGCATCTTATAGTATAGTGGGTACCAGCTCCTCAACCACTAGAGCAGTGGTTCTCACTGGGGGGGGGCAGTTTTGCCCCTCCAGGAGATATTTAGCAAAGTCTGGAGACATTTTTGCTAATCACAACTGGGCCGGAGAGTGGGAGCTACTGGCAGGGATGTTTAGCAGCATCCCTGGATTCTAGTAGGTAAAGCCAGGGATGCTGGTAAACATCCTAAAATGCACAGGACAGCCCCACGACAAAGAATTCTCTAGCCCAAAATGTCAGTAGTGCCACGGTTGAGAAACTCTGTGCAAGCACCCTACAAGCCTGCTATGTCTAACAGCCCATAAGGTCAGCGGATAGTATTCTTAAAGACCCAAAACTGCAGCACTGTTCCAAACCAGGATTCAAATCGATTTCTCTGGGCCACCCTGACATGGTCTAAGAAACATTCCTGGTAAGCAACAAGAGTGAAAAAGTGTTCAGTGTGGATCTTTGTGACTCTAAATAGGGAATCAGATGCTGGCAGAGTTGATGGATTTTGGGAACACTTCTTTTGTGTTTCATGTGGCAGGGGGTAAATTTGGGACGCTTCTCTTTAGCACCTGATATTGCTTGTAGAGAGATGAGTGTGTTGGTTAGCACTCAAGGGTAAGTAAGTTCCAGCCACCTCAAGTGTCCCTACAGGAGAACATGGCCATGTATGTATTCATTCAGCTTCTGGGTGGCCAACCCTGTGCGAGACAGAAAAGGAGAGAGAAAAGGCCATCAGAGCAAAGGCTGTGGGGGGCAGTGGAATGTTCAAGAGGACAGTGTTATGAAAAGCTTTATGACTCATGTTGTGGTGAAGAGTGTGGGATTTGAAGTCAAGAGACCTCAGCTCCAACTCGTCATAACGTGGGCAAGTCATTTACCCTGAATTTACCTCCATTAGCTCGTCAGAAAATTAGGACAGTCACCCTGACTTGTAGCAGGGATGCTGTGGAGATTAAACTGGTTTACGTGTGTAAGTCTGCTTTGAAAACTGCCAGCGTAGCACAAATGTTGTTGTTCACTGAGGAAATGAGTTTAACTCACTAGACCGATGTTTGTCCAGTGCTATTAACTTGCCAAAGGCATTTAAATCGCGGTTAGTTCATCTAGGAAGTGTAGGCTCCTGGGAAGGGAAATAGGTGAGTGAGGGTGTGAAGGGAAGGAAGCAGATAGGATCAGCAAAGCACAGGGATAGAGATGACATTCAGTGGGGGCGGGGGGGGAGGGGCAGGGCACCAGAGGGTCCCGAGTGGAGCTGTCATTCCCACCTCCCACGGCCAGGCATCCTTGGCCCATCCCAGCTGCTGTTTCTGCCACTCGCTGGCCCTTGGCAGATGTGTCCTTGGGTTATTATTCCTGCCTGTGGATACCTTTTGGAAAGCCCAGCCCCTGCCTTCTCAGTCAATTTTTGTGGTTGATGGAGAGCAAAGGGGCACTCACTGCCCATCCTCCTTTCCTGACCTGTGCTCAGAGCTCAAGGCCAAATCAAGATTTTTCTCCCCCTCACCTGAAATTAAATGACCAGAGCAAGGGATGATTCAAAGACTTCTTTCTGTCTCCTTGGGAAACTCTTCCTGGAGCCACCACATTCTATTAGAGCTCGAATTTTCAAAGTGGCCTCAAGAATTCTACAAAGAGGCTGCATGGCTGGTCTGCTGCCCAGAAGCACCGTATCAGTGTTGACACTCAGACATGTGTATTTTGCTCCTGGCAAAGACTAATGGTTTGCTTATGAAAATAATAGCTGCCATTTATCAAATGTCTTCCACGTGCACAGCACTGTGTTCAGTACTAGACATTGTCCCTAATCCTTCTAACAACGTGTAAAGTTCGTGATAATCGCCTTGCTTTATGGATGAAGAAACTGAGGCTCAGAGTTGTTAAGACACTTATCCAGGGTCACACAGCATAATCGGCAGAGTGAGAACCTGAACCTGTGAACACTCAACTCCAGAGCCCGTCACTGCCTCTCCCACCCATTCTCTCCCAGACTGTTGCCCAACACTCTGCCATGCTGGTGTTGAGGAGAGGCTTTTCGTTTAAAGACAATGTGTGTGTGTGTGTGTGTGTGTGTGTGTGTGTGTGTGTGTGTGTGTGTGTTGGGGATTTATTGTTTGGTTTGGTTTTTTTACAGTAATACATGGGAGAGGGTAGGGTACTGGAAAATCTTTTCAAGATCGAGAAACACTACAACAAAGTAAAGATCCACATCCTTGAATATGGACAGATATTAGCCGTGACCCTGGAAGTGTCAGGCAGATGGTTTTTGTTCATTTATTCACCACATAGTTCTGGAGAGGCTGTTTATTTCCTGGGGAGTGTTGTGTGTGATGCTGTAAGAGATGGAAATGAACAGGCAGGATCACCATCTGGGAGCCCTGGGTTCCTTGATGCGCCTTGCTTGTCCCACCACTAAAGACCCTCACCAATAGGGTCTTTGAATACTTTGGTCATGTTTTTACCCCAGAATGACGGAGGGGCTGGTGGCAGTAGTGGTTGTCAATGTATGCTCTACACTCTTCTGATCTCTGGCCATTGACACAGTAAGGAGCGTGCAGGTAAAATAAGCCACGGTCGTCCCCACCACCACCACCACAGAGCGCCTCCCTGCTCACTTGGGGTGCACGAGAGGCCCCCGCTCACCAGCTGCATTGTTTTCTGTCCCCTGTGCAGTACCTGCAGATGAAATGGCCCCTCCTCGATGTCCCCGCCAGCACCACGGTCAAGGATACCAGGTCACCGTCCCCAGCACACTTGGTAAGTCCGTTTCTCCTTCAAGCGTGGAAGGGACACTCTCGCTGACTTGTCCCACGTCCCTGCCTCCACCTTCCCACAGTTCTAGCAAGTATTGCCCCAAGTGTGTGAGCCGAACGAGTCAGGGGCACAGCAGTTAGGGTGTTGCCTGTGCACGCCCCCATCACTGCCACCTCGGCACGTGCTCATACCACCCGGGATGTTGTGCTATCGGAAACGCCAGTGCTGCTCCTGGCTGGTGACCCCGGTCCTCCCCTGCCGCCCCTCCATCTGAGCAGCAGCGTTCTCCATTCTCTCCTTTCTCTCCCGCTGGAGCTCGGTCAGCAGGCCCCGATTCTCCTGCAGAGCTGCATGGCAACAGTTGAAGAGACTCTTCTATAAAGGATGTTAGAGAAAAGAATTAAATTAAAACATAGGCAAACAAAAATCCCGAGGGGCAACTGAGGCCTTCCTGCCAAGGTCCGAGGCAACACAGCCACAAAGGAAGGTCTGGAGTGTCCCGGGAGGAAGAGAAATGGGATCTGACAGGTCTCCTCACCTGGGCTTGCAACAGACTGGAATCGTTAGGATGGGAGATGTTCCCAGCCGGGACCCTGCACACCCTTTTCCTGGACTTTCTTAAGAGCTTGGGGCAACCCACGTGCCCCACAAGCTAACAGATGCTATCCCCTGTGCAGTGGATCTCAGAAACACAGAGGGTCCAGTTAGAAGGAACCCCAGCTGGTGTGACTCATCCATTTTACAGACAGGGAGACCTGGGAACACATGATGCTTCTAAAACTCTATTAGGGCAAACTTCAGTGGTCCCCTTCAGCCACACTGGGTTGTTTTCAAGCAAATCCAGATATAGTATTTCATCTCCTTCAGGACATTTTAAGATATCCTCATAGTCCTTTTTTGTTAAAAGCTTAGAGCCTAGTTGAGGAGAAGGAAGGTATGCATAGGGAGATACATAATGGCACAGTGAGCCCGTATGATTTCCAGGAATCATGAGACCAGCTTACAGTGGCAGAGCCCTTGGTAGTTCACAAAGCAATGTCATGTGTAGTTCTGAGGTGACTGTCACAGCCATCCACTGGGGAGACATGTGGGGATTGCTGTTTCACAATCTCTAGGAGAAACCAGTGAGCAACAGGGCCAGCCGTCCTGTGCAGGCTGCCCTGAGAGGTCTGTGGCCAGTCACCAAGTCCTGAGTAGCCCGTAGGGCCTGTGGCCCTCCAGATTCCAGGACAGCTTGGAATTGCCGAGCGCGAGGTACAGGCGCCCTCTAGTGGTCAGTCATTGTGGAGGACATGGCATCCCATACCCCACCCCGCCCCGCCCCCGCCACAAAGTTGGCTTGTCCCCTCCCAGCACAACTGTCTCTGTTTCAAATCTTTGCTCGCACCCCACCCATCCTGTGGCATCCCCCAGCCAGTATCCTTCACATACTGTCTATGTATCTTCTAAAATCTTCATTTACATTTAGAGGAAGTGAATTCTCTTTAAAATTCACACATGGACTCTTTGAGTTTCCCATCCTCCCTGTTGCAGAGCAATCCAGCTCTGAAAAATGAAATAAAAAGCCTGTGTATGGCCCTCCACCTCCTGTGATGCATCATCTTATTTCCCTTCTAATGTTCACCGCCCAACTTCACGCAAGAGCTAGACCTTCCACCTCCATCCCCGATCCATTTGCCATCTAATACCTAGTCTAGTCACTTGCCCAACTTTTTCTCAACCCTCTGCTTCCTATAATTCTTTCATTGGCTCTGGGAGACTGTATTAATAGACATCAAGGGGTTTTTTGCCCTCTCTAAGCTTCCATTTCCCTTCTAGATTCTTTTCCTTAAATAAATCAGCTACTCTCCTGACTTATTATCTCAGTGTAAGTGGCATGAAAATATATGAAATCCCTAAGCTCTTAACAAGGCTCTCTACCCATAGTTCCCACTGCCAGGCAAACCTGCAGCCACTGCAGATGTATGTTATACGGATATGAACTCAGGACTGCGGTGGAGCAGGGGCTCGTGTTTTGTCTGAGAGTGGAAAATCGGGAACAGTGGATACATTACATGGTAGACAGCAAAATGGATACTTTTCTAGTAAGTTGTATATTATTATACTCTGCACTCTAATATAGATAAACAGACCTCAAAAACTTAAAGAACATTCATGGGAGAAAACCTTAACATTAACTTGAAATTCTGTAGACTGGGAGAAGACCACCATTCTCCATTTTCAAGTCAGGGCTTCTCATTCTAACTTCTGAGATACACGTGTGTACGTGTATGTAGGAGCCAAACCTGAGATGCCTGTGTGTTGGAGGTTGTTTAATAAAGTGGGCTTGAATCCCGCCTCTACCTCCTCCTACTTGTGCAGCTGCAGGAAATTACCTCATCTCTCTTTGCCTTGGTTTCCTCATCTATAAAACAGGAATTAGAAGAGGACTGGACCTCAAGAGTTGTGTGAAAATGAGGCCGCGCATTGTAATGAGTTTAGAATTGTAACTTGCACAGAATAAGACTCAGTGGTGGCTAGCTTGCTACTATCCCCACCACCACCACTAGCACTGCTTTGATGAAGAGAGGGAAAGAACAATTAAAATACTGTTCATTTAGCAGACTAAGAGGTGATGAAGGCTCGAATTATTAGGTGCCAGGTCAAATAGACACATTGCAAAGGTAATGGAGGTAATAAGCCTGTAGAATTTAGCATTTGCTCTCTCAAGGATATGATTTAACTGGTCTGGGGTGGGGCTGGTATCTTAGTTTTCTAAGCTCCCTGGAAGATTCTAAGAATTGAGAATCACAGCCCTCAGCGCATATCAGAGGCAAAAGGGAAGGAGGGGCCAGAGACCATCCCAGTTTATTAGATGCCGGATTCTGTAGGCTGCAGGCGTAAGCAGAGAAGCAGGTTACCGGAAGTAGTTGGAGGTTTGGACACTGGCTTTTTTTTTGCGGTACGCGGGCCTCTCGCTGTTGTGGCCTCTCCCGTTGCGGAGCACAGGCTCCGGACGTGCAGGCTCAGCGGCCATGGCTCACGGGCCCAGCCACTCCGCGGCATGTGGGATCTTCCCGGACCGGGGCACGAACCCGTGTCCCTTGCATCAGCAGGCGGACTCTCAACCACTGCGCCACCAGGGAAGCCCAGCTGGCTTTTTTTATTAGAAAAATGAACACACTGGATTATGGAATTCCTTTTGGAATCATGAGCAAAATATTAAGATGAGTTTGGCCCCGGGAGAAGGGCAAATGGAGGAAACAGCCTGCATACTTGGAGAGATGCAGTGAGTCATGTCGAAGCTGCCTGTCAGGGAAATGTGTATAAATAAGCCGTAACTGGGCCAGGGTGGGGATGGAATTACGTGTTATTACCACTTGAATTTTTATGCCTTTGAAACAAGCTCTAAAAACTAAGTATCTCTGAGTGTAGACTGTTACCCTGATCCCTCACCGTGGCCCACGTGCCTGGTCCATGTCATTCCCTCCACCCTCTCCCCGGAACACTGTGCCCAACCACACAAAACAAATATATGCGCTTCCAGAGTATAACCAACCCAAAGATAGGACTCTCGACTCTTGTTCACATTTGTTTACCTAGCACCTGTCATGATGCCTGGCACAGCATAGGTACTCAGGAAGCATTTGTGAATGGATGGAGAATCAGTGATCTGGGGAAAGGTAGATGCCCACTTCTGAACCCCTCTCTGCCCCTGAGTCCAGTTCTTCTCGTTCAGGATTTTTTATTAAATCTTTTTTTTTTTTTAATTTTTTGGCCACACCGTGTGGCATGTGGGATCTTAGTTCCCCGACCAAAGATCTAACCTGCGCCCCCTGTGTTGGGAGCATGGAGTCTTAACCACTGAACCATCAGGGAAGTCCCTAATTAAATCGTTTTTGAAAGCAGAAAAGTAATGCGCGCGCGCGCGCACGCGCGCGCGTGTGTGTGTGTGTGTGTGTAGAACACTTGGGAAAATGCAAAAGTACACAGGAAAAGACCTGTAATCCCACAACCCACAAGCATTTTATTTCAGTCTCTTGTCTGTGTGTGTGCACACCTGTAACTTGCTTTCTAGATGATGACTGAATGCTTCTTTTAACTATAGTGAACACCCTGTTTTAGCACTAAGCTTTGGGCCACGCTCAGAAGCAAGGCACAGAGCTTTGTATCCAATGGCTAACAGAAGGCAGGGCCTGGAAGCCCTCCTAAAGGGTGACTGTCTCACTGCTCCGAAAAAGTAGCTGAGCTGAGAAGCCTGACTTCGCTCAGCATGCCAGTTCTCGATTAAAAACATTCATCGAAGTTTCCCTTTTTAAATTGTATACTTTCTCCATCTTATAAATATACCTGAGAAGACCCCAAAACTCATCATATAGCCTGTTGCTGCTCCATTCTTCCTCCAGTGCTGATTTCAATTCCTACTACACAGTATTCACTTTTTATTTGGATATAAGTTTAAACTTTCAGAAAAAATTGCAAGAATAATACAATGAACTCCCATATACTTTTTATCTAGATCCAGAGATTTTGCCCCATCTCTTGCCCACCCTGCACTCCCTCCCTCTCCCTCTCTCCCTCTCTCTCTCTCTCACACACGCACACACATACACACACACACACACACACAGACACATGCAGTATATATGAGTTTTTCTTAACAGTTTGCCAGTAAGTTGGAAACATTGTGTCCCTTTACCCCTAAATACTTCAGATGTATTTCTCAAGAAGAAAGACAGTATCTTACAATGACCACAGTACAGTTATCAAAATCAAGAAATTAACATTTCGTATTACCTAACCCACAATATATATTCAAATTTCAGTAAATGTCCCAGTAGTGTCTGTTAAGCTGTATGTGTTTCTTGGTCCACAGTTCAACCCAGGATCACAGGTTACATTTCATTGCCATTCCCTTAGTCTCCTTTAATCTCACAGAGTTTCTTAGCCTTTCTCTTTCCTGACCTTGACATCTTTGGAGAAGTGGAGACCAGCTATTTTGTAGAATGTCCCTCCATTTGGGTTTGTCTGAGGTTTCCTTATGGTTAGATTCAGGTTGTGCTTTTTTGGCAAGAACACCACCGCACTGATGTGCACCTCTCCGTGCATCACGTCGGGAGTCCGATGTCCATTTGTTCTTATTTATTTATTGTCCATTTGTCCCAAAGTCGGTGATGCTGGCTTTGATCGTTTGATTAAGGTGGTGTCTGACATGTGTTTCCTCTGTGAGGTTATTCTTTCCCTTTGTAATTAATAAGCGCTCTGTAGGGAGAGGCTTTGAAGTTACATAAATGCCCTGTTTCTCATCAAACTTGCACCCACGATTCATGGCAGGCATTGAAGATTATCGACCTCCATCATTCCTTTATTAGTTTCTGCTACTGAGATTTAGCTTTTGGGAAACCTTACTTGTGTCTCCCAGCTCATTACTCTTAGCGAAGAGCAGAATGGACATCGTGGCAAGTCAAGTCTGTTCACTGATGACACAGATGAAAAAGATGATGATAGAGGACAGAAGCTAAAAACCAGTCTACAAATAGTGTTCCTGAAGAAGAGACACACAACCAATAAAAACGGCAGTGGGCAATAAGAAAGTGAAACTGGGCTTTAAAAACAAAAACTAGGGGGCTTCCCTGGTGGCGCAGTGGTCGAAAGTCTGCCTGCCGGTGCGGGGGACACGGGTTCGTGCCCCGGTCCGGGAAGATCCCACATGACGCGGAGCAGCTGGGCCCGTGAGCCATGGCCGCTGAGCCTGCGCGTCCGGAGCCTGTGCTCCGCAACGGGAGAGGCCACAACAGTGAGAGGCCCGCGTACCA
>NW_006798559.1:236432-248394 GCF_000442215.2 Lipotes vexillifer | reverse complement strand
AGCCCCAACCGGTAGAGGGCCGCGTCACCAAAAAAAAAAAAAAAAAAAAAAAAAAGATAAAAAAAGAAAAAAAACAACTAGGGACTTCCCTGGCAGTCCAGTGGTTAAGACTCCGTGCTTCCACTGCAGGGGGCATGGGTTCCATCCCTGGTCGGGGAACTAAGATCCCACATGCTGCACGGCATGGCCAAAAAATAAAAAACAAGTAAATAAATAAATAAAAACAAAAACTCAAGCGTATAGCTTGAAAGCACTCACCTGGATTCTACAAAGTAAATGAAAATTGACATTTACCTAGACACATCCTGGCAACAGTCTGAACTTTAAGGGTTTAATTTTTTTTTTTTTTCCTACAAGCATCTATGCAGGAAGGAAAAGGCCAGTGTCAAAGGAACAAAATTAAGGTAAACTCAGGATTCTCTTTTGCTGCCTTTAATGCCAGCAAACAGTAGAAAAGGGAGAGTCTTGATAAGGAAAGATTTATACCAAGAATTTTGTGCCCAGTCCAATTTGCAAAGACCTCAGAAATGTACCACTGCTTCCAAGAAGGACCTAAAGCACCTGCTAATTCCATGCAGCGTTTTCTCTCTGCTGCTGCCCTACAGAGACCCTGGTTTATCTTCACATCTTTCGGAGCTTTCAGCTTACTGCTTGCCGCCTGTGAGGAGCTCAGAGAATATTTGTTAGTACGTTAATATAGACTCTCATCCCATCATTTTCTTCTCTGCGCTCCACTCCACTGGCTTCCTGGGGGTTCCTCAAACACACGGAGCATCCTGTCCACCTCGGAGCCAATGCGCTGGGTGCCTTCTGCCAAAACACACTTCCCTCTCATGCCCACACATCTCACTCCACTGCCTTCGTGTATTCATTCAAAAGTCATTTTCTCATTGAGGCCGTCCCTGGTCAGCGTGTGTAACTTATAACCCACACCTGCCTCGCTCCTTACCTGCCGTCCCTGACTTGGTTTTTCTCCTTAACATTTATCACTATCTAATATTTTAGTTATTTATTTATTTGGCTTATTGTCTGTCTGTCTGTCCAATTAGAATGTACCTAACGCAAGGATAGGTATTTTTGTCTAAAAAGACAAGATTCTCTAGTGCATTCACGAGACCTAGAACTGTGCCTGGCACATAGTTGATGCAACATAAATACCTGTGATCCGTATTTTCTGCAGGGCCAATTAGATCAGCAATCCAGCCATGTCATCAGAGACCCAGGTTCTTTCCACCTCTGCTTGTTGGCCTCCAGCCCTTTGACTGCCCAACTCAGTCCCTGCTGTGTAGACAGTCTCCACAAACATTTACCCAATAAATAAAAGTGTGAATTTCCATTTCTCTCGAAAATTCCGTATAGGAGACATATGTTCAAATTTCCTTTCTTTAATAGGATACGATGACAGAATTGACAGAAAAGAGCTTACATTTCGCCTTTAAAGTAGTATTTGTTAGAGGGTGGTGTGTGTGTGCACACACAGAATTGGGAGTTTTTTCCCTCAACTTTAATGAAGTTCCTGTTTGCCCCTGCTTATATTATAAATCCACCGCTGTGACTGGACTGGTATTTTAGGAACAAACCAGTTTCCTTTTCCCCCCAAGTCCTGCATTTGAACACATAATCTCTTGAAAACAGTTCTGGCCCACTAAAAGAGAAGGTTTTCTCAATCACTAAACAGACGATTGATTGTGGATAGAGCTTTTTTTTTTTTAATTAATTTATTTTTGGCTGTGTTGGGTCTTCGTTTCTGTGCAAGGGATTTCTCTAGTTGCGGCAAGCAGGGGCCACTCTTCATCGCAGTGGGCGGACCTCTCACTGTCGCGGCCTCTCTTGTTGCGGAGCACAGGCTCCAGATGCGCAGGCTCAGTAGTTGTGGCTCACGGGCCCAGTTGCTCCGCGGCATGTAGGATCTTCCCAGACCAGGGCTCGAACCCATGTCCCCTGCGTTGGCAGGCGGACTCTCAACCACTGTGCCACCAGGGAAGCCCCGAGCATATTTCTTAAACATATAAAGTCAGGTACAGTTAGGAACCCACTGCACCTCTGAGGATCTTTTCTGGGCAGCCTGTTAGGTGGTCTGTGTCTGCTTTGTAGGTGATACCACAGAATTAAGGCTCCTCTTTGCCTGATCTAAAAAACGTTATCCTTCTTATCGCTGAAATTCAGATCAGGAAGAAAAGGAGGTAGTGAATTAACACTCGGAGCAAGAGGCTTTGTGAAGGCCTCAAACCAGTTACTCAGAGAAGCAGGCGGTGAAGAGTGGCAGGGCCTCATGGAAGGATGGTTTGTGGAGAGGTGGCTGGTCCATCTGTGCTGGTGCGTGGGCTTTACTTAGAACTTGGAAGAAAGTCATGAACAGTAGAAGAGGGGATGAATTGCTTCCTCAGGACCAGGAGTTTCAAGGAGAACTTTGGCTTGGACCAACCCTAGAAACAGACAAGAAACACTTGAGCTGGGAAGGGGGTGGGTCTGCGTGATGGGCTGGAAGGATTCAGGTCCAAGGTGGCTCTGAGATGCTCTTCTTTGGATAAAACTGGACTCGGCTACCTTGCCCAGGGAACACCTGTACCCTGGGTTGGGCGTGCTCTTTGCACTGCAGAGCAAGCTGTCCACTGAGAGGTGTGTGGTGGTTCTCAACATTCCTGCCCTTGGCCTGGGTTTATGCTGTGGACATCCTGCCCCTGGGGACAGCGAAGAGAAGAAGCAGAAAGAGCGGGAACTTTTCTTGGGAGGGTAGCCTCCTAGGAGAGCTTTCCCTGAGTCGGTCCTAAAGGGAGTGATTTTTGCTAATCAGTCCCAGAGGCCTCATCTTCCCAGCCTGACCAAGGAAAAGTCTACCTTCCTTTTTCTTTCTGTGAACCCACCACCTTCCAGTCCATTTTTTGGAAAATGATGCCACCTAATGGGAAACAATAATAATAACTCATGGAGTGTTAAAGTGAAGAGACCTGCATTTTAAATATAACTCACATTTCCCTGCTTTGTACTTAACTCTGCCACCCATTCGGTGCTGTTTGTCAGTTTCTTTTTAAAAATTTTATTGCAAAATTTTTCAACCATATACAAAACAAGACAGTACAAAGAAATCCCATGTACCCATCTCCTAGCCTTAAAAAACGTCAGTATTTTGCTGTGTTTATTTCATCTATCTTCCCAACACCCCTTCCCTTGTTTTTTCTTTTTTTTTTGAATTTTTGAATTTTATTTTATTTTTTTATACAGCAGGTTCTTATTAGTTATCCATTTTATACACATCAGTGTATACATGTCAATCCCAATCTCCCAATTCATCACACCACCACCACCACCCCCTGCCGCTTTCCCCCGTTGGTGTCCATACATTTGTTCTCTACATCTGTGTCTCAATTTCTGCCTTGCAAACCAATTCATCTGTACCATATTTCTAGGTTCCACATATATGCATTAATATACGATATTTGTTTTTCTATTTCTGACTTACTTCACTCTGTATGACAGTCACTAGGTCCATCCATGTCTCTACAAATGACCCAATTTCGTTCCTTTTTATGGCTGAATAATATTCCATTTTATATATGTACCACATCTTCTTTATCCATTCGTCTGTCAATGGGCATAGAGCTTACTTCCATGACCTGGCTCTTGTAAATAGTGCTGTAATGAACATTGCATGTGTCTTTTTGAATTATGGTTTTCTCTGGGTATATGCCCAGTAGTGGGATTGCTGGGTCATATGGTAATTCTATTTTTAGTTTTTTAAGGAACCTATACTGTTCTCCATAGTGGTTGTATCAATTTACATTCCCACCAACAGTGAAAGAGGGTTCCCTTTTCTCCACACCCTGTCCAGCATTTGTTGTGTGTAGGTTTTCTGATGATGCCCATTCTAACTGGTGTGAGGTGATACCTCATTGGAGTTTTGATTTGCATTTCTCTAATAATTAGTGATGTTGAGCAGCTTTTCATGTGCTTCTTAGCCATCTGTATGTCTTCTTTGCAGAAATATCTATTTGGGTCTTATGCCCATTTTTGGATTGGGTTGTTTGTTTTTTTAATATTGAGCTGTGTGAGCTGTTTATATATTTTGGAGATTAATCCTTTGTCCATTGATTCGTTTGCAAATATTTTCTCCCATTCTGAGGGTTGTCTTTTCGTCTTGTTTGTAGTTTGCTTTGCAAAAGCTTTTAAGTTTCATTAGGTCCCATTTGTTTGTCTTTGTTTTTATTTCCATTACTCTAGGAGGTGGATCGAAAAAGATCTTGCTGTGATATATGTCGTAGAGCGTTCTTCCTGTGTTTTCCTCTAAGAGTTTTATAGTGTCCGGTCTTACATTTAGGTCTCTAATCCATTTGCAGTTTATTTTTGTGTATGGTGTTAGGGAGTGTTCTAATTTCATTCTTTTACATGTAGCTGTCCAGTTTTCCCAGCACCACTTATTGAAGAGACTGTCTTTTCTCCATTGTGTATCCTTGCCTCCTTTGTCATAGATTAGTTGACCATAGGTGCGTGCGTTTATCTCTGGGCTTTCTATCCTGTTCCATTGATCTATATTTCTGTTCTTGTGCCAGTACCATATTGTCTCGATTACTATAGCTTTGTAGTGTAGTCTGAAGTCAGGGAGTCTGATTCCTCTAGCTCCATTTTTTTCCCTCAAGACGCTTTGGCTATTCAGGGACTTTTGTGCCGCCATACAAATTTTAAGATTTTTTTGTTCTAGTTCTGTAAAAAATGCCATTGGTAATTTCATAGGGATTGCACTGAATCTGTAGATTGCTTTGGGTAGTATAGTCATTTTCACAATATTGATTCTTCCAATCCAAGAACATGGTACATCTCTCCATCTGTTTGTATCATCTTTAACTTTTTTCATCAGTGTCTCATGGTTTTCTGCATACAGGTCTTTTGTCTCCCTAGGTAGGTTTATTCCTAGGTATTTTATTCTTTTTGTTGCAGTGGTGAATGGGAGTGTTTCTTTAATTTCTCTTTCAGATTTTTCATCATTAGTGTACAGGAATGCAGGAGATTTCTGTGCACTCATTTTGTGTCCTGCAACTTTACCAAATTCATTGATTAGCTCTAGTAGTTTTCTGGTGGTATCTTTAGGATTCTGTACGTGTAGTATCATGTCATCTGCAAACAGTGACAGTTTTACTCCTTCTTTTCCAATTTGTATTCCTTTTCTTTCTTTTTCTTCTCTGATTGCCATGGCTAGGACTTCCAAAACTATGTTGAATAATAGTGGGGAGACTGGACATCCTTTTCTTGTTCGTGATCTTAGAGGAAGTGCTTTCAGTTTTTCACCAGTGAGAATGATGTTTGCTGTAGGTTTGTCGTATATGGCCTTTATTATGGTGAGGTAGGTTCCCTCTATACCCACTTTCTGGAGAGTTTTTTATCATAAATGGGTGTTGAATTTTGTCAAAAGCTTTTTCTGCATCTATTGATGATCATATGGTTTTTCTTCTTCAGTTTATTAATATGGTGAATCACATGGATTGACTTGCGTATATTGAAGAATCCTTGCATCCCTGGGATAAATCCCATTTGATCGTGGTGTATGATCCTTTTAATGTGTTGTTGGATTCTGTTTGCTAGTGTTTTGTTGAGGATTTTTGCATCTATATTCAACAGTGATATTGGTCTGTAATTTTCTTTTTTTATAGTGTCTTTGTCTGGTTTTGGTATCAGGGTGATGGTGGCCTCATAGAGTGAGTTTGGGAGTGTTCCTTCCTCTGCAAATTTTTAGAAGAGTTTGAGAAAGAGGGGTGTTAGCTCTTCTCTAAATGTTTGATATAATTCACCTGTGAAGCCATCTGGTCCTGGACTTTTGTTTGTTGGAAGATTTTTAGTCACAGTTTCAATTTCATTACTTGTGATTGGTCTGTTCATATTTTCTATTTCTTCCTGGTTCAGTCTTGGAAGGTTATACCTTTCTAAGAATTGGTCCATTTCTTCCAGGTTGTCCATTTTATTGGCATAGAGTTGCTTGTAGTAGTGTCTTATGATGCTTTGTATTTCTGCGGTGTCTGTAACTTCTCTTTTTTCATTTCTAATTTTATTGATTTGAGTCCTCTCAAATCAATCTTTTTCTTGATGAGTCTGGCTAATGGTTTATCAGTTTTGTTTATCTTCTCGAAGAACCAGCCTTTAGTTTTATTGATCTTTGCTATTGTTTTCTTTGTTTCTATTTCATTTATTTCTCCTCTGATCTTTATGACTTCTTTCCTTCTGCTAACTTTGGGTTTTGTCTGTTCTTTCTCTAGTTCCTTTAGGTGTAAGGTTAGATAGTTTATTTGAGGTTTTTCTTGTTTTTTTTTTTTTTTTTCTTGTTTCTTGAGGTAGGCTTGTATTGCTATAAACTTCCCTCTTAGAACTGCTTTTGCTGCATCCCATAGGTTTTGGATCATTGTGTTTTCATTGTCATTTGTCTCTAGGTATTTTTTGAGTTCCTCTTTGATTTCTTCAGTGATCTCTTGGTTATTTAGTAACGTATGTTTAGCCTCCATGTGTTGGTGTTTTTTACATTTTTTTCCCTATAATTGATTTCTAATCTCATAGCATTGTGGTCATAAAAGATGCTTGATATGATTTCAGTTTTCTTAAATTTACTGAGGCTTGATTTGTGACCCAAGATGTGATCTATCCCGGAGAATGTTCCGTGCGCACTTGAGAAGAAAGTGTAATCTGCTGTTTGGGGATGGAGTGTCCTATAAATATCAGTTAAATCTATCTGGTCTATTGTGTCATTTAAAGCTTCTGTTTCCTTCTTAATTTTCTGTTTGGATGATCTGTCCATTGGTGTAAGTGAGGTGTTAAAGTGCCCCACTGTTATTGTCTTTCTGTCGATTTCCTCTTTTAGAGCTGTTAGCAGTTGCCTTATGTATTGAGGTACTCCTATGTTGGGTGCATATATATTTATAATTGTTATATCTTCTTCTTGGATTGATCCCTTGATCATTATGTAGTGTCCTTCCTTGTCTCTTGTAACATTATTTTAAAGTCTATTTTATCTGCTATGAGTATTGCTACTCCAGCTTTCTTTTGATTTCCACTGGCTTGGAATATCTTTTTCCATCCCCTCACTTTCAGTCTGTATGTGTCCCTAGGTCTGAAGTGGGTTTCTTGTAGACAGCTTATATATGGGTCTTGTTTTAGTATCCATTCAGCCAGCCTGTGTCTTTTGGTTGGAGCATTTAATCCGTTCACATTTAAGGTAATTATCCATAGGTATGTTCCTGTTACCATTTTCTTAATTGTTTGGGGCTTGTTTTTGTAGGTCCTTTTCTTCTCTTGTGTTTCCCACTTAGAGAAGTTCCTTTAGCATTTGTTGTAGAGCTGGTTTGGTGGTGCTGAATTCTCTTAGCTTTTGCTTGTCTGTAAAGCTTTTGATTTCTCTATCAAATCTGAATGAGATCCTTGCCGGGTAGAGTAATCTTGGTTGTAGATTCTTCCCTCTCATCACTTTAAGTATATCATGCCACTCCCTTCTGGCTTGTAGAGTTTGTGCTGAGAAATCAGCTGTTAACCTTATGGGAGTTCCCTTCTATGTTATTTGTCATTTTTCCCTTGCTGCTTTCAATAATTTTTCTTTGTCCTTAATTTTTGCCAATTTGATTACTATGTATCTCGGCATGTTTCTCCTTGGGTTTATCCTGTATGGGATTCTCTGCGCTTCCTGAACATGGGTGGCTATTTCCTTTCCCATGTTAGGGAAGTTTTCGACTATAATCTCTTCAGATATTTTCTCGGGTCCTTTCTCTCTGTCTTCTCCTTCTGGGACCCCTGTAATGCAAATGTTGTTGCGTTTGATATTGTCTCAGAGGTCTCTTAGGCTGTTTTCATTTCTTTTCATCCTTTTTTCTTTATTCTGTTCCACAGCAGTGATTTCCACCATTCTGTCTTCCAGGTCACTTGTCCATTCTTCGGCCTCAGTTTTCTGCTCTTGATTCCTTCTAGTGTAGTTTTCATTTCAGTTATTGTATTGGTCATCTCTGTTTTTTTATTCTTTAATTCTTCTAGGTCTTTGTTAAACGTTTCTTGCATCTTCTCGATCTTTGCCTCCATTCTTTCCCCGAGGTCCTGGATCATCTTCACTGTCATTATTCTGAATTCTTTTTCTGGAAGGTTGCCTATCTCCACTTCATTTAGTTGTTTTTCTGGGGTTTTATCTTGTTCCTTCATCTGGTACATAGCCCTCTCTCTGCCTTTTCATCTTGTCTATCTTTGTGTGAATGTGGTTTTTCTTCCACAGGCTGCAAGACTGTAGTTCTTCTTGCTTCTGCTGTCTGCCCTCTGGTGGATGAGGCTATCTAAGAGGCTTGTGCAAGCTTCCTGATGGGAGGGACTAGTGGTGGGTAGAGCTGGGTATTGCTCTGGTGGGCAGAGCTCAGTGAAACTTTAATCTGCTTGTCTGCTGATGGGTGGGGCTGAGTTTCCTCCCTGTTGGTTGTTTGACCTGAAGTGACCCAGCACTGGAGCCTACAGGCTCTTTGGTGAGGCTAATGGCAGACTCCGGGAGGGCTTATGTGAAGGAGTACTTCCCAGAACTTCTGCCGCCAGTGTCCTTGTCCCCACGGTGAGCCACAGCCATCCCCCGCCTCTGCAGGAGACCCTCCAACACTAGGAGGTAGGTCTGGTTCAGTCTCCTACGGGGTCACTCCTCCTTCCCCTGGGTCCTTATGCACATACTACTTTATGTGTCCCCTCCAAGAGTGGAGTCTCTGTTTCCCCCAGTCCTGTCGAAGTCCTGCAATCAAATCCCACTAGCCTTCAAGGTCTGATTCTCTAGGAATTCCTCCTCCCGTTGCCGGACCCCCAGGTTGGGAAGCCTGACGTGGGGCTCAGAACCTTCACTCCAGTGGGTGGACTTCTGTGGTATAATTGTTCTCCAGTTTGTGAGTGACCCACCCAGCACTTATGGGATTTTATTTTATTGTGATTGTGCCCCTCCTACTGTCTCATTGTGGCTTCTCCTTTGTCTTTGGATGTGGGGTATCTTTTTTGGTGAGTTCCAGTGTCTTCCTGTCTATGATTGTTCATCAGTTAGTTGTGATTCCTGTGCTCTCGCAAGAGGGAGTGAACACATGTCCTTCTACTCCGCCGTCTTGAACCCAAGCCTTCCAGACCTTTAGTCCTGTTTGTCAGTTTCTGATGAAGCCAAACTCAAGAGCACATGGCCAGTCAGGATTCATAATACTATTAAGTATTTTAAGATGGCTCTATGTACATATATCCAATCATCACATAGTACACATTAAATATATAACAATCTTATTTGTCAGTTATACCTCAGTAAAGCTGAAATTTTAAATTTAAAAAAAGATACCTGTAAATGATATAAATGAAAAACAGATGTACAAGAAGTCTAAATGAATGGAGATATGCCAAAATGATAATAGTGACTGGGTTAGGCTAGTGTGATTCTGGAGTTTTTTTGGTTTGTTTTTGTGTGTGTGTGTGTGTGTGTGTGTGTGTGTGTGTGTGTGATTGTGTTTTCTAAATGTTTTATAATATAGTTTGTATTTCTTTCTTAGGAAATATTTGTTCATTGTAAGTATAGTTTTAAGTAGGTAATAATTAAATTGGAAAATACAGAAAGGGAAATAAGAAAAACAAAACCACCTGTAGTCCCACCACTCAAATATACTTACTGTTTACCTTTTGGTGTGCTTCTAGTCTTTTTGTTTGTTTGTTTGTTTTTTCTTCCACTGCGCTGCACTACTGGTGGGATGAGATCTTAGTTCCCCAACCAGGGATCGAACCCCAGCCCATGGTAGTGAAGCACCGAGTCCTAACCACTGGACCACCAGGGAACTGACTCTGGTCTTTTTTTTAAACCATAGGATTTATGTGTTTTTTAAAAATTGTAATCATTCTGCGTAATTCTTTTTATCATTTACTGTCACTTTAGTAATAATTCTATTCCTTTTATGATACTAAAAATCACCCTTTAGACAAAGCTGTTTCCGGGAAACCTCAGTGCATCATTGCGTTGCATCAGGATCCTAGAAATCTGACCTTAAAATAATTTTTTTATACTCTTATTTGTGCGGTATGTTCATGTACGTGGAGACCTCTTCAAAAGCCAGTGAGGGAACAGGTGAAAACAGTAAGAAGAAAAGAATTTTAGAATTTATTGTGCAACGTCAAATGAGCCGGCTAAGGGTGGTGATAGGAAGTTGTTCAAGGTGAGGTACCAGCAGGGTCCAGCCGTGTGCCAGCGCCACCTAGTGGTTTTGGTTATGAACCATCTGCATTCTTGGTCTCACTTCTGTGAGTCTGAGAGCTGGGCCCCTGGGTTCTAGGCCTTGCTCCAGGACTCTGCCTCTCATCTCTGCTTAGCCTACTGAAAATGGAGCAAGATTACTGTCAGCACACGAATGCCTAGGAGATGTACATATAGGTGCTTGCATGATGAGCACCCAAGGGGCACTGAGTAAAAGGCAGAAGGGCTCAGGAATCTATGAAACGAAACATTCAGCTGGGAAGACAGAAGTTTGGAATTCTGGCCCCTGAGATGCCACCAAATCATCATCCTTTTTACGAATCTCGTTTTTAATAAATCTCTTCTCCACTTGTAACTCATTTACCTTATTATCCGAAAAAGTGTGTGTCAGTCCTTTCTCTGACAGATGTTTTGATTAGGCTGTTGAGGTGCCAGGTAGCACAAGAGAAGACACCCTGGTTTGTTAGAGCCATAAAGGGCTGATAGGAATCCAGTTCTACCACTTACTAGCCCTGTGGCTCAGGCTAAGTCACTTAATCTTTCCCCACTCAGTTTCCTCATTCCTCAAATGAAGATAATCATAGCTTTTTTGCTAGGTTATAATAATGACGATAGCCATTTTTATAATAAAAATCTTTATTGTTAAGTCAGGTTATGTCAAAACAATTAAAAATTAAATTGAGTTTAGTAATTCCAGGACACACAGGTTTTTCCCTTTTT
Organism: Lipotes vexillifer; assembly: GCF_000442215.2. NCBI lineage: Eukaryota > Metazoa > Chordata > Mammalia > Artiodactyla > Lipotidae > Lipotes > Lipotes vexillifer. The sequence goes on along the minus strand of NW_006798559.1, from coordinate 237,470 downwards.
TAACGTTTCTGAAGCAGGATGTGTTGGTGACATGCCATTGTTTTTGCTTTCTTAACAGTTATGTAAAATGTACTCCTTACGCTCTCTGGTATTGTAAATGAAATGTGATAATTAGGTCAGCAGAGTGTTTGAGACTCTCCAGGGAGAGAACTGTTTTAAGTGCTCTTGGTGGTATCTGTAAACCCTGAACATGACAACTGGTTATATGAGGTCTGATGGTGACAGTTCCCTCACTGCTCTGTTACCAGTCTCAGATGTGAACCTATGAGCTACCCTTTCTAGGAAGTTCATTTGGAAAGCGTGTGTTGAGGGACTTCCCTGGCGGTCCAGTGGTTAAGACTCTGCGCTTCTGTTGCCGGGGTCATGGGTTTGATCCCTGGTCGGGGAACTAAGATCCCTCATGCTGCACAGTGCAGCCAAAAAGAAGAGGAAAAAAAAAAAAAACTGAAAAGGAAAGCGTGTGTTCTAGTCACTGAGATTACACAGAGCACAGTTCATAATTCAGCAGCCTGTAGCATTTAGCACCACACAGTACACATGAAGTGAGTAATGGTGGGCTGTTTTGAAGAGGGTACGTAGGAGGGTGGATGTAATCCCTTCTCTAATTCTGTTGGTTCTTTCTCTGCTGTATAGACTGCTGCTTTCTCTCAAGTACTCTTCGAGGGCTGAATGGGATGTTGCATGGAAAATACCTGGTATCTATTCAACCAAGTACATAACCACAGGTTTTACAGGCATATCTTGTTTTATTGTTCTTTACTGTGCTTCGAAGATATTACATTTTTTATGAATTGAAGGTTTATAGCAATCTTGCATCCAGCAAGTCTGTCGGCATCATTTTTCCAACAGCCTTTGCTCACTTTGTGTCTCTGGGTCACGTTTCAGTAATTCTCGCAATATTTCAAATTTATTCATTATTATTATTATAATCGTTATGCTGACCTGTGATCCCTGATCTTTGATGTCACTATTGCAAAAATATTACAACTCACTGAAGGCTCAGATGATAGCACCTTTTTTTTTTTTTTTTTTTTTTTT
>NW_006798559.1:227846-236383 GCF_000442215.2 Lipotes vexillifer | reverse complement strand
CCCGCGTCTCCTGCATCGGCAGGCGGACTCTCAAGCACTGCGCCACCAGGGAAGCCCGATAGCACCTTTTGACAAAGTATTTTTAATTAGGGTATGTGCATATTTTTTTAGACATAATGCCACTGCACACTTAACAGACTACAGTACAGTGCAAACGTAACTTTTATACGCACTGGGAGGGACTTCCCTGGCGGTCCAATGGTTAAGACTCTGCTCTTCCACTGTAGGGGGTGCAGATTCCATCCCTGGTCAGGGAACTAAGATCCCACATGCCGTGCAGCACAGCAAAAAAAAGAAAAAATTTCTTTTTCAAAAAAAATAGATTGATGCATCGAGAAAGCAAAAAGTGTGTGTGATTTGCTTTGCTGCAAATAAAGCAGTAAACGGAACCTGCAGTAGCTCTGAGGTCTGCCCGTACTCTCCATCTCCTCGGCAACTGTCCTTAGTCTTTTTCTCTCTGTCTTTCAGTCTAATAAAGTTCCTGTTGTTCAGCACCCGCACCACATGCATCCGTTGACGCCCCTCATCACCTACAGCAACGACCACTTCTCCCCTGGCTCCCCTCCCACACACCTCTCCCCAGAGATCGATCCAAAGACAGGTGAGTCAGTGGCTGCTCAGTCTGGACCAGCTCCACAGCTCCAGTGGGGGTGGGCTTTTCTTCTCGGGCAGTATTTCAGCCCTGGAATCGGACAGACCTGGGCTCAAACCATGTCTCCAACTCTCAATTGTCTCTAACCCTGCCCACTAAGTTTAGCCTTTTCAGTTCGCTCATCAGTGCCTTACGTGTCCCTTCTGCATCACTGGGTCATTGTGAGGATGAAAGGAGATTAAATGAGATGATGCACAGGGCCTGGCTCCACAGCAAAGCATTTGGTGTTGCCACTGCTTCTTCTATGTTAGAATGTCTTAAAACTTTAAGATTGGAAGGGGGGGAAAACAATCTCCTTTCTCATTGACTTTGAAGTCTAGCCGGCTACGGGCTGTGCCTCCTTAAACCAAAACCTAGGCCCTAAACTGAACATATGGAAGTAAACAGTCTAGCCAGACATAAGTATAGCTGTAAAGCAGTAGACTGAGTTGGCTTGTTTTTAACTTGCTCACCCAAACTCCATCCCAGAGGGAGCAAGAGTCTTCCTAAAATTCCCATAGCGTTTCCATGGGTCAAAGCATTTTTGGAGCTCCTCCTTAGAGAAATCACAGCTACTACGAGTTACAGATAATAAGGAGGACAAATGTGGAACAGAGATCCAAAGTTTATCTTTCCATGAATGAGGCAGCTTTTCTAGCTGATGACTCTGGGGATATCTTGGGTCTGTCAGTCCAAAATTTCCTGCCTGTGTCTTGGACGACTCCTGTATGAGCAGCTGGAAGTTACTGGTGACAGAGGGCAGGGATAATAAAAGAAAGGGCCTTCCAAGCTCCAGGGCACCTGGGAATACAGGGCAAGGAACCTCCTGTTTGATATTATTTTAAGGTGTTAATGTAGGGCCAAGGAATTGTCTGACACATCTCTCTTTGGAAGCAGGAATCCCCCGGCCCCCTCACCCATCTGAGCTGTCTCCGTATTACCCACTGTCTCCCGGAGCTGTCGGGCAAATCCCCCATCCCCTCGGCTGGCTCGTCCCACAGTAAGGAAACTTACAGCCTTTCTTACCCTCCCTCCTTCCTTATGCTGAGTTCTAACTTCTGTACCTCCAGCCGGTCCTGGTGGTCTGTATACAGACGCCCCCCCCTCCCCCACATGGAGCCCTCTCACCAAAGCCCAGGACTCAGACCTCCCTGCTCTCCCCAGGGCAGTGTCCCCCCAACTCTTCCTTCCTACTTCCTGCCTTTACTTATCATCCTTTCCTCCCAACCGCCTCTCCTTCCCTGTCCTGAACATTCCCATTCTAGCCAATTTGCTGACCAGATTTCCTTGCTCCTGGCCCTTACAGGCAAGGACAGCCCATGTACTCCCTTCCTCCCGGCGGCTTCCGGCACCCCTACCCTGCACTCGCCATGAATGCCTCAATGTCCAGGTGAGTCCTGGGACTGGAGCTGTGAGCAGGAAGTGGCAGTACAGGGAATGGTTGTCTACCAGCGTCCCTGCCATTTCTGACCATTACACAGCTTTCTCTTGGCAGTAAGCGAGGAGGCAGGTGCTCACCTTTCCTCCCTCCTCTCTGATAAGCTGGGGATGGAGACCATAGGCTCAGCCCACTCTTGCCCCATCTCTCTAAGAGAAGCATTTCAAAGCCCTCGCACTCAACCCTCCTGCACGTCCCCTCACGGGCTGGGCTGGGCTTTGTGGCACTGAAGCATTTTGAGTACGTCACTCTGAAGCTGGGAGATGAATTGTTCCTGCAGTGATGTCAGGAGAGGGGAACAGTGAAAGGGGATTTCTGTCTCAGTGGCCGATCTACCTGACAGTGGTACCGCCAGTGACAAAAGAAGTGCAACCCACAGCCTAAGCCCTTCTTTCCCCCCTGTGTACTCTGGCCTCAGACCCGCTGCATCTTCTTTTGTGTTTTTCATCCTACCTGCTTTCAGCACCAGATATAGGAAGCCTGCACGCTTGTGGGGGGGAGGTTTGTTGGGTGTTTCCCAAACCGGTTCTGCCGAGGTCAGTGCATGGCCTTCCGTTGCTCCACCACTGCCACAGCAGAGGTGTTTACACGCCTCCACCATCAAGACTGGGGGCCCGCCACATCCTCTGTGACAAGCATTCTGCCTGAATCCCTCTGTTGTCTTTGTTTCCATCTGGTACACAGTCTGGTTTCCAGTCGGTTCTCCCCTCACATGGTGGCTCCGGCCCATCCTGGTCTGCCCACCTCAGGGATCCCCCACCCCGCTATCGTCTCCCCCATCGTCAAGCAGGAACCGGCGCCCCCCAGCCTGAGCCCGGCCGTGATCGCGTGAGTAACAGGCAGCCTGATGGGGGGTGGCCAGTCTCTGAGCAGCGAGTGCCATGGGTTGCTTTCTTGGGGACATTCAGCTGGCAGCCCGGCAGCTTCATCAACTACACCCTCTCCCTTGGGAACTGTTCCCTTTGACCCCTGGAGTTCCCATCCTCTCAGAGACACCGTGCATCTCTTCTCACATTAAGGAAAGTTTTACAACCAGGACTTTGAGGCTGAAAGAGAACCTGAGAGAGCTTTTAGCTTCCTTCTCCCCCTCCCACCCCGCCCCCCCATACACGCGAAAATTGTAAGGCCCAGAAAGGAGAATATTCTCAAGGTCACATGGCTGACCGGTGGCAGAGCTGTGCCCAGCACCAAGGCCTGTGCTTTGTCCACTGTGCCATAAAGACAGCAGGAAAGCCAAAGTCGGTGCCTCATAGCCGAGGAGACCTCCCCTCTCCGTTTCTGCCTAAGTGCCCTGCCCCCTCCTCTTTCTCACCCGCAGCCAGTGCATCCCAGCTCTCACCACCACCCTCTGTTCCATTGTCAGGAAGTTGTCCTTTCCTGGAATATGGCCGGAGGTCTGTCAGAGGCTAGGAACTAGGTGCTCAGGCTCTGAAAGCAGCCCCGGGCAACTTGCATTATCATCCAAGCAACAGCATCTCCCTCCCCAGAGGCAGACAGCCCTTAGCCTCCTAGAGAGATGACAGCTGATACCAGCTAACCTACAGCCTTATGACTTCCCAGGAAATCACCTGTCACAGTGAAAAAAGAGGAAGAAAAGAAACCCCACGTGAAGAAGCCTCTTAATGCCTTCATGTTATATATGAAGGAGATGAGGGCCAAGGTGGTGGCCGAGTGCACCCTGAAGGAAAGTGCAGCCATTAACCAGATCCTGGGGAGAAAGGTAAGGCCTGCCCTTGTGCTCCAGGCTGTGCGGCTCAGCGTCCCCCACGCTCACCGCTCTGTCCTCGCTGGTCCTCTCTCCCGCAGTGGCACAACCTGTCCCGAGAAGAACAGGCCAAGTACTATGAACTGGCCCGGAAGGAGCGGCAGCTTCACTCGCAGCTCTACCCGACCTGGTCAGCCCGGGACAACTACGTACGTGCCCATCAGACAGCAGGAGCAGCCTCTGCCGAGAGCAAGAGGGGCAAAGGAAGCTGACTCCATTGATAGAGGACCCTGTCAACGGAGTCAGCTTCCAGGGAGGCCAGGGAGAAGTCTGTATTTCTCTAGAGATAAGGAAGACATTTTAGTTCTCAGGAAGGCAACAAGGCCATGGTTTGGTATCCTGGGGACAGAATCAAATTTGTGCCTGTCCCGTTGGAAGTGGACTCAGCCTTTAATTCCATAATTCAGGGTGCAGTGTGAGCTGTGTGCTAGCTCTGTGGTCAGTGTCTCTAGCCAAGGGTTCCCAACCTGGGGCTCAGAGACCAATGCGTAAGCCGCTGCCTGCGTTTTTGATGACTCCCTGAAACTGGGAAGGTTTTTGTATGTATGTTGTCACTTGCTTTTTTTGTGCCAAAAGGCTGCATAGCTGCGTTAGTTTTTTGGGGTTTATTTGGGGTTTTTTCCCCAATTGAACCCACGCCCTCGGCAGTGAAAGCACAGAGTCCTAACCACTGGACAGCTGGGGAATTCCCAGCTGCATTAGATTTTCAGTGAGACCTGGGACCCCTCAGAAAAGATCAGGAAACTTACACTGTTCTAGGGAGAGAAATGGAAAAGTAAGCCTGAAGGGCAGGAAAAGAATGAGGCCTTCCGAGAAAGCCGGGACACGGGAGCTGGAGGGAGGGGATCCAGTGCGGGAGGGAAGACGTGTTCCAGGCAGGCTCACTGCGCCACCTTATGAGGCTGCTGCGGGGAGTGTGATCTGGGTGCCCAGTGCAGGAAGAATCCTGTCTCCCCGCTTCATAGCTGGGAGTCCCTCAGAAAAGCCGGTTATTCTGTCCCTGGTTACCTCTTCCTTTGGCCGTATCTTTCAGGGTAAGAAAAAGAAGAGGAAGCGAGAAAAGCAGCTGTCCCAGACCCAGTCCCAGCAGCAAGTCCAGGAGGCAGACGGTGAGTCCTCAGGAGGGCCCTGCGTCTTTACCTCTTTTTCCCACTGTCCCAGCTACACCCGCCAGCACTTTGTACCCGGGTCTCTGATGGACATGGTGACAATGCCGTATTATGATAGCTGCCATTTTCAAGGCCTCAGCCTTGTGTACACTCGGGGGGGGGTGTTATTAATATCCCCTTTTTGGAGATGATCTGTTAAGAGGCTCGAAGAAGTGAAGGGATTTTTCCAGTCACTCTGCTTGTTAAATGGTCCAGCACTTTGTCACTTGGAAGGCTCTTTTCAATTCAGTTGAGTTGTGTCTTATTTGAGGGTTAGGTTCTAAAATCAATGCATAAGGTAAAAACTGAATGTCGCTGAAATGATCCTTGAAATTCCCTTAGGAAGGCAGCCCATGAGGAATGGACATATCACCTATCAGTGAGTCCAGTAGAATCAGGTTTTCTTCCAATGTTTGTTTGGTCGAATATCAGAAATGATTGTTCACTTGGATTGGGGGGGGGCCCTTTGTGCCACAAATATCTAGTGTATCTTTTTACACCAGAATCACACCCAGCAGAGAGATGCTCACACTGTGACCAGTATTTCATTCAAGCCCTCCCATCTCATGCTCACTCCAGGACAAGTGCAAAACTTGTTTAGTTCCATCTATAGTGCTTTTTTTGGGGGGGGGGGGCATCTCATGCTCACTCCAGGACAAGTGCAAAACTTGTTTAGTTCCATCTATAGTGCTTTTTTGGGGGGGGGGGAGGGGGAGAGCTGTACCACCCAGTTTGTGGGATCTTAGTTCCCTGACCAGGGATCAAACCCAGGGCCACAGCAGTGAAAGCGCCAAGTCCTGACCCCTGGACTGCCAGGGAAGTCTCCTAAAGTGCTCTTTATCACGTTGCTTTTCTTTTCATCTCCTTTCCTACCTTTCTAATATCTGTATAATTTGCGTATTCATCTCCATAGGAGTACATGTAAGTTAACTATGTATATGATGCAAAATCCACTGTATACCACATTGCTTAGCAGATGCTGTACTATCTCTGACAGCACCATAAACCAAAGATCTTAAAGCAAATTGAGTGGAGATCCATTCCCAGAATGATGAGATTTCAGCAGTAAGATGATGATGTGATAGGCTGAGCTATTTTCCTTCCAGGCAGGATCTGAATGGGTCTTTGGCATTTGGGCATTGCCCCTTGTCTGTGCTCTAGGTGTCTTGAAAGCCATAGCCGTCATTTCAGGTTCTCACTTCCCTCCCTGTACGCATTCTTGTTTCCGGAGTTGATGTGTACAGCTGGGCTTCCTCGGCAACCTCCGCCTCCCCCCGCGCTCCTAGCTGCTAACTCTTTTGTGTGGTTTTTTTTTTTCCCCTAGGTGCTCTGGCCTCCAAAAGCAAGAAGCCATGTGTCCAGTACCTGCCCCCTGAGAAGCCCTGTGACAGTCCTGCCTCCTCCCACGGCAGCATGCTGGACTCGCCGGCCACACCCTCCACGGCCTTGGCCTCCCCAGCTGCCCCGGCCGCCACCCACTCAGAGCAAGCCCAGCCCCTCTCCCTCACCACCAAGCCAGAGACCCGAGCCCAGCTGGCTCTCCACTCGGCTACCTTCCTGTCAGCGAAGGCTGCCGCCACCTCCTCTGGCCAGATGGGCAGCCAGCCCCCCGTCCTGTCCCGGCCCCTCCCCCTGGGGTCCGTGCCCACAGCTCTGCTGACGTCCCCCCCTTCCTTCCCAGCCACGCTCCATGCCCACCAGGCCCTCCCCGTGCTCCAGGCCCAGCCTCTTTCCTTGGTCACCAAGTCTGCCCACTAAGCTGCCCACTGACCTATGCAGGCTGTCACGTGACTCATCGAGTAGTAATGATGCAGAAGAAGAAAAAGAAAAAAAAAAGGAAACTTTATTGGTCAATATTTGACCACTCTGGACTGTTCTGTAAAGTGACTGGTAACAGCAGCACTTTACATTTTGTAGATGTAACCAGTAGCTGATCTTAAGGCTTTTTTAAAAAACAAAACAAAACAAAACAAAAATCTTTAAAAAACAAGAACTGAAAAGTAGTGTGTTATTCTTCCTGTATGTGCAGCGGTGGATGGACCTGGGCAGAAGGCACCTCTGTCTCTACCTCCTGGACTCTCTGCCCTCCTGCCTCTTCCCATCACCCCCCAGCATCCCGGCTTCCCCCACTCAGCCTGCCTGTTGGCCATTGCTGCCATTTCTAGCCCGCAGCCTCTTCATCTACATCCCATTCCCAGACATTCCCTTTTACCTGGCCCACGTTTTTCTCCTTTGCTCAGCTCCGTGGGTTCTTGCCTTCACCTTCGTCCTCTGCCCAGTGTAAGGCTGTCACCATGTGAGAAGACACCTCAGCCTCATTTGTCTCCACCAGCATCCCTTTTCCCTCAGTGGCCATAATGCCCCGGTCTCCAGCTTTTGGCGGGGGAAGAGGTCCTCTGCAGTGGTTCTTCCCCGCATTTAAAGGGACTCAAGGTGCCTGCCACTTCCTCAGTGAAGAAGCCTGTGTACCCCCCCCCCCGCCCCTTACCAGTCGAGATGTCCCCTCACAGCCCCAGAGTGGCAGACAGGACCTGGCTTCGAGGTCTGGCTCCTGTCACCCAGGTCCGTGCTAGCACAATCTGCCAAAGCTCTAAAGACCCTCCTCCTTCCCCCATCACCTCACATGCTTCTGTGTGTATTTCTTTTCATTTTTATGGGGTTTTTTGGAGCAATTTAAACTCCCAGTTGTTTATTTTCACAAAAGAAAATAAAATTGCAGTTGCAAGACCTTTTCTGAGTATTTTAGTCCTTTTCTTGAATCAAGCCCCCTTCACACCAAGCCCTGCGTGAGATTTTTGCAGACATGCAAAGGAGGAATGCTGCTTATTGGAAGGGGATATAAATCATGACTGACACGACTAGAAAAATTCAACCCAGTTTCCAGCCTCGAATGTGCACAGACCAGTCAGTATAGATAACTGAGATACAAAGGGATGAATCATTTTATTTTCGTTTGTCCTCTTGTAATTGCCAAGATAGGAGAGGTATCCTTGGATTGCTTTGCATGTATCTAGCACTGCAATTAATTTTTTTTGTTGTTACGGTGTTATTGAGGTATAATTCACATAACATACAATTCACCCGTTTAAAGTGTACAGTTCGGGACTCCCCTGGTGGCGCAGTGGTTAAGAATCCGCCTGCTAAGGCAGGGGACACGGGTTCAGTCCCTGGTCCAGGAAGATCCCACATGTTGCGGAGCAACTAAGCCCATGCGCCACAACTACTGAGCGCGCGTGCCACAACTACTGAAGCCCGTGCTCCTAGAGACCGTGCTCCACAAGAGAAGCCACCACAGTGAGAAGCGTGCGCACCACAACAAAGAGTAGCCCCCACTCGCCGCAACTAGAGAAAGCCTGCGTGCAGCAACGAAGACCCAGCACAGACAAAAAAAAAACAAAACAGCACAACACATGAAGTGTACAATGGTTTTGACTGTGTTCAAAGTTGTGTACCCAACATCACACTGGACTTCAGAACATTTTCATTACTTCAAAAAGAATCCCCGGGCTTTCCTGGTGGTGCAGTGGTTGAGAGTCCGCCTGCCGATGCAGGGGG
>NW_006798559.1:224282-226262 GCF_000442215.2 Lipotes vexillifer | reverse complement strand
GCTCAGCCTGCGCGTCCGGAGCCTGTGCTCCGCAATGGGAAAAAAAAAAAAAAAAGAATCCCCATGCCCTTTAGAACTTACCCTCCACTTCCTCCTTCTCACACCCCCATCCCCACCTCCAGCCCTAAACAACCATGAAGCTACTTTTTTTTTTAACATCTTTATTGGAGTGTAACTGCTTTACAATGTTGTGTTAGTTTCTGCTGTATAACAAAGTGAATCAGCTATACATATACATATATCCCCGTATCTCTTCCCTCCGGCGTCTCCACCCTCCCACCCTCCCTATCCCACCCCTCTAGGTGGTCACAAAGCATCGAGCTGATCTCCCTGTGCCATACAGCTGCTTCCCACTAGCTATTTTGGTAGTGTATGTATGTCAGTGCTACTCTCTCACTTCGTCCCAGCTTACCCTTCCCCCTCCCCGTGTCCTCAAGTCCATTTTCTGCGTCCATGAATCTACTTTTTATCTCTGGGTTTGTCGGTTCTGGACATTTCGTTTAAATGGAATCATACACTGTGTGGTCCTTTCTCACTGACTTCTTTCAGCAGAATATTTTCAAGATTCATCCATGTTGTAACCTGTATCGGCACATCATTCCCTTCTTTTTTTTAATGATGGTAAAATAGATAAATAACAAAATTCACCACTTTAACCATTTTTAGGTGTACAATTCAGTGGCTTTAATTACCTTCACAGTGTTGTGCAACCATCACCACTGTTTGCAAAACTTTTCATCACCCCAGAGTCTCTATAACCATTAAGCAATAACTCCCTCATTCCCCGCCCCTCAGCTCCTAGTAACCTCTAATCTACTTTCTCTTTCAATGAATTTGCCTATTCTAAATATTCCATATAAATGGAATCATAAAACATTTGTCCTTTTGTGCCTGGCTTATTTAACTTAGCATGTTTTCAAGGTGCATTCATGTTGTAATGTATCAGAATTTCTTTTTTTTGGGGGGGGGGGCGCGGTACGCGGGCCTCTCACTGTCGTGTCCTCTCTTGTTGCAGAGCACAGGCTCCAGACGCGCAGGCTCAGCGGCCATGGCTCACGTGCCCAGCCGCTCCTCAGCATGTGGGATCTTCCCGGACCGGGGCACAAACCCGTGTCCCCTGCATCGGCTGGCGGACTCTCAACCACTGCACCACCAGGGAAGACCCCAGAATTTCATTTTTTTTTAAGCCTTGTCTTCCTTTACCTTTTTTTGAGTACTTGCCAGATTTTTTTACCCTACTCAGACATACAGCTTTTTAAATTGTGGTAAATATAAAAAATATAAAAAATATATATTATATATATTATATATAATATATATATATAAAGTGGACAATCTAGTGGCATTAAGTACATTCACAATGTTGTGCAACCGTAACCACTAACAACTTCCAGAACCATTTCATCATCCCAAACAGAAACTCCATACCTATTAAATATTAACTCCCCATTCCTCCCTCCCCCCAGACTTTAAGAACCTGCAATCTACTTTATATCTATAAATTTGCCTATTTTAGGTACCTCATATAAGTAGAATCATACAATACTTGTCCCTTCATGTCTGGCTTATTTCACTTAGCATAATGTTTTCAAGGTTCATCCATATTGTAGCTTGTATTGATATCAGAACTTCATTCCTTTTTATGGCTCAATAATAGTCCATTGTATGTATAAACTACATTTTGTTTATTCATCTATTGATGAACACATGGGTTGTTTCCACATTTTGGCTATTGTGAATAATGTCGCTGTGAACTTTCACATACAAATATAACGTTTGGGGCTTCCCTGGTGGCACAGTGGTTGAGAGTCCGCCTGCCAATGCAGGGGACACAGGGTCGAGCCCTGGTCCGGGAGGATCCCCCATGCTGCGGAGCAACTAGGCCCGTGCTACTGAGCCTGTGCTCTAGAGCCCACGTGCCACAACTACTGAAGCCTGCGCACCTACAGCTCGTGCTCCACAACAAGAGAAGCCACCGCC
>NW_006798559.1:219328-224219 GCF_000442215.2 Lipotes vexillifer | reverse complement strand
AAAAAAAAAAAAAAAATATATATATATATATATATATATATATATATATATATATATATAAAACGTTTGAGTCCCTGTTTTCAATTCTTCGGGGTTTATAGGTAGAAGTGGGATTGCTGGGTCATATTGGTAATTCTATGTTTAACATTTTGAGGAATTGCCAAACTCTTTTTCATAGCAGCTGCAACATTTTACATTCCAATCAGCAATGTTTGAGGGCTCCAATTTCTCGACATCCTCACCAACATATTATTTTCTTTTTTTTAAATACAGTTTTTAAAGGTTACACTCTATTTACAGTTATTACAAAATACTGGCTATATTCCCCATGTTGTACATTATATCTTTTAGCCTATCTTACACCCAGTAGTTTGTACCACCCACTCTCCCACTGGTAACCACTAGTTTGCCCTCTATATCTGTGAGTCTGCTTCTTTTTTGTTATATTCACCAGTTTGTTGTATTTTTTAGATTCCACATATAACTGATGTCATTCAGTATTTGTCTATCTGTCTGACTTATTTCACTTAGCATAATGCCCTCCAAGTCCATCCACGTTGCTGCAAAAGACAAAAGTTTGTGGGGGTTTTTTATGTCTGAGTAGTTTTCCATCGTATATATACACCACATCTTCTTTACGCACTCATCTGTTGATGGGCATTCAGGTTGCTTTCATATCTTGGCGATTGTAAATAATGCTGCTATGAACATTGGGGTGCATGTATCTTTTTGAATTAGCGTTTATGTTTTTTTTCAGATATATAGCCGGGAATGGAATTGCTGGGTCAATATGGTAGTTCTATTTTTAGCTTTTTGAGAAGCCTCCATACTGTTTTCGACAGTGGCTGCACAGATTTACATTCCTACCAACAGTGTACGAGGGTTCCCTTTCCTCCACAGCCTCACCAACATTTGTTATTCGTGTGTTTTTTGATGATAGCCATTATGGCAGGTGTGAGGTGATATCTCTTTGTGGTTTTGATTTGCATTTACTCAACTAATACTAATGATGTTGAACAACCATTCATATGTTTATTAGCCAGTTATCCCAGCACCATTTGTTGAAAAGACTATTCTTTCCCCCGTTGAACAGTCAGCACCCTTGTCAAAAATCAACTGACCATAAATATATAGGTTTATTTCCTGACCCTCAATTCTATTCTATTCATCCATATATCTTTATGCCTGTACCACAGTGTCCTAATTACTGTAATTTTGTAATAAGTTTTAAAATTGGGAAATGAGAGTCGTCTGATTTTGTTTGTCTTTTTCAAGCCTGTATTGGCTATTCTGGGTCTCTTGCATTCTCGTATAAATTTTAGTATCAGCTTGTCAACTTCTGCAAAGATGCCACCTGGGATTTTTATAGGGATTGTGTTGGTAGATCAATTTGGGGAGCATAGATGTTCTAACAATTATGTCTTCCAATCCATGAATACGGGATGTATTTCCATTTATTTAGGGCTTATTTTTTTAAAAAATAATACTTTATTGTTTCAGAGTGTACGTTTTGCATTTCTTTTGTTACATTTATCCTTAAATTTTATTTTATTATTTTCGATACTACTGTAAATGGAATTTTTCTTAATTTCATTTTTAGATTGTCTGTTGCAAGTGTACAGAAACATAATTGATTTTTATATACTGATCTCACATCTTACATCCTTGCTGAACTCGTCCTAATAAATTTTTAGAAAATCCTCAGGATTATCTTTATACAAGATCACGTTATCTGAAAACAGAGATAGTTTTACTTCTTCCTTTTCAATCTGGAGGCTTCTTATTTTGTTTTCTTGCTGAATTGTCTTGGCTACTTACAGTACAAAGTTGAGCAGAAGTGGTGGGAGCAGACATGGTTCCTTATCTCAGGAGGAAAGCATCTAGTCTTTTATCGTTAACTATAATGTTAGTTGTGAGGTTTCTGTACATGCCCCCTTCAGGTTGAGGAAATTCCCTTCTTTTCCAAATTTGTTGAGTATTTTTATCACAAAGAAGTACAAGGAAATGTAAGATTTATTCAAGTTGCACCCTACCATTCCCTTAAACCAAAATTGGTGTGAGTTAGGAGTTAGTGCTAAAATCTGCCTTCTCTACCCCTATTCTAGGTAGCAGCACTTCCTGGAGAAAAACCACACACCTGAAATAGGTGCCACAGTAAATTTTTGCCTCACGTAAGCCAGGCCTATATCCTATATCCAGTCTGTTGGTATTACCTCCCAAATTTATCTTGAGTCCAACCACTTCCCTCCATTCTCACTGTCCCTATGCTAGTCCTACTAGGACTATTGCAACATCCTCCTACCTGATTAACTTCTGAATCCACTCTTCTCTTCCCACCACCCCAAGAGTAGATTCTTCACCCTACGACCAGACTAATCTTCAAAAATTCCCAACTCTGGGGACTTCCCTGGTGGCACAGTGGTTAAGAATCCACCTGCCAATGCAGGGGACACGGGTTTGAGCCCTGGTCTGGGAGTATCCCACATGCCACAAAGCAACTAAGCCCCTGCGCCACAACTACTGAGCCTGTGCTCTAGAGCCCACGAGCCACAACTACTGAAACCCACGTGCTCTAGGGCCCACCTGCCGCAACTACTGAGCCCGCATGCCACAACTACTGAAGCCCGCGCGCCAAGAGCCCATGCTCCACAACAAGAGAAGCCACTGCAATGAGAAGCCCACACACCGCGACGAAGAGTAGCCCCTGCTCGCTACAACTAGAGAAAGCCCGCAGCAACAAAGACCCAACGCAGCCAAAAAACATAAATAAATAATAATTCCCTACTCTATCTTTCCCCTACTTAAACAGCTTTAATGGATTCTCGTTAATGTTAAGATAAAATATAAAACCCTGGACATAGCCCACAAACTCTGCATGATTTGGACCCTTATTTTCTCTCCTGCCTAATGATATGGACACAAGATGAGGCTTAATAATTTGCCATTTCCCTACCTACATGCACAGACACAAGCGCACACAAACACGCACACGAGTGCACCAAGCCAATATCCTTTTTTTAAAATTGAAATACGGTTCAGTGACAATATTGTTAGTTTCAGGTATACTACATAGTGATTTGACATTTGCATACATTACAAAATACACCACGATAAGTCTAGTAACCGTTTGTCCTAAGCCAAATCCTTTAATGCTAGTCAAGTATTTATTTAGGGGAGGTGGAGAGAATTTTAGAAACATTCATTTACCAATTCACTTCCTTAAGCCAGAGTCACAGTTCTGAACTAATTTGTAAAAGATTTCTCACTTCTCTCTGATTCTTATTCTCTCCTTAGTAATGAGGGTGAGAGATTTTCTTACAACAGAGAAACAGAGAGAAGCATATTAAAGGGTTTTTTTTAAAGATTATTTTTTATTTATTTTAATTATTATTTTTATTTTTGGCCACGCCCCTTGGCTTGTGGAATCTTAGTTCCCCAACCAGGGATCGAACCCCAGCCACGGCAGTGAAAGCACAGAGTCCTAACCACTGGACTAAAAGGTTTTAAAATAGCAAAACAAAGTACCTGTTCCTGAAAACTATATTTACATCATATACTAGTCCTTAAAATTCTTCAGAAATTCACCTGACTAGAACTGCATGCCACATAACCCAAATATTGTACTCAGACTGCAGAAGAGTGTTATATCTCCTGGCAGCTGTAATCCTTTTTGGTAGGATTACATTTCAACCTGTGTTAATGGCAACCTAGATCATTTAATACTTAATCTGGCTGGAGGCTCTGCTCCAGTCTCATCCCCCGCCATTTTCTTTTTACTTTTTATAAATTATTATTTACTTATTTTTGGCTGCGTTGGGTCTTCGTTGCTGCGCACGGTCTTTCTCTAGTTGCGGCGGGTGGGGGCTACTCTTCGTTGCGGGGCACAGGCTTCTCACTGCGGTGGCTTCTCTTGCTGTGGAGCATGGGCTCTAGGTGAGCAGGCTTTAGTAGTTGCGGAACGCGGGCTCCGTAGTTGTGGCTCACGGGCTCTAGAGCGCAGGCTCAGTAGTTGTGGCGCACGGGCTTAGTTGCTCCGCGGCATGTGAGATTATCCTTGCCCAGGGCCCGAACCCACGTCCCCTGCATTGGCAGGTGGATTCTTAACCACTGTACCACCAAGGAAGATCCATTTCTTTAAATTTTTATTGGGTACAATTGAAATTGATTTACAATATTGTGCCAGTTTCAGGTGTACAGCAAAGTGAATCTGCCATACAAATACATATAAAGGATGGACTTTTTAGAAAAGATCTTTGGCGACCTCGGAGGGCAGTTTCCGTGGGGTCAGGAGAGAGGGGAGCAGGGTTGCAAAGACTCCCATAACAAAGGTGATGAGGTGGGTTTCCGTTTCCAGATTTCCACATATCTGTGTACGGCAGGGAAAGAACCACGAGAGAGGGAGAAGGTAGAAATGTAGGCAGAACATGGGGCGAAGAGGCGCTGGGCCACAGCGATGTCACTCCCGTGGGATCGTCCGCGGGCCAGGGAGCTCCTGCTCTGCCTATATTGTCTCATAAGTATGAGGACAAATTAGAAAAGAGGGAGTAACGGTCTGTAGCGGCTGCTACGTAGCAAAGAAACCAGAAAAAGGTGGATACGCCTTCCACAGGGGACAATACGGCGCCGACACCAAGAAAAGAAGTCTCACCCCGGAGAGAACAGCTGAACCACACACAGCCGGGCCTTTTCCCAAGCCCCGCCCCTCGACCAGGTATGGCTGTGGGAGACGCACGCAGGAAGGGGTGGGGCACGAGCGCTGAGCCCGCGCGCTGATCTCGCGAGAGCAGTAGAGGGCGGAAGCGCAGTCTGTGCAGGATGAGTTTACGGGTAGTGTTCGTCTTGCTGAGCGTCGCAGCGGCGGGTGAGACCCCCCCCCCGCCCCCCCCTCCGC
>NW_006798559.1:193743-218880 GCF_000442215.2 Lipotes vexillifer | reverse complement strand
CCCCCCGCCTCCCACAACAACTCCTCGACCCACCTCCACTAATCCCAGTCTCGCCGCCAGGCCCACCAATACTCTCCGTGGCCGGTCGCCACCTGACCTCACTTCTTCCCTGCCCGACCCTCGCCACCCCTCCGCTCGCCATCAGCCCCTTCCTCTGTTTGCCCGTTGCAACGTTCTGAGGATTCCTTTCTCTCCGCCTGCCTCTCTTCAGCCAGACGGTTTCTCTGTTTCAGGCTCCGCGCAGTTCGCTTCTTTGTCAGCCTCCTCAGCAGTCGCTGCGAGGGCAGATCCGGCTTCTCCAGCAGACTCCAAGCAGCTCGTGTCGAACCTGCAGCCTGAGCAAGAACACAGTGACAGACTCCCTCTGAATCAGAATGCCACGAATGCCTTCCCTGGCAGTTCGGAACCCGAGCGGCTCCACAAGAATGACAGCCTTGGCAATTCCTCCAGAGACCAGTCCACCGAGTCGGTCTCCACCTTGGAGCCCACCAAGGAGCCCACCAAGTCCGATTTAAACACAGTAACCGACAAAGCTCTGCAGCCTTCCAGAACTGAATCTGGGGGAAAAGTATTGCTAGACTCTGACCGCTCTTTTACCCAGCAGGAGGGAGAAGGTAAGTCTTTAGAACCACCTGAAGATGAGGAGCCCAAGGAGACGGAGGAAGGGGATACAGAGCCTGAAGAGGGTGCACCACCCAAAGACGAGAAAGAAATGCCTGGCTCTGCCTCCAGTGAGAACCGTGAAAGCACAGTTTTGGATTCCTGGAGTAGGGAGAAGGATGACCTTTATAAGGATAATCTTGGAAGTTCCAGTGCAGAGAGCAGCCACTTCTTTGCATATCTGGTGACAGCAGCCATTCTCGTTGCTGTCCTCTATATTGCCTACCACAATAAGCGGAAGGTAAGTCAAGAGTTGCTTTAAGAGGAGGGATGGCGGCTTCCCTGGTGGCGCAGTGGTTGAGAGTCCGCCTGCCGACGCAGAAAACACGTGTTCGTGTCCCGGTCCGGGAAGATCCCACGTGCCGCGGAGCGGCTGGGCCCGTGAGCCACGGCCGCTGAGCCTGCGCGTCCGGAGCCTGTGCTCTGCGCTCTGCTAACGGGAGAGGGCACAACAGTGAGAGGCCCGCGTACTGCAAAAAAAAAAAAAAAAGAGGAGGGATGGGATTTCCTCCACCCTGAAAGCTTGGTGTGTGGGTATCCATCACTCATCTGCCTGTAAGCACTAGGAATTGAAAAACAAACTGCAGTTTCTTCTGAGACCCTGCTAGGGTTCTTTATTCTCTTTTAAAAATTATATATTTTCATGTCTGTTTCCTCTGAGTGCCTTCTGCTGTTGCGTCAGGTGCCAAGTTTAGGACGTTATTATGCTCTGACCCAAATTAGGGTCTCCTCCCGTAATCTTGGAACTTACAGTCTGTCACAGCCTGAGAGGACCTGAGTACCTGACAGTCTGTAAGTAGTTAGAGCCCTTATCTTCCTGTTTCCCGTCTCAAAAACACAGTGCTTCCTGTCTTATTATTTCTAGCTTCCTTTCCCAAGCTTTTGTTTTCCATGTGCAGTGGCAGAAAGAATGGTTACATAGTCTTCAACACCAACAGCAGAGAGCCCAGGGACTATATTCTGCAGTCAGTTGAGTTTCTGATTAGACGAAAGGCCAGAAGTTGCATGGATACACTCATCTTTTACTTCAGCAGGGTTTGTTGTGTTGCTTAGTAACCACTCTAAGGACAAAATGATTGCATTCCTTTTTTTTTTAATTGAAGTGTAGTTGATTTACAATGTCGTGCTAGTTTCAGGTGTACGGCACAGTGATTCAGTTATATGTATATATATTCATTTTCAGATTCTTTTTCCCAAAATGATTTCATTTCTTATTGAGCCCTAAGAATTTAGTAGTTTCTGTAGGCTGGTTAAAATTGAAGGATTCAATTCATGATAGCCATAAGGCCTAGGGCTGTGAGAAATGAGGGAAGACATTTAGTAAAAGTGGTATATTCCTGGGAACTCCCTGGCAGTCCAGTGCTTAAGGCGCCGCACTTTCACTGCAGGGGGCATGGGTTTGATCCCTGGTCAGGGAACTAAGATCCTGCATGCCTCGCAACACGGCCACACACACACACACAAAAGTGGTACATTCGTTATTCTACATCCAAGTGCTCCTCATGGAGAGTAGTAACCTTAGGTATGAAATGAGAGTGGTAAGGTTAAGGTGAAGCAAAGTGTGGGGTGAAAGAGTAAATTTTCAGATAAGATAATTATCTTATCTGCAAATTAAATATTGCTTAATATTAAAATAAAAGGAGGGTGGATGGGTCAGCCTGGAGGAGGCTAAGTTGGGGAGGAGTTGGCGGTTCTTTTCACCAAGCGCTCTTGAGTAAATCATATAGACCACCACAGGCTAGAGCCCAGAAGAGCCCTCCTGCATCTGTCATTTCCTGTTTAGCAGTATAAAGGATTCTGATCTAACTAGGCCCTGTCCTCCTTATAATTGTTAATAGGGCCTTTTTGTGGATGTCCTGCCCTTTTTACTGTCAGGGTCATAATAGATGGGCCACCAGGTGATTACCTCTGATTTCAGAGACTGAAATATGTCGTTAGAGAGTCACTTGTTAATCGCTGTCTTGTTCCTTTCCCCAGATTATTGCTTTCGTCCTGGAAGGAAAAAGATCCAAAGTTACACGGCGGCCAAAGGCCAGTGACTACCAGCGTTTGGACCAAAAGGTAAGGAAGGAAGGAGGGATATGCAGTCTCACATGGGCCCAGCAGTGGGCTTGTGTTTGGCATGGCGGCAGCAGCAGCTGATTCTGGGGGTGCTGTTGCCACTGCCCCGCCCTTTTCAGACCACAACATATAGACATCCATGTGAACATGTCTGTGGTGTTCGAGCTAGAAGAGATTCTCAAGGCCTCTGCAACAGCTTCTTTCAACAGATGAGGAAGCTCAGGCCCAGAAACATTATGATTTTTTTTCCCCTACGTTCCCACTACAAGTTCCTGGCAAAATCAAGACCTGAGGGCAACTCCCTTGGCTCCCGGCCTGTACTTTTCACACTCCATCAGCACTTCGCAAATTTTCATAGGCATATGACTCACCCTAGGAATTGTGATTAAAAAAAAAAAGCGAACTCTGTATGGGGTGACCCTATCCTTCTTCATTTCTAGGGAGTTTCCAGGTGACACCACAGGCTGCTGGAACCACACTCCGGGTCGCAAAGCACTAGACCACAGGCCCTGAAAGCAAACAAATCCAGAAATGTAGGCTCTGGGAGCTTCCAGCTCCCTAGATCAGCCCTGCAAATAGACTTCCTGAATGCGGCCAACCCAGGCCTCTGCCAGAAAGCAAAGCCCTCCTTCCACCCCAGAGGCAGCCTGCCTGCATGGGGACACACTGCCTTGCTGCCAGCATGCGCCCTCCCTCCCTCTGTGCAGCCACAGCCGGGACACTGGTAAAGAGTAGTTGGTGCCCGACTTCCCACAGGGAACACAGTCCGCATACCAGTTACAAAATAAGCCCCACAGCTCAGAATCTCTTTGTTAGCTAGCCCAGTAGGTCAGCTGCACAATATAACTCTGGCCTAGAACCTTCCCAGATAATTGACTTTAAGGATTTCTTTTCCCCTTTGTTATAATTTTTTTCTGATTAAAAAAAAAATGTGCATGTAAACAATTCAAAACAATATAGGATGGTGCAAAGTAGACGCCCAAGATTCCCATATGCCCCCCACCAAGTATGTGTCTTTCTAGTGTTTGTTTTATTTCAAACTGACTTTTCAAATAATCTTACGTGCTTTTATTTTATCAGTTGCTATTTGTATGGTGGAGGGTCAGTTTGTCTTAATTTTGAATTTTTCTCCTGAACTGCAACTCCTATAAGATCTTCCCCCCACCTCCCACCCCAAAACCATAGCAGTGAGGTATATTCCTTTGGAAAAAGATGAATGTTACCAATAGATTGTGTTGCTCTTGTTTCAGATTTGATTTTTCTGTTCTTGAGAACCTTGTCCTCCCTGCTGATTTGTTTCTAAATCAAGAAAAATGAAGAGAAAACTACTGTGACCTAAGAGACACACCCCCTCCTCTAGGGTTTGGTGGCAAGTCGGGGCTGGCAGAGGCAGGGGGGGATTGCTTTGGGTTTTGCACCTGCACTTTGGCGAACTTGTCCTCCCGTGTTCCCGTTATTTATGCTGGTGTCTTCTAGCCTGTCCCCCTGAGTGTGAGTAGGGAAGCATGTGGGCGTGCCCAGCTGTGACCAAAGGGAGATCTCAGCCCTGGGCAGGTGACTGCTGCTGACTGCCCTCCCTCGGATCTTGGTCCTGTCGTAAAGTTAGCCCTTGAAAACAGCATTGCACTCGCCACTACTTACCTTCGCGGACCTAGGAGAAAACTACAGGTTGTGGTCCGTTTCTACCAAGGCCTCTCCCTTTGGGGGGATGTGCCCTACAAAAGATGTAGAATGTAGTGAATGCTGATGGGCAAAGGGCTCCTTTGAACACGATTCTCTTCAAAGGCTTCAGCAGCAAACCAAAACAGCAGCTGAAAAACATGCTTTATTGCCTCTGCGAGTCCAACCTGCCTAGTGCAAGCTCTTCACGTTCTTCTGACATTTTCATATTATTTAAGACGAAGTGAAGCCACTTCCATTTAGTTGTACTGAGCAGAAAACCGAACTTGGGGGTTCTGGGAGGAAAGCTGTAAAGCCACTATGCCCATCACAGATGTTTTAAAAATCACAGTTAGGATTATTGGAACATTGTGTTCGTCCCTACTCACCATCATTACAGAAGCTTTTTGAAGTAGGCTGAGTTCATGCTTTGGGCAAGAAAGCAAGGACTGTTTGGTTTGGGTCTAAAAATTTCGAAGGGCTTTTATGAAGCATGTTTCCCACAAACTCTATTTTGCCTTTGTTGCCTAAAATAGACTTACATGTACAAACTGACTATACTCCCTCCTTTACCTGAATCTAGTTAATGGTCCTCTTATCTGATAAAAAACGCCAAGGCTAATTAGTAAAAATTCTCCTTCTGTCCCATGTCAGGGGTTTTTAAAATTTAAGAAACTCAGGGGACTTCCCTGGTGGTCCAGTGGTTAAGACTCCGTGCTCCCAATGCAGGGGGCCCGGGTTCGATCCCTGGTTGGGGAACTAGATCCCGCATTCTGCAGCTAAGACCCAGTGCAGCCAAATAAATGAATAAGTATTAAAAAAAAAAAAAAAGAGGGCCTCCCTGGTGGCGCAGTGGTTGAGAGTCCGCCTGCCGATGCAGGGGATACGGGTTCGTGCCCCGGTACGGGAGGATCCCACATGCCGGGGAGCGGCTGGGCCCGTGAGCCATGGGCGCTGAGCTTGCGCGTCCGACAACGAGAAAGGCCACGACAGTGAGAGGCCCACATATCGCAAAAAAAAAAAAAAAAAAGAAAGAAAGAAACTCAGAGAGTTCCCCTGAGGTAACTGAGGGTAGTGTTTTGGATCAGATTATTGTTTTATCTAAATCTGTTCTAGTTGTGCTACCCTATTATCAAGAGCCTAAAGAGAGTTGTTTCTGGGAAAACAAAAAACAAAAAAACAAAACAAAACTGAAAGAGAATAGCTGATCTTAGGGAAATGCAAAGAATGTGGGAAGTGAGAGGAATAGGATGAATTGTAGGCCACTGAAGAAGTCTGGCGGAAGAAGGGGCCATCCTGTTTGTCATGGTATCTTCCACCTTGCTTAAAACAGCCCGTGACTTTGAGTTGAGATTTTCATTCTCTGCAGGTAACATCTGTAGAGGTAAGGAATGAGGACTCTTCTTGGCATCATCCCCTAAGACCACGGTTATTTATTCCCTTTTCTGTCTCCCCTTTCCCTGCCTTTCTTCCTCCCCTGTAATGTTTTCTCTTTCTTCCTGTCTCCACTCGCCCCTTTCCTTCCATCTTCGTGCATGCCCAGATTCCCCGCTCCCATCCATCCCACTTGTGGTCCAGCTTCCATTCCGTTGCCATGTATCTTCCTCATAACCTTTACAGAGTCACTTCGGTCCTTGTCTTCCTGCTAATAATGTTTTCCCAGAGGTTCAGATCACCAAATCCAGTGGCTTGTTCTCAAAGCTTAGTCTTGTCCCTGATAGAATTGGACACTTAGACCATCAAATCGAACTTCCCCTCTTCTGGTCTCTCTGTCCTGGCTTCTGAGAACTCCTTTGTCTTATCCTGTGCTGGTGGAGAGGAAGGCCCTCAAAGACACGTCTGTGTCTTTTCCTTTGTCTCCCTAGAAACTCGTCCATTCTTTATCCTCTGAGTGAGTGACTCCCAAGTGTTTATCCTTGGCCTAGTTCCCAAAGAACCCAGTCCTGCCGTGTGCTGAATATTTCAGCTTGGTCATCCTGTTGTCACGGAAACGGAATTTCTCTCTTCTACCCATTAAGCTGCCCCTCTCAACTGCCCAATCTCTTTAATCATCTCAACTCCAAACTGCAGACTTGTGCCATTTTTATGTCCTGTCACGAAAGTCCTGTCCATTTTTAGAGAACCATCTCCAGCTACAGTCTTTCCATTTTCTTTGTTTCCCTGCCCCACACCACCACCCATTTCACTTCTCTCCTAGATTTTTTCCCAAGAGCCACCTTAATTGGTCTCCTGTCCATTTTTTGTGTATGCGAAGAGAGCAGAGTGAACTTTCCAGAGTACTTGCCGTGATCTGAAGCGTCTGTCTCGTGGCTTCGAGAACCAAGTTCGTGGACTCTGGTGTTCAGGGCTCCGCAGGCCGGCACTGTCCTGCCTGTCTTTCCCTGCACCCTCGCTGGGCCAAAGGTCCCTCTTGTCGGGCCCATCCAGGCCTCTGTGCCTTTTCGTCCTTGCTGCATCCTCCAGTCCCTGGCTTCCGGTGGCTGTTTTCCAGTTAGGGCGCGTCCCCCCACCTTCTCTTCTTTCCCTCGCCTCCCCAAAACCTGTTTCCTCAGGGCCCAGCTCACGTTTGCCCATGCACCTTCCTGACTCCCCCGCCCCGCGTGATTGGCTCTTTCCATTTTACTATAATAGCTCCTGGTAATGCCACTCACACATTTTGGAACTTGAGCAAAACAGGGCAGCCCGTATCTGCCATCTCTGTCTGGTCTCCCCAAGAAAATGAAGCTCCTTCAGGAGCACCCAGGGCGCCATCTGCGTATCTGCCTAACACGGGACAGTCCCCGGGGACTTGAGTTCAGTTTCTTCTTGTAGAGGAGACATGTTCTTTGTTCAGGACATCTGGCTGTGACTTAACTGAGGTCTCACACGGCTCTTTCTGGCTACTGGTTGCTGTCCCTCATTGATGGATATTGATAGTAAGGAGGAGGGCAGAAAGAAAGATTGGTTTCAGGCACCAAGTAGGTTGGCACCAAGTGGACGCATAAGTATTGTAGAGTCTGCAGAGCTTCACTTTTTGAGCCTCTGAGAAGTATGTTTCTTGTGTGAAAGAGTACAAAAGAATTTAAGTTTCACTTTAGAAACTGCACTGAAAGAAAGCTCCCACAACAAAGGAAAAGTTGTTTTCTGGGTAGTTGTCTTTTTGAAGATAGACTCTTTGAAGCATGTTTTCCTAGAGGTTGTGCAGATGAGGGTGGACTGGTGGGGGAGGGGAGGATCTCTCCAGCTTGGGGGTGGGGGACGCGAGGGGCGGGCATGAGAGGTGCCCTATCCAGACGGCTCTGTGCTTCCTTTCCTGGCCCCAGTTTTTGGTGGCAGGGTGGTTTCTATTTGGAGGAATCTGTGCTTCAGAATTATTTGAAGAGTCCACCTCTGGACTCTGTGGGAGTGGAAGGCTAGTCTACGTAGAAAGGCTAAGATAACTCAGAAAGACCTGACAACTAGCTATGTACACACTGACATTTCTTTTCACATAATGGCTTTCAATGAAACTTTTGGTGACAGAACTCTAAACCTCTAAAATTACCGATAATGATTCTCATTTTCTTCTCCCATTTCATGTCATTTAATTCAAAAGCCTGCCCCTCATTTTTGCAGGGTAACTTGTTATGTAATGCTGCATGTGTGATGCAAGCTAGCACGCTTTGCACATGTTCTGAATCATTTGAACAGGGAAGACGAGTATGCCATACACCAGACCCTGTACTTCTGCCAGCTGTTTTCTAAAAACTCTTGCTAGGACAGTTGAGTTTGGCATTGCCTTGCCTAAGAAAGAATCCTGAGAAGAGATTCTCAAGTTTAATTGAACCGTACATCCAGAACCAAGGCTGAATCTCACCTCAGTTTAAGTCACGTGTGAATTTCCTAAATATCCCAATCTAGAAACTCCTCTGTAAAGGCATTGAGTCTGAGCTGTATAGTGTTTCAAGCTGCCAACAAAGTCAGCTTCCTCACACTTGTCGACATCCGTTTAATTCAGAAGTCTAACATGTTCAATAAATGGTTGATTGTTGAAATCGTTTCCCTTCTTTTTTTGTTTACCCAATCAGCAGGATACTACTGTTTGGCAATGTTTTTGTATTTCCACCTTGTAACTTAACGATAATCACTTAATTTTATTTCTTTAAAGCTTATTTGGGGACTTCCCTGGTGGTCCAGTGGCTAAGGCTCCGCGCTCCCAATGCAGGGGGCCTGGGTTTGATCCCTGGTTAGGGAACTAGACCCCACATGCCACAACTAAGAGTTCGCGTGCCGCAACTGAAGTTCCCACGTGCCACAACTAAAAAGATCCAGCATGCCGCAACAAAGATCCCACACGAGGGAGGCAGTGAAGATCCTGCATGTTGCAACTAAGACCCGGCACAGCCAAATAAATAAATAAATTAAAAAAAAAAAAAAAGCCTATTTGGTCTAATGACAAGTATTTTTCCATATATAATGTTCTACCTAGCTTTTATGAATGCCGTCACCATGTAGTTGTGTATCTCTGCACAGAAACCAAAATAAATTTCAAATGTTAAAGCTCTAAAATCATTAAATTTAATTTTTCTCCTTTTTTTAAAAAAGCACAGTCGATATACATTATATTAGTTTCAGGTACACAACATAGTGATTCAACATCTGTATACATTACAAATTGATCACAGTAAGTCTAGTAACCATCTGTCACCATACAAAGTTATTTCAGTATTATTGATTATATTGTACCTCTTAATCCCCCTCTTAATAAATTTATTAGTACTGTATTGAAATTGATTAAAATAAGGCCTAACGTAAGTGGGAGGTCATTTTTTTTTTTAACCTTTAGCCTTCACTCACCTTCCCACCCGATCCCCATGTAAGTACCAATACACCGGAGACGCATTCCCAGGCTTTGCACACGGTCTGTAATTTCCCATGTTCTGATTGACTGCCTGCCAACCTCCTCCTCACCAGGCAGCCCTTGTCCTAGGTTGGGAGTAGCTGGGCTTCTTGTCATAATATACTCGTTACCTCTCAGGGCTTGTCCTTTGCTGTACCCTTGGCTTGAAAGCTCTCTCCACCTGCATCAACCCCAGTGAAGCTGTCTTTCCAGGCCTCTGCCCTGACGGTGAACACCCCCGTCTCGCTGTGTATTTTAGGAAGCTAAGTCTTGAGGCTCAGGCCCTGAGGTCTGGAAGGGTATCTTGGTGCTGGCATGGTGAGAACCCAATTTAACCCCGATCATAAGGAAGACGAGCCTAGGCCCTGGCTGCATGCGCACTGGACGTTCTTCTGTAACATACACCTCGCTAACTAATGCGTCCTGTCAGCCCCCTGCCCCCACGTCCACATGGACCCTATCACAGGCGTTTCCCCACCCACTGAAAGCCAGTGGAACCAGAAAAATGGGATCTGGAGCCTCTGAACCTATGGAACTACAACCCAAACCATGCTCATCAGGCACCCTCTCTCCACTGTGTAGAACTCCCGCAGAGAGGCACTAAGGGTGAATGGGAAGAGAAGCCTCGGGCCAGTGGGACCACCCTGCTTCAGCCGACCCACACTCTCAAGGGTTCTAGCCACCTGACAAAAGAATATTTGGTTTGATGGCTCAGAGTTAGGAGGTGTGGGTGGGGGATGCAGAGCGCTGCTTGATGAACCATTAAAGTCACCCAAGTCAGTAGCCCACGCTGGGCCTTTCGTAGAGACAGCATGTATAAAAGGTATGAAAGGGGCTTCCCTGGTGGCGCAGTGGTTGAGAGTCCACCTGCCGATGCAGGGGATACGGGTTCGTGCCCCGGTCCGGGAAGATCCCACATGCCGCGGAGCGGCTGGGCCCGTGAGCCATGGCCGCTGAACCTGCGTGTCCGGAGCCTGTGCTCCGCAACGGGAGAGGCCACAACAGTGAGAGGCCTGCGTACCGCAAAAAAAAAAAAGGTATGAAGGATCACCACCAGCCTGGCTGGAAGAGCTTCAGTTTAAGAACCACCATCTAGGGACTTCCCTGACAGTCCAGTGGTTAAAAAAAAAAAAAGGTATGAAGGATCACCACCAGCCTGGCTGGAAGAGCTTCAGTTTAAGAACCACCATCTAGGGACTTCCCTGACAGTCCAGTTGTTGAGACTCTGCACGCCCACTGGAGAGGGCACGGACTTCAATCCCTGGTCAGGGTAAGATCCCACATGCCGTGCAGCACAGCCAAAAAAAAAAAACGCGCCATCTATGCTACACTTGTGTGTCAGACCTCTCATTCAGAAATTAAAAACAAGAGTACGTGATCGAGGAGCTAATGCAGAAAGACATGGGTAAGTCAGGGGCTGTGCCAGAGCACTGGCCAAATTTCCTGACTCATCCCTGACCAAACTGATTCTGTGCCTGGACCCTTGAGCCAAGCTTCTGAAGATCTGAGTACAGGTTCCGCTTCAGGATGGCGCTGCTGCACAGCAGGGCCCCTTGCAGGGCTCCCATCAACCCACAGGTGAAGACATCCTGGCCTAGGAGACAAAAGCAGAGGCCCGTGGGCACTGCTGCCCACCCCCCAAGTGGGGGACAGGGATGGACAAGGGCCCCTGGGCCAGGGCCACCCAGAGATGGCTTCAGACCAGGACCACGACCAGGGTCCACAGCTGCCGAGGCAGCCCAGCTCAGGGTGTAGGAGGCTGCAGGGGGCAGCAGGATCTGAGGACAAGAATGGAGGACTCTTGGTGACAGGGAAGCCCAGGGTCTCAGGTCCTGGCAAAATGCGGCAGTCAGTGTACCTGTCAGGTAGAGGTTGGGGATGGGGCTCTGGGCCCTCATGGAGGCCATCGCACCAGGATGCAGGCGGCCCAGGTCATGGTCAGCCCCGTAGCAGGCCCCCCGGGGAGCTGCCAGGTAGAACTGACTGGTCAACGGGGACCCTCCAGTCACACTGTCCACCTGAGGAGGCAAAAGAGGCAGCGGAAGAGTGGGAGTGGGACCTTGTGAGACCCTCACGTCCTTTCCTGCCCCTGCACGAGCTGCCTGCCAGCACGGGCTCCCTATCCTTTCCTGGAGCTCAGTCAGCCCGGGGCCTGGTTCCCCTGCCCCGAAGAAAGGGTAGAGATGCACCAGCCACAGGAGCCTGCCCTCCTACCTTCCCCTCCAGCTGTGGGAAGAGCTTCAGGATGACCGACAGAGCGGCTTCAACAAAGGAGCTCTTGAGGGTCTCGTAGCCGCTGCTCCGCTTTCCCTGGGGCTCGTCCCGCCACTCCTCGAACCACTCATAGGAGGTGGGCACCAGCACGACCCCTGTGGAGCGGCCTGGGGATGCAGGGCCGGGTAACTACTGCTGCCCCTGCCCCGCCCAAGTCCCCGCCCCAGAACCTCAAGCCCCACCTGAAAACCGGTCCTCCCACGACGGGTCCTTGGCCGACGGGAAAGCAATGAAGAGAACGGGCATGTGCTCTACAGCCCTGTCCGCAGGCAGAGAGAGGTAGTGCTCCATCCTGGGGGAAGAGAGGGGCTGTCGGTCCCGGCCTTGTTCCCCGCAGCCACCAGCACACCCCGAGGGCAGGTCACCCCCAGGGACCCCCGAAGGGATGAGGCCAAGGCACAGCCTAGGTAGGGAAAAGCCCTTCGGGAGTAGATTCTTGCCCATTTCCTCCCATCCTGCATCCTGCTGCTTCTCCCCCAGCATCAGGGGAGGACACCCTCCCCACACACGCACACCCACGCCTTACGCCGTGTCCATGTCTGTGTCAGAATAAACGTAGTAGTTGGTAGACGGCAGCCCCAGGTCCTTCTTGGTGCCTCGGAGGCAGATAAAGACAGAGAACATGCTCAAGCCGGGCCGCACCATCCCCAGTTGCCGCTTCACACCTGCAGAGAGGCGGCAGGACCACGTGAACAAGGCCACCAACTGCTGCCCCTGCCCCGGGAACCTGCGGACACCCGCTCACCTCATCTGCAGCCTCAGACGTTTGGACAACTCGACCTGGCAGGGGCCTGCTCTTTGGTCTCCTGCCTGTGAAGGCCACGGCCTCAGACTTCCGCTCTGAGCGCCTTGAGGAGCAGTGAGTGACGCCCGGCTCTCTGAGCCACTCACTGCCTCCCATCGTCCCCTTAATGTCTCAGTTATGAGCGGATGACGGGGCTCTGCACTACAAAGACCACGGCTAGGAACAGTATTTGGTTGTAAGCCATGGCTTCGGTATTAAGTTGAATACAAACCATCTAATGACTGAATATGCATAATTCCTCCTGTGCTGAACAGTCAGCACAAGGCCTTAAAATGCTAAGTGATGCAGATGAACAGATGCAAATGGCATCACTGGCACTTGGCATTTCAGGGTTCATCTGGCGAGGAGGGAAGAACAGCACTGAGGAGGAAGGCAACAGTCACCGTGGGAGCCTCTGGATGTCCCCTGGACCGAAGCCACTGGGCACTCCCACCTCTCAACAGCTGAGCCCAGACCAGTTTTCTGGAAATTGCTCCCACAGAGTGTTATCCTTTTTTTTTTTTTTTTTTTTTGGCACTTAGTAAGGCAGTATATAAACGTGTCATAAAGAAATCAGTGTGAAGGTTAAGACATATTTTCCCTCAAGCTTTAAAAGGAAGATAAGGAGTTGGGATGGTGATGCTATTCACATGTGAGCCTGAGGAAATAGCCCCGAGGAGGGAGTGTCTCATATCCTGGAAAACTCAGAACTTGTCCAGAAGAATAGAGGTTTTTTGGGAAATTGCCCCCCCAGAGGTTTTTCCTTTTTTTTTTTTTTTTTTTTTTTTGGCGGTACGCGTGCCTCTCACTGGTGTGGCTGGATCACAGGCTCAGGACACGCAGGCTCAGCGGCCATGGCTCACGGGCCCAGCTGCTCCGCGGCAAGTGGCATCTTCCCGGACCGGGGCACGACCCCGTGTCCCCTGCATCGGCAGGCGGACTCTCAACCACTGCGCCACCAGGGAAGCCCCAGAGCCTCATCCTTTGTTCCCATTCCCAGGAACATTTCCAGCCCCTGCCTGAGGAATAAGTCGCCACTGGCTGCTCTGCTTAACTCATGTAACAAATATCTGTTGAGGACCTGAAATGCGCTGGATCCTCTGCGAGGCCTTGGGGACACTGCAAGGAATCGGACGTGATGCCTGTCCACTGTCCACTTTCCTGAAGAAGCTGGCTCTCCTATCACAGGCTGCGAAGACCTGAGTGCTACGGGTAGGGTGACCATAAAACTTATCATCCAAAACAGGCCACTTCTGAGAGTGAAGGGGGCGTTGTAACAATTACAGTAGGACAGCGAGCATAAGACTTCCAGACACCCAGCCGCCCAGCTGTGGGAGCACCGAGCGGGGGCAGGGGATGTGGTGAGTAGTAGTAATTGCCCTGGAAAGTCGGGAGCACCTTCTCCGCTGGGTCCCAGCATCGTTGGGGAACCACAGCTGTGGGCACCCCCTTTCCAGGTGGGGCAGGGTGGG
Source organism: Lipotes vexillifer (assembly GCF_000442215.2). Classification (NCBI taxonomy): domain Eukaryota; kingdom Metazoa; phylum Chordata; class Mammalia; order Artiodactyla; family Lipotidae; genus Lipotes; species Lipotes vexillifer. Next base: position 205,112 of record NW_006798559.1, on the reverse strand, counting down.
CACAGAGAGAACGAGGGGCCCAGGAGTGATACCCCCAGGTCTTCAGGAGCCCCTTAGCACAGCCATCACCTCCACCCAGCCCCTCCTGTCCCTTTCCCCAGCTAGAAGGAAGGGGTCCAGGTGCCACCCACCTGGCAGAAAAATAGAAACTTGGGTCTCAAATCAGGCACACGACGATGAGACCAAGCCCTGCTTCTCCACACCAGCCTTAGCTCCCCTACTGATTTTGTCAAACTAGTCTTCCCTACTCAAAACACCTCCTCTCCAAACTACCCTCCTCAAAGCTCAGCCGTGGAATTTAAGAAAGGCGCTCCTATTCACAAAGGCTCCCTCTGCCTGACCACCCCACCTCCACCCTCGACCCCAACTAGCACTGCCTGTCCCCAAGGCCACCAGATATCCCATTCCCATCTCTGAGAGCGAGACAGAACTGTGAGAATCTCTACCCCCAAACAGCTGGAAACGTAGGAATCCCAGCACCTGGGGCCTCTGAGTTAAGCATCACTGCTGCCACTGTCTGAAATGCTCTCAAACTGGGATTCATCCACTCCCGCTCGAGAGAGGCAGCTGGTGCTTCAGGCAGGTAGGGGCTGGCACGTGAGACTGCCTTCGGGGCTGAGATATATAAGAGCAGTGGAAGCTGCTTCCGCCAGTGAAGGGAGGCAAGCTCAGGAGCTAAGTCTGTGGCACGGCTGCCTGGAGAGACTGCGGGCCTGGGGGAACACTGGGCCCGTCGGGGGACAGTGTCAGGGTTCAGAGGTCCTAGGAGAGAGGGAGGCACGAAGCACCAAAGGCCACTGGGCGGTCTCTGCCCCACCCCACTCAGCTCACCCGGCCCCGAGAGCGGGGAGGCCCCTGCCGGCAGCAGATGCCGGCCGAGGCCCAGCTAAGTGAGGCGAAGGGCTGAGGAGGCCAGTTCCCGGGAGCACACGGCCTGTACCTCAGAGACAGTCATGACGGCCACCCACCCTCTCCCCCACCGGGAGATCCAAGGTCTCACTCTTCTACTGAACCCACCTCCCTGGGCCCGCCCTCCGGGGCAGAGCGCTCTTTCCACGGCGCTCCTCCCCGGGCACCAGTGAAGTCCGGGGTTTCCGCCCCAAACTCATCGTGAGCGGCTCCCTACTCCCCACCTCCCACCCCAGCCAGAGGCCTTTTCGCAGACGCCTCTCCCTCACCCTCCTGGATCGCTGGTCCCCTCCCAGCCAGCGGCCTCCTCCCCTCAATCACATCGGGCACTGCCAGCTACATTTCCAAATGGTGACGTCCCAGCTAACCTTGGCTCAGCCTCTCTGTTCCTTGTGGGCCGACCTGCTCTCCTGCCCCTTCAAGTGAGGCCTTCTCTCTGGAAGCCCCATGCTTCCCAGCCCAGAGCGGGCCAGCAGCCCAGGCCCAGGAGTCAGACACACCAGCCTTCTCCTCTCAGCTTGGCCACCTCCAGCTGGGTGGCCTTGGGCAGTTATTCGCCTGTGTGCCTCTGTTTCCCCAGCCATCAACATTAGGGTGACGAGCTCTCTACCCAGTGGTCGAGGATCAAGGCAAAAACAAAATCAGGCTTTTAGTTTTGGACACGGCCTATCAGTGGAGATGACTAGACTGAGGCTTATTTTGAGTTCAGGGCTCAAGGAGCGGAGGATACTCCTGCAGCCTCAGCAACAGCAATATTATCAAGGCCGCCTTCACACCAGCCTTAGCTTCCCTTACCAACAACGTCAGATCAGGCTTCCCCACTCAAAATAAGTGAGAAATTGAGGAAGGAAGCAGGATTCATACGGCAAACTCAGTGAAAATCCAAGAAACGTTCCTTTAGGACTCAACCCACCATCATTGACTATCAGAGAGATGATCTAAGATCTAGGGAAACTGGAAATGGGCAACTAGGACTGGAGACTTGAAAGAGGAAAGGGAAACATGGTTGACGTGATAAGAGGAAAGGGAGTAAATTATGCCAAGAATGAAATGAGAGATAAGGACCAAAGGGTCTTTGGGGAGGATGTGATACAAAGGAAGTTGATCCCACCCCCTGAACAGAGGCCTTCTGGGAACGGATGTTAGAAACCGCTGTGCTCACCTTTTCTGCCTATGGAGGGTCAAAGGGCAGAGCTAACGCTGGCGGAAGCATCAGCCAGGCTGAGCCAGCTGGTTGCAGAGGGCAGGCCTGGGGCACCTGGAGGACAGTGACGCAGCCCAGTCGTTTACCTGGCAGACAGCGGGCCTTCTCTGGCAACAAGTGCTCATAGGTGTTGAATAATCCTGCGTTGGAGATCACGATGGGGCAATAGATGCTCACCAGCTCCTGACCCTTCTTCACAGTGACACCTGCAGGCACAAGAGCTTGGCTGAGGTTCCGTAAGCTCCAGGAGGATGAGAAAGGTCCCTATTCCCCACCCCCCAGATCTCTCCCACATCGACCCCGAGCGGGCAGGCCCCAGGCCAAACTGCAAAGTGAGGGAACCATCCTGAGGCACTGCCCGCTTGGCTCACGGCCCCCGCCCTGGCTTCCTACCTCTCTCCCCACCCTGCGTGGGCGCGCTTCTCTTGAGCCACCCACCAACCTTCACACGAGCCTTGAAAGAGCCCATGGGCTGAAGGCCTTCACTGGAATCCTAGTCCCTTCTTCACAGCTGCCAGACTTCCCGTTCCAACATACGCTCTTTTTAAAATCCTCCAATCTTGTCTCAGCCTTCCCTGATGTGGTCCCTTTCGTGCGTCCAGCCTCATCTCTGGCCATTCTCACTCAGCTATTAGGTAGGACTGTATGAAATAGCTGATAGTCAACCGTTCTTTTTAACCTATAAATGTGGCAGTCTCTTATGATTCAACCTAACATTTTCAGATGCCTAAAAATACTCAGCTCTCTCATACCTCTGTGCCTCTGCACATTCTGTTCCCCCTGCCTGGAATAGCCACCCCTCCCCTCTGGCTAGCTTCCTCTCACCCTTCATGACCTCCCTCTGAGGCCTTCCCCGTTCCACCATCCTCTGTGTCACCTCCATCCTTGGTGCCTGCCTCTATGGCACTTTAATCATATCGCAGTCATCTTCCCTGTGAGACTGGAAACTTCTTGAGTTAGAGATTAGGATTTACTTATCTTTTATCACCTAGCACGTGAAAAACACAAATAAATATATCCGCAACTGAATTTAATTGAACTGATATTCCCACCTTGGTTCACAGATCCCCTGACGGCTGGAAGGAGAGCTTGCTCGTGAACATGAGAGCAAGTCTCACACATTGGACAGCCACCCCTCTCTCACCACCGGGAACTTCCCAGTCTCATCTACACACATGCCCTTGGAGACCGCTGACGGCCTTTCCTCCCTTGATTTTTGCGTGCCCTGGGCTACCCACTCACCACCTCCTCCTTGAAAGACTCCTCTGGTGAATTTACTGTCACACCAGCTCTGTTTTCCCCAGGCCTCTCTCTGCCCCCTTAGCTGATGCTTCTGAAGCACCCGCCGCCTGGATGGCCTGTTCTGTTTACCAGAGTCCTTCCTTGCATAGAGCCTCTCCTCACGGAGTTCATCCACGGTGGGATTTTCATGCTCTGTGCAGGTGACAGCAAACACCTGAGCCAGGGTAGAGTCTGGGTCCCACTCTGCCATTTACACATTGAAGGCAGGGCATCCTGCCGGCCTCCACACCACCCTACAAGCACCCAGGTTACGTACTCACTCCATCAGTCACTGAACAAACAGTTACTGGGCTCTATTATGTGCTGAAGTCTATAGACATAAAGATTAAAAAGACACACCCGCTACACTCAGGAGGTCCTAGATTACCAGATAACTATTTTTATCTATTGAATAAATGATGAAATACTGTTCTCTGGGAACCATGCCACCCTTTATCCTTCCCGTGTCCTTTTTGCTTCCAGGCCAATCGCTATCCCCGGGCAGCCCCAGCTTGGGGCAGATTCCAGCCTTTAACCCCCCACTTGGAGGTCAGTCCTTCTACACCTTCTGCCCTCAGTGCTTTCGTTGCTCTGCACCCAGAGACCCCAGGTCTCTCCCACCCCGGCCAGAGACTGTGAAGACAATGCAGGGCTCTTACCGCAGGCCTTCCCAGCTGAGTCCAGCAAGATGCTCTGCACAGGGGCCCTAGTCAAGACAGCACCCCCGGCCCGCTGAATCACAGGGATGGTGTGGAAAGCGATTTCACTGGAACCCCCTCGGGGATAAAAGGCCCCTTTTATGTAGTGGTCAACCAGCAGAGCATGCATGGCAAAGGTGGTGTGGCTGGCGGTCACACCTACAGAAGGAAGGAAGGGGTGATGAGGCAGGAGGGGCAGCAGTACCTTCGTTCAGAAAGGAATACGGGTTCCCATCAGAAAACACGCAACCTTTGGGAATTCCCTGGCGGTCCAGCGGGTTAGGACCCGGTGCTTTCACTGCCAGGGGCCCGGGTTCAATCCCTGGTTGGGGAGCTAAGATCCCGCAAGCCGTGAGGCATGGCCAAAAAAAAAAAAGGAAAACACGCAGCCTGAGGCTATGCATCCCAGGATCCAAGTGATCCCCAGGGCTCAGGGCAGCCAGAGGGCCTGTTTCCATCCAAATGTGGGGAACCTTACAGGTCTTGGGGCCAGTGGGAACGTCCTCCCTGAAAACTGTCATGCTGCCAGGGAGGACAGTTTGGGTTGGAAAGGAAAGTCATCCAGGGCGTGGGTGAAGGGAATTTTTATCAGCGTGTCCAGTAGGGAGGCGGACAGACATCTCCTCCATAAGCTCCAGAGGGCCTGGGGTGTGTGCTGTTCCAGTTCAGTCAGCCAAGCAGGCTCAGGAAGAAAGACTGAGAGCCAGGAGCTGCCTGGGGCCCAAGGCCAGTACCCACCATAAGTGGGAAAGATGTAGCTGAGCACGGCCTGGAGCTCCGCGGAGGCTGGCAGCTCCCGCAGGACCTCGGCCAGGCTCTGGGTGGATGCGTGGAGGAACGGAGAGAAATGGGTGAGCAACCCATATTTGTTGAGGACCTGAACCATGGGCAGCGGGAGGATCTTCAACAAGATGGCATGACTGACTCCTCTGGATACCACCTGGGGAAGGGAATGAGCAGGGAGGAACAGGTCTCATCTCCTGACTCGCCTTTCCAACAGCCTGCACAGCCCAAGGGCCAGCAACACTTAGCCCTGGCTGAACTTGGCTGAATTTGGATTTTAAAACACTGTACTTGGGACTTCCCTGGTGGCAAAGTGGTTAAGAATCCACCTGCCAGTGCAGGGAACACGGGTTCGATCCCTGGTCCGGGAAGATCCCACATGCCACGGAGCAACTAAGCCTGGGAGCCACAACTACTGAGCCCGCATGCCACAACTACTGAAGCCCACTTGCGTAGAGCCCGTGCTCCGCAATGAGAGAAGCCACTGCAATGAGAAGCCCGCGCACCGCAATGAGTAGCTCCAACTCGCCGCAACTAGAGAAAGCCCGCGCGCAGCAGTGAAGACCCAAAGCAGCCAAATATAAAAAAGTAAATAAATTTATAAACAAAAAAACAAAAAACTCCGTACTCTGTGAATTTTTCCCATTCTACCCTCAGGTGAGTCCTTTTTTGCTTCTCAGTTTCCAGCCCAAATTCCTTTTGAATAATCCCAATCAGATGAAGTGAAAAAGAGTGGTGATATGACCACAGGGAGGCCAGCGTGGTCAGCGAGGAGAGCTGAGCACCCCCCAGAGGCCAGAGTGAGAGTGGCAGCTGCAGAGCCCAGGCTCCAGAGACAGAGGGCCCACGGGGCACAGAGGCCAACTCCAGTGGAGGCTGAGTTCCAGACAGACAGGCCTGTTCCTCCTTCCTGCCTCCCTAACCCATCACTCCGCTAATGAGGAAGGTCAGCCTTGCTGGGAATAGGCAGGGGGTCCTCAGCATGTCCGTGTTACCTTAACCAGCCTTATATACTTGTCAATGGCAGCTTCCTCCTGGGGAAACTTCTCCTTGAGGCCCTGTATGTAGGCTTTCTCCCCACTGTACATGGGAAACTCCTTTCGGCCATTGGGCCCTTCTAGTACCATGATGTCAAAGGGAGAGGCCGTGGGAGCCCAGTCCAACTGCCCCTCAGTGATCTGGTCCAAGATAAAACGGCCAAAGCTGCCCTCCTGCATGCGCCCGATATAATGGATTCCTGTTGGGAGACAGAAAAACAAAGTGTCATAGGGATATGGGGATTGAGCCCTGGAAAAGCTCCAACAAGGAAGCAAGGTTAAAGAGGTTGTCCTGCAGGGCTGAGTCTGTGCCCAGAGCGGGTACCCACCCTTTCTGTAGAGGGGAGTTGCAGCAGAAACCACCAAATCCCTGCCCAGTTCAGCTGCCAGTGGGTACAGCTGTCAGACAAGGAAAGCGGTGCCCAGGGAGAAGACGGGGCCTCCAAAATCATAGAAATGCCCAGGATTGTCCCACCATGGCTGCTCCAAACCGCCTGCTCCCAGCCCTTTTCCACAGAAGCCTTACCTGTGTCAAATTCAAGGCCATCCTGTCCAAAGGTATGACAACAGCCTCCCGCCTTGGTATGTTGTTCCAGCACCAGAACTCGCTTGCCAGCTTTGGTCAGGATCGCAGCTGCCACCAGGCCCCCAAAGCCACTGCCTATGACCACCACATCCAGCTTCTCTGGCACTCGGCTGGCTGAGAAAGCTGCAGCAGATGGAGATGGAGGTGGGGGCTTCTTGCGGGGGGGGGGCGGCAGTGAAAGAGCAGCGATGTGGAAACCAAGGCAGAATTCTCTAGCTTGTACAACGCCAGAGAACTCTAGAGCAGTTTGGCAAGGAGCTCCTGTCTGAAACATTTTACCTGGGAAATATTCAGGACCAGCCAGGCGGGTTAAACAAAGTGATTTGGTTTGATCTGAACTGATTTAAGGAAAGCCACTATGTAGCTGGGGATTTTTCCTACTTGCAAAGAAAGTAAAAAATCCACAAACTATCATAGGAACAAAACAATGCTGCAATACAGGCTGAGAAACCTAAGTGCAGACAGAGTGCGAGCTAGGGAAGAAAGAAAACGAGGAGGGGGACGGGGGCCAGTGCAGGCTGCTGGCTCATGGACTGGTCCATTCACAAGCAGGTTATCTTTGGAAAATGCAGGGTCTGCAGCTAGCAGTGGAGCAGCCCAGTCGGATGATGGTTCTTCAACATCCTGATGCAGAGGCAGGACAGAGCTGCTCTGAGAAATCGTGGAGGTGGGGTTGAGGAGGAAGCCCTAAACAAGACAAAACTGGACAGCCCGTGGTGCCGTATGGGCACTTCCTACACAAGATCTGTTCTTTCAAGATCACTTCTAAAGGGACTTCCCTGGTGGCGCAGGGGTTAAGAATCCACCTGCCAATCCAGGGGACACGGGTTCAAGCCCTGGTCCGGGAAGGTCCCACACGCTGTGGAGCAACCAAGCCCGTGCACCACAAGTACTGAGCCTGCGCTCTAGAGCCCACGTGCCACAACTACTGAGCCCACGTGCCACAACTACTGAAGCCCACACATCTAGAGGCCGTGCTCCACAAGAGAAGCCACCACAATGAGAAGCCCATGCACCACAACGAAGACCTAACACAGCCATAAATAAATAAATAAATTTATTTTAAAAAAAAGATCACTCCTGAAGAACTGAGATTTGGAATTTTTCAAGCTGCTAGGGAACTCAGTAAACTTTCAACTTTTCAAATGTTTTTTAAAAGACCTATAGTGAAAAATATATTTCATATTCACATCCCAGAACATATGTTTGTATATAATATAAATACCTGAAACAGAAGTTTCACAATACTTACCAGAACCATGTATTATGCACTCTGATAGTTTCCATTCTACTACCCACTAAGAGATGACAACCTGGTTTGAAAAACAGTTAAACTAGTCATCTCACTTTTAGACCAATCCAGATAAATGGAGTGACTTGCTAATGGTTTCACAGCAAATTAGTGACAGAGTCCAATGAAAACTCTGATCTCAGAAGTTCAAACTAATAGGCCTTCCACTTAGAACAATACTGTCTCCAACTGTGTAGCAAGACTTGTTGCGCAGAATACTAAAATTTACAAGTGAACAGATGAGAGAGATCTCGGATATAAACAGATTATTCTTTTTACAGGTTCTTTTTTTTTTTTTCTTTTTAAGCAGTAGAACTCTTTCTTTAAAACCTTAGAAGAAACTCGCAAATACTTTTTAAAGATGACAGTGCAGGTCAATGGAAGAGCAGCTCTGAGCCTGAGTCACCCCGTTGAGCCTCGTTTCAACAAGAGATGGGAGCAGGCATAACCAGTCAAATCACTTGATGGGCCAAATGCAATTTCCTATAAAGGTTTCTGTGCAGCTCTCCCAAGTCCCTGAACCCATGGGGAAGATAAGTGAAAACGTTAAGGTCTTAAAGCAAAGTAGGGGAAAGGTCTCTTGCTTATCCGGTTAGCCACCTCTTTTTATCCGGTTAGCCACCGCTATACTAAGTGGCAGGGCCTGAGCGTGGCTATGCCAAAAACTTGGCTCGCCGAGGACGATGCCCGCGCCCGTGTGGCCACGATTCCCCGGGCCTGCGGGGACCAAGGCTCTCGCCAGTGGCGGACTCTAAAGCGGGTGCCTCCACGTGCAAAGAAGCCCTCCCATCACTCTGCATCCGGGGAACGCTAACCCGCGAGGATGCCAGGGCGCAGCCTCGGACCCCGGGGTCCCTCCCGCTCACCTTGCTTGAGAACCTTCTTCCTGGCCTCCTTGTCGGTCACCAGGGGCGCGGGTGGCCGCTTGACATCCTCGGAGAAGGGGTTCGGGGAGCTGCCGGAGAACAACCCCTTGCAAACTTTGCCGAGGACGGCCAGCAGCAGCGCAGCCAGCGGCAGCAGTAACAGCCACATCGCGCTGGCGTCGGAACCCGTCCGCTCTGACTGCGCCGGGGCTCTGCGGCCGCGGCTCTGCCCAGTTAGCTTATCCTCGCATCCGGAAAGCACAGCCAACTTCGGCCACTTCTCAGCCAGGCCCTTTTTGGCCAGAAGCCAAGTCTCCGGCGGACATTGACCATGGCGGCTCGTCGTACTCACGTCTCTGGCGGCGCGGAGGAGGGCCGTGCGCATGCGCGGAGGCGGGCCGTGCGCATGCGCGGAGGAGGCCCGGAGGGGCTGAGGCACCCCAATCGCGAAAGCTCTGGGAGCTCGGGTGCTCAGCCGGCGAGCCCCGGGGGTCCTAGGAGAAGGAATGTGGGACGGAAATGGTCGCCCTGGGGCGAGACAAGGCTGAGAGTTGCAGAACAGAGAGAGACTCCTTACTGGCAGACCGGAGACCTCGGTTTTGGTCTCGCTGGATGACCTGAGGCAAGTTGCTTACCTGTTTTCCCCACCGAGAAAGTTTCTGTCCAGAGCCCCCACCCTCTCTGGCTGGGTGTCTCGATGGACTGAGATCTCTGTTAACATACGCGCATCGCAGCCGGCGAGCACCGGGATTTGTGACCCCAAATTGGCCAATAGTTTTGGCCGCGGCGCCCCCCTGGGATGGTGATGCCTGCGGCGGAGGCCTGGTCGGGGCTGGTAGGGCCGGGGAGGCCCAAGCGACAAGGCCGATGAAAGAACTGGCATACCTGTGTGCGCATTTGTATTTAAGGTGTGGACCCAATTTCTAGGTTAAATACCTATTCAGAGAGTTTAAGCTCTAGCAAGCTTAAACTTAAAATCATTCCCCTTAATGTAGCTCATTGCCTAAAGTGGGTGCACCATAAAAATAAACAAGGACCTACTGTATAGCACAGGGAACTATATTCAATATCTTGTAATAACCTATAATGGAAAGCTATCCGAAAAAGAATATCTATATTCAGATATATATTATATGTATAATTGAATCACTGTGCTGTACATCTGAAACTAACATGACATTGAAAATCAACTCCAATTAAAAAAATTTTTTTAATTAAAAAAGTAAAGTGGGTGCACCATAAATACTGAATTTGGAAAGGATCCATCTTTATAGGAAGGCCATTTCTTCAGGCCCAGCCATGAGGACCTTGCCTAATATTGGTAGGAGTGACTTTGTGATTTCCAGTACTTGCTTGTTTGACAGTTTCTGCTCTTTTCTTTCTCTGTTACAGATAGTAACTGTCCCTATTGAAGCCCCCAGCGGGGCTGCAGACAGAACTGAGGCGCTAGCAGGCATGTAAAGCTGGTCATGCATCTATGCTGCTTGATACGTTTCGAGCCCAGTAACAGAAGAGCCTTCCTGAGATTGCCGTCACCATACTTGCCTGTCACCTTCGCAGGGTTGGCCAGTGTGTGAGTGTTTGGTCGTATGCTGTCGTGGAGGTCAAGGAGGAGGGAAAGGAAAGGGAGGCAGATGCTGAGACCCCAGAGAGAGCTAGTTCCTGAGGAGCACTGCCCTTCCCCTCAATTACAGTGAGCCAAATGTCTAGCCCTAGAGTCGGGAGGTGTTCCCACTCTTGGTGTTAGGAATCAGTCAGTGCGTCCTGCCCCCTGACAAAGAGTCCATCTTGTTACTGGCAGCCAGTTTGTAGGGAACCCAGATCATATTCTCTGGAGGGCTGACCTCAGAGCAGTGCCACCCTCCTTCCTTAGTCAACCAAGTCTGGGGAATTCCCTGGCAGTCCAGTGGTTAGAACTTCATGCTTTCACTGCCAAGGGCCTGGGTTCAGCCCCTGGTCAGGGAACTAAGATCCTGCAAGCCGTGCAGCATGCCAAAAAAAAGTCAACCAAGTTTGTGAGGTACGACTGCCAGTCATCTGCATACTTATCCAGATTCTTGTTGTGACAGACATCCATGGTGTCCACTTGCCCCATGATGAGGTGTGGGCCTGTCCAGCCCTCTTCCTAAGGTGGACTCATGGGAGGAAGGGCTTAGAGCTAGCCACGCTGGCTAGGCAGCTGCCACATGTACAATGTTGGTGCTAACTGAGGAGGGGTAGGCACAGTGTTGCATTTTGAGTTTCTACCATCGTAGGAACCAAATCTGGTATTAGGCCCAACCTGCGTCTGAGACCTAAGCAAAGCCTGAGCACTTCAGCTAAGACCATGCACCAACGTGTCACTCTAAATCAGCCTCACCCCTTTGAGATGCTGCCCCACATCTGAGGAACTTCATCGTCAGAAACAGATCCCCACTACTTACAGTGGTGCTGCCTCCTGGGTACTGATGGTCCAGCCCTCGGACTCCTGCAGGGACCCCTTCTTTCCATCCAGTGACATGGATAATAAGAGGCAGGCATTTGGCTAAAGAAGCCTGTTTATTCAGAATATGTTTACAGCTGCTTGAAGATTTTTAAAGTCAGTTCTTTTTTTTTTTTTTTTTTTTCGGGACGGGGGGCCTCTCCCCGCCGCAGCCCCTCCTGTTGCGGAGCACAGGCTCCGGACGCGCAGGCCCAGCGGCCATGGCCCACGGGCCCAGCCGCTCCGCGGCATG
>NW_006798559.1:168784-193700 GCF_000442215.2 Lipotes vexillifer | reverse complement strand
TTGCGGTACGCGGGCTTCTCACTGTTGTGGCCTCTCCCGTTGCAGAGCACAGGCTCCGGACGCGCAGGCTCAGTGGCCATGGCTCATGGGCCCAGCCGCTCCGCGGCATGTGGGATCTTCCCGGACCGGGGCCCAAACCCGTGTCCCCTGCATCGGCAGGCGGACTCTCAGCCACTGTGCCACCAGGGAAGCCCTAAAGTCAGTTCTTAACAGAGGCATAACTGAATGATGAAACCAGTTTTATTCCTTAATTTATTTATTTTTTTTTTTCAGGGCTGATGCTCCGGAGACCTCAGGGACTTCTTTCGGGACTCACAGAAACCTACACGCTGGTGATGGCACACAGGGACTGTTTTCTTGTTCTTAGTCTAAATGATTGCCAAGAAGGAAGGCGAAGGTAGAACCGTCGGATCTAGGGCTCTCCCCAGAGCTTCTAATCACAGACCTTATTAAACTCCTTTCTGAGCCCAAGGACAGAGTTCACCTGAACAAATGATTTTGAGTCATGAATGAAAACTCTTGCTCTTTCCATAATGAGGAAGAATTAAGAGATGGACAGGTAAGCAGGCACTTCAGTTTGGGAAAGAAGGTGTTGGTTTGGGTTATGTTGTTAATAGTAATAAGATAGAGCATACATCAAGAGGATGTGGAGCTTTAGAAATGTGTAGGAAGAATCCTCACTGTAGTTCTCTTCTATTAGAAGAAACTTCTAGTCACTTCTGAGTCAATTGCCTTTCCTGACAGCTTATTTTCTAAGTGGGCTGTGGGATTTTGGTCTGGATTTGCTTGGGTGGGAAGAGAATTTCAGGCAGAATCCCCCAAGAAATGTGTATTTCATCAATTTGGGTTGTTTACCTTACAGGCCCTTTCTCTCTTCCAATGTGTGTTTTGGCCTGACTATCGTCAGGACCCCTGATTCAATGTGCTGCGTCTTTTTTTTTTTTTCTTTTCGGCTGCACTGGGTCTTAGTTGCAGCATGCAGGATCTAGTTCCCTGACCAGGGATCGAACCCGGGCTCCCTGCATTGGGAGCGCAGAGTCTTAACCACCGGACCACCAGGGAAGTCCCCCAATGTCTTTGTGTGAGCCTGGTGGCTTACCCTGCATTCCTTACCTTTTTCACTACCTTGCCCAGAAATAGTCTTAAATGGAGCCTGTGGGATTCAGTGGCCAGAATGGGGACAAAGCCTGTGCTTTGGGAGTCCAGGGAGGTTTTTGTCACTGTTCTAAGATAGCTGAACTGTTCTTCCAGAGAACATCCATCTTTGGACACTAGAGGGGACTGAATCGGAGAGGGAAAGGAAGGATGCGATGAGTCCTGAGCACACAGACTTCTCCAGGGAGCTGTTCAGCATGATGAATTACCAGATATTTTTGAGAATGTATCTTGAGCCTAGTGCTGTGCAAATGGTCTAAGAAATATAAAACAAGTATACGAGAAGGTCCTTGCACTCAAAGCGGCAGTCTGACTGGGGAGACGGGTCTTTTGCAGAGGCCCTTGTGCCGCATACAGAGGGGCTATAGGACTTAGAGACGTGAGGGACCATTGTAGCCCCAGTTGGTAAGGTCGGCCTCCCCGAGGAGGTGGAACTGATCTTGAAGGGACCAGAAAACACTGAGAAGGTGGAGGTGGGGGCAGATTCTGGAGGAAAACCACATGACCCAAGGGCTGGAGGTGAGAGGAACTGCAGCAAATATGTTCATTGGATCAGAGTGGGAAACAATAGTGCTTAGGCATCGTGAGGCCAGTTATGAAGGAGTTAGCTCAGCTGTGGTGCGTTTAGGTGTCCATTCTTGTGTCCCAGGCAAAAAGAAATCAAAGCTGTGTTTAAGGAGTGTTAGTTGGCAAAAATATGTGGAAGGGATTAGAGTAACAGGACAATCTGGGATTCTTGGGCCTTGACATAAGCAATGATTCCTTTAATTATTATTTTTTCTTTTATTTATTTTAGAGAAAATAATTCTGCAGATGGTTCAAAATCCAAAAGTACAGAGGATGTACATATAGTGAAAAAACTGCCTTCCACCCTTGTCCCCCAGCTATACCCAATTTTCCTGATGGAGGCAAAGTTACGACTTCCTTGGATATAATTCTGGAAATAGTCTCTGTAAAGACAAGCAAACATATTTATGTGTTTTTTAGAAATTCAAATGGCAAAATAGTGTATATACTCTGCCCTCTGTGTTTTCACTTAATATATCATGAAGATTGTTCCAAATTGTCCATAAAGTACTTTCTTACTCTTTTTTATGGCTGTATAGGATCTCATTGAGTGGATATGCTTTAATTTGTTTAAAATTAGTCCATTAGTGACAACTAGATTTATCATGGCAATCATTTTGAAATGTATAGAAATATCAAATCACTGTGTTGTGCACCAGGAACTAACAGTGTGTTGTAGGTCAATTATACTTCAAAAACAAACAAATAGGGACTTCTCTGGTGGCACAGTGGTTAAGAATCCGCCTGCCAATGCAGGGGACACGGGTTCAATCCCTGGTCCGGGAAGATCCCACATACCGCGGAGCAACTAAACCCGTGCACCACAACTACTGAGCCTGTGCTCTAGAGCCAGCGAGCCACAACTACTGAAGCCTGCGTGCCTAGAGACCGTGCTCTGCAACGAGGAGCCACCGCAGTGAGAAGCCCATACACTGCAAGAGCAGCCCTCACTCGCCACAACTAGAGAAATCCCACGTGCAGCAACAAAGACCAATGCAGCCAAAAATTAAAAAGTCAAAAACAAACAAAGGAACTCATAGAAAAGGAGATCAGATTTGTGGCTACCAGAGGTGGGGGTGGAATTGGATGAAGGTGGTCAAAAGATACAAACTTCCAGTTATAAGAAAATAAGTACTAGGAATGTAATGTACAACATGATAAAGATAACACTGCTGTATATTATAAATGAAAGTTATTAAGAGTAAATCCTAAGAGTTCTCATCACAAGGAAAAAAAAAATTTTTTTCTATTTGTTGATGTTGTATCTATAGGAGATGATGGATGTTCACTAAACCTATTGTAGTCATCATTTCATGATGTATATAAGTCAGATTGTTATGCTGTACACCTTAAACTCATACAGTGCTGTATGTCAGTTATATCTCAGTAAAACTGGGGGGAAAATATAAAGTATAATAAAATAAAATTAAAAGTCCATTAGTGGACAGTCAGAGTTTTTCTAGCTTCTTGTTTTTATAAACAGTACTACCATGAATGACACTGTAAGCATGTCATTTGTACATGGATGACTATATGTGTTAGATACATTCCTAGAATGAAATTGCAGGCCCCAAATGTGCACAGCATATGTGATTTCGTCAGGTATTGTCAAGCCAGAGAGGTGGTACCAATTCAGTCTCCAGTGTCTTATAACTCTTGGTTGTCTAGCCAGCACAGTGTTACCACACTTTTTGATCTTTGTTGCTAGGATAAGTGAAAAACATTATCTCAGAGTAGTTTTATTTGACATTTCTCTTGTTGTGAGTAAGGCTGAACATTTCTTCACGTTTAAGAACTATTTGTGTTTCCTTTTATGTAAACCATCCATATCCGTGCCAGTTTTTCTACTGGGTGGGGTTTTTTCCTTAGTGATTTGTAGGATCTTTTTTTTTTTTAACATATTAGGAAAATTAGCCCTGTATTGGTGATATGAGTTGCAAAAACTTGGTTAGATGGTTTTTTAAGCTCCAGGAGGGGGAAGGTTTGGCTGAGCAGAAAGGCCAAAAGTGAGGAAACTGCTACACTCAACTTTACTTACTCAGAGCCTTGAGACCTTGAACGGAGCAAGGAAATCTGTATAATATATTAACATTAGGCTTCCCTGGTGGCGCAGTGGTTAAGAATCCGCCTGCCAATGCAGGGGACACAGGTTCGATCCCTGGTCCTGGAAGACCCCACATGCCGCGGAGCAACTAAGCCCGTGCACCACAACTACTAAGCCTGCACTGTAGAGCCACGAGCCACAACTACTGAGCCCACGTGCCACAACTGCTGAAGCCTGCGCACCTAGAGCCCGTGCTCCGCAACGAGAGAAGCCACTGCAACAAGAAGCCCGCACACCACAACGAAGAGTAGACCCCGCTCGCCACAAGTAGAGAAAGCCCACACACAGCAGTGGAGACCCAACACAGCCAAAAATAAATAAATAAAATATATTTTTAAAAAAATTTTTTAAAGATTATATTAACATTAAGCTTTTCGTGGTTTTTCTTAAGGCCGATTAAACAGGAGTTTTCCCTTACCGTATTCCTTGTAGTTGACTTCTCGGGATTCATCCATTTTGTGTGTGTGTGTTATTGGAAAAAGGTGTGACGTTTAAGCTGTCATCTTTGAGGGACTGCTACGTGCCCAGGAGACTGACTTTGGTTTGTCTTGCAGGTTGAAGGTGTGTCTGCTGGGTACCCTCCACCATGTGACAAGGACAACAGTGCTCTTCTGGCTTTCAGGGGAATTCCTGTACGTATCACCCACACCTCAGTGCTTCCTGTCGGCAGAAGCTTGTGTTACTTGCTGCTATGTGGTGCCAGGCACCAGGACACAGGATGGCACAGACCCTGCCTTCCAGTAGCTCACACTTTGGATGGGGGGGTGGGGACGGCACAGGCATGCAAAACAACCTCTATCTAATAAGATACTTGTTATAATGAGGCAGAACATAAAGCGCGGCAGGAATACCGAAAGCACACCTCTGTCTCAGTTGAGTGGATTTTTGTCTGTTTGCTCTCCAAGGAGGGCATATATTCATACTTGTCCTCGCGTCACTCAACTGCTCCGTCATAGTTGGCATGTTCCGGGTGCTTCTCTTTAAGATTGGCTTTAACCAACCCATGTGGGAAGACTAGATTCTTCTGGCCTCCAGTTTCGAGGACACTCGGTACATCGGGTGGGACTTGTTTGTGTGGGTGGGGGGACGTGGACTCTGCCCTCATACTAAGGGTCAGCTGCCCCTACAGATCTCAGAGTTGAAGAACCACGGCATCCTCCGGGCCCTGACGGCAGAAACGAATAATGGCTGGGAGCCGGCTGGTAAGTCCCCCTCGGAACCTGGGTGGGACTCAAGGTGGAGCTCCCTATGGGTCTGCTTTTCCTCATTTGAATTTCTCTCACTACTTTTCCTGTAGAATTTTTTTTATATATATATAAATTTATTTATTTAGTTTTGGCTGCGTTGGTCTTCGTTGCTGCGCGTGGGCTTTCTCTAGTAGCAGTGAGCGGGGTCCACTCTTTGTTGCTGTGCGCAGGCTTCTCTCTGCGGTGGCTTCTCGTTGCGGGGCACGGGCTCTAGGTGTGTGGGCTTCAGTAGTGGCACGCGGGCTCAGGAGTTGTGGCTCGCGAGCTCTAGAGTGCAGCCTCAGTAGTTGCGGGGCATGGGCTCAGTAGTTGTGGCTCGCGGGCTCTAGAGCGCAGCCTCGGTAGTTGTGGCACACAAGCTTAGTCGCTCCGCGGCATGTGGGATCTCCCCGGACCAGGACTCAAACCCGTGTCCCCTGCATTGGCGGGCGGATTCTTAACCACTGTGCCACCAGGGACGCCCCTCCTGTGGAACTTCATAGAGTTATCATCCTTCAAGGGAAGTTAGAGACCTGAGTTCTAATTTGGCTCCACAAGCCCTGCCGGTAGCTTGCTGTGTGCCTTTGGGGCAAATCATATAATCTCTGTGTCTACAGTGGAAATATTAGTACCTCCTTTGTCCTCAAAGGGATGTTGTGATAATGAAATGAGACAGAGTGGGTGAAAAGCCTTTGAAAAGTTATCCTGTTTTATCTGCTTGACATGGCTCTTCCCATACTGTATTTAAAGCTCATTCCACTTGCTAATTTGTTACACAGAAAAACACACTCACCAATTCAGAAGAACCAGCTCTGGAGTCAGATATCTCTGGCTTAAGTCCTGCCTCTTTCACCCATCAGCCCTATGACCTTAAGCAAGTAACTTAATCTTTCTGACTCTCACTTTCCTCATCTATAAAATGGATTATATCAGAACCTGTATGATAGGAGTTGTGTAAGGATTAAATGAGATAATGTAAAGTGCTTAGCACGCAGAATGTAAATCATAGTGAGCGCTCATTGGTGTGCATTGTTATCTTTAAATTCTGTAAACTGAAAATGTAACCTCTAAGAATATGGGGTCTATTAAAAACATTCCAATGTAGAAAAATTACATGGAGGTCTGTAAAGTATCTTTTAATTGAATTTTGTCTTTACCATGTGGTGACAAACCTAACATTTATTAGAGGTGTTGCCTTAAATGCTAAAATATTTTCTATTTCAGTGCAACTGGCATTTATGTGCCAGATATATTTTTGTGTGTGTGTGGTACACGGGCCTCTCACTGTTGTCGCCTCTCCCATTGCGGAGCACAGGCTCCAGACGTGCAGGCCCAGCAGCCATGGCTCACGGGCCCAGCCGCTCCGCGGCATGTGGGATCTTCCCGGACCGGCGTACGAACCCGTGTCCCCTGCACCGACAGGCGGAACTCTCAACCACCGCGCCACCAGGGAAGCCCCAGATATTCTTAATCATACTAAACAACTACAATTTTTTCCCCAGGTTGCTCTCAGCTAATTTAAACTGATAGGCTGACTAAATCAGCTGTGCCGTTTACTATGTAAATAAGTAGAAGCGGGCCTAAATAAAGGAGGCAATTGCCAAAAGGAAAAACGATAAAGAGCCGTGCTAACGTGAGCTGGGTTTCTTATCCTGGAGGTTTGTGCTGTGGCTCCTCGTTCTTCTGTCAGTTTAGGGGAAAAATAGTATTTATGTCAGGATCATCTTCAGAGGTGGGAGTCCTGAAGGAACCAGGAAAGGAGAGAGCTGCTCTTACACGGGTTGGATGTTTGTCTCCAGTTTGGGCACCAGATTGCATTGCTGCTTGAGACCTTGGACTTTCTCTTGACTACCTTGCTGTCACAGTAAAAGCTCCCACCCCCTTGCCTGTGAGGTTTGTGCTCCTGGCTCACCACCTTTGATCAACTCGTTTGTAGGTGAAGGTGTGTGGGGTGACAGATTGATCGAGTTGCTCATAATGATCTGAAGGGTGACAAGTCAGTGAAGCTGGATGTGGACGAGGGGTGAAGGGTGGGGAGCTGCTTCTCAGCGTCGTGATGAGATCCATGGCTGCTGTTCCGCTCTTTTTGTTTAGCCACTTTGTCCCTCTTTTTCATCTCCCAAGGGTCCAGCATGCTGGAAGTAAGTTTTCTTTTCTTCACTGTCGCAGGTTGAGTGTTCTGTATTCTGTTGAAGTTACCTAGTTTGGAAGCCCTGGTGTAGTCTGCTACCCCGGGCTGGGGCTGGCAAGATTGAATGTCCTAGAGGTCCAGGATTCAGGACCCCGGACCCATCTCATCTGCTCCCACCGTCCACATCCCTGCCAGACCCGAGCCCACAACTGCGTCAGTGATACTAGCTGATGTTTATTGAGCAAGTGGCCTTTGGGCCACATACTCCCCTAGAATCTGAAGAGTTACGTCCTCCTCACAATAGCTGGAAGAGTGATTACCAGTGGTTAAGTGACCTGCCCAAAGAAGTGCAGCTCGTGAGGGACAGAGATGGAAGGTTGACGAGCTGTTTGGCTCTGCGCTGTGCTCTGCCAGCTGTGTCCTCCGGCTCCCCAGCAGCCTCCTTGTCCTCGTTATCCTTTAGTGTTTTGAGTTTGGGGTAGCTTTTTCTTTAATTTGCAAGTATACTTCTGTCATGTGAACGTCCTCAGCCCGGATTGCGAGGC
Organism: Lipotes vexillifer; assembly: GCF_000442215.2. Taxonomy (NCBI): domain Eukaryota; kingdom Metazoa; phylum Chordata; class Mammalia; order Artiodactyla; family Lipotidae; genus Lipotes; species Lipotes vexillifer. The sequence continues at coordinate 185,972 of NW_006798559.1, read as the reverse complement.
AGAGGGGAGCTGTCCTAACCTGCTTTCACCACCCAGGCTAGAAGGCTCACGAGTTTGGGTGTCAAACGGAGGTCTCTCCAACCTGCGCACTGTTGGCCAGTGTCCTCCGTAGCAAATGGGGAAAGCCAGTGATGGGCCATGCTGCCAGCAGTCTGGCCCAGAGAGTGGCAGCTGTGGTGTGGGGGAGAGGGCTGTGTGGTGGTTATAGAGCGCCTGTCCTGCTGCTTTTTTCTTCCGTTTCCCCCGCTTCTGTTGTGCTTTCATTCATTCATCACACATTCATTGTGGGGACTTCCCTGGCAGTACAGTGATCAGGACTCTGCACTTCCACTGCAAGGGGCATGGGTTTGATCCCTGGTTGGGGAGCTAAGATCCTGCATGCCGCGAGGTACGGCCAGAAACAAAACAAACAAACAAAAAACAACAACAACAAAAACATTCATTGTGCACCTGTCATGTGTCAGGCTCTCCGAACCCTACCTTCCTGTGGCTCGCAGTGCAGTGGGCAAGACAGTTTGCAACATGGTGGTAAGCATGGGGTGTCAGGGTCTCTCATGGAGCAGCTCCTAACGCAGATTACAAAGGCTAAAGAAGGCACCCAGGTGAGGGTGATACCGGAATTGGCTGAAGGATGAGATGGAACTGCGCTGGAAGGGGCTGGAACTGAAGGTGGGAGAGCGGGGTGTGCAAAGGCACCCAGGGCGGGTGTTGAGAGACTTCAGGTACTTCTGGATGCCCTAGGACAGAGCCAGAGAGGTAAGAAGTCTCCCGATTGTGAAGAGTTGGGGTTTCATCTTGAGAATTATGGAGAATCCCTGGAGGGTTCTGAGCAGCAGGCTGACGTCAGATCTGCCTTTTTGAAAGCTCACTCTGGCATATCAGAGGGTAGCGACCAGGCCCAAGGCAGGCAGGTAAGGCCGGGGGCTACGACAGCAATCTGGACACACCTAGATCTCAGAGGGTTTCCTTTTCTCACTATTGCAGTTATGAATACAGAGGTGCTCCGAGCCCAAGAAGAATGGGAAGCTGTGGACAGTATCCAGCCAGAGACAGGTAACTGCAGGGATGGTGCCGCCTCCTCACAGCCCGCTGCTGCTAAGCACGTGATCCACCTGTGCGGCTAATGTTCTGTGCCTCCGGGATTAGGATACAGAATTCCTGGGTCTTCTCGTTTTCAATACGTGACATAGGATAAAATCTCTTTTCCCAATTCAGAGATGATGCCATCGACCTCTGGAGGGAATGGGGATGAATGCCTTGGGGAGAGGGCCGCCAGCCGTGAGAGAAGACAGGGAGGACCTTGGTCAGGGTCAACTTCTGCAGGGTGATGAGGTCAGGCAGAGGACGGAGGCAGGCAGCCAGGACCCCTGTGTCAGGTCGCGCAGGTTCTTCACTATACAAGGAAGCCCCTGGAAATGGGGGCTGGAGCCATCTGCTGGAAGCCTCTGAGGGCTGCATCAAAAACTGTCTCTCGTGCCTTTCAGGAGGTTTGGATGGAGCTGCGGGAGGGGAGAACTGGGACCCAAATCTAGCCTGAGCCTCACTTGAGCTCCTGAAGAGATGTTAGAGTGGACTGTATCAGCCATCACCTGTATTGCGGACTGATGAGTCAGTACCCTGTGACGAAGGCTGGATAGGGGATCATTCGTATCCAGGGCGTGAGAAGGGGCAAAGCAGAAGATAGGAAAGGCCCCTAAACAAACCTGTAGCGTGCTCCTGCGTGGGTACCTCCTCCAGGCAGTGACTTGCCACCGCTCACAGATGAGTGGACATTAGGGGCCCTTGCAGATCTATCTCCACTCACTTCAGGGCTTAGCCTAGTCAGCCTCTGCACAGCCGGGTCCGAAAGGGAGTCAGCCCAGCAGATAACGCCACCCCCTTGACAGAGGAGGCTTGGTTGTAACTGTAGGTGTCTGATGTTTACAGCTGAAAGTCAGCGCTGGGCTTAGAGGTGGCAACCAGCGGCCCTCAGTAAATGTCTGCTGATAGAATGACTGCTGTTACAAGTGCCAGAGTGTCTTCCCTTTTGCCACAGGGAGCCGGGCCAGCTCAGACCAGCCTGGGCAGCTAATCTCTTTCATTGAGGCCCTCCAGCATTTCCAGACCGTGGACCTCTCTTCCTTCAAGGTATGACAGTAGGGAGGTTTGGGGGTCTCAAGCAAAGCACTTTCTTCCCAGGAGCCAGGTTTCTTCCCCACCAGGATAGGGCACTGGGCAAGCAAGATGGAAATTTCCAGGCGAGGGCTCGGTCTCGACTAAGAAATCTCGGGGCGCGGGATCACAAGTGGCCAAGGACCCACATGTCATGTGGGCCCCGGCGGCCTTTCAGGGACTGTGCCCCCAGAACTCTAGTGGCCCTGTCTTATAGGGGCCTGTGGAGCTGCTCCCTGCTCTCCCCTCCTAGGGATGGGGAGGTCTTCAGTCAGATGCTAGGGAGTTCCTTGGGGAAGCAGGGCAGCCTGTCCAGAGAGCTGAGTGATTCACTGCCACCGTAGGAAAATCTTCCATCCCCTAGAGGAACAAGAAGTTATTTGGGAATTTAAAAAATATGTGGGGTTGGAAAAAGAAAGAATATTAAGGAGTGTAAAAGCTGACAAGCTTTCTGGGGAATCTTGAGTGACCAGTAGTAAGTTTAGAGAACTGTGATTTCAGATCTTCAACCTAAAGCCTGGCTCAAGGAGAGAGGCTAAAAAGATAGGAATCAGATTGATTTGTAGGACGCAGAGATCCAGAGGCTGCCGAAATCAGAGTATCCTAAGCCCCGCGGCAATGGCTGTGAACACGGAGAAGTCAGCAAGAGCTCGTTTAGGCACTGCTGCTGTGGTGTGGACAGAAGGCGCCAGCTCCGCTCAGGGGTATCCTGCTCCAAAAAAGTGCCCACTGACTGTTTGTTGTTTGGCCGTGCCACGTGGCATGCGGGATCTTAGTTCCCCGACCAGGGATTGAACGAGCGCCCCTTGCATTGCAAGCGTGCAGTCCTAACCACTGGACCGCCAGAGAAGTACCCCCCCACTGACCGTCTTATCTTGGAAGTTGAGAGGGCTGTTAGATTTTATATTTATGTCCTTTACAGAGAGAGACAGACAGACATACAAAGGGTAGGAGCAGCACTGCTGGGAAACTTTGCCTGGCATCTGTGAGATGCCAGCCCCCATAGCCAGCCACCTCTAGCTTCCTTGGTAGTCAGTGACATAGCTATTTCTGGAAAAGCCCAGAGGACCACATGTAGACAACCGGATGATAATGCCTATGCTTGGGGACATCTCTCTCTACTTACAAAGAGCCTACGAGCTGGAAGAGCCTGTCTCCAGAGATTTGCAGATGCTTCACAGCTTCTGCCCCATTTCCCTGGCCCAGAGGCCAGCCAGTTAGTGGGAGAACCACTCCTTTCTGCAAGACCAGTCCTGTACTGAGCCTGATGGTGAGTTCATTAAAGCAAATGAACACAACACTCTGCCTATTGCCTGCACCTTCCTCCCCAGAAAAGAATCCAGCCAACGATCCGAAGGACCGGGCTTGCTGCCCTCCGGCACTGCCTCTTCGGGCCTCCAAAGCTCCACCAGGGCCTCCGTGAAGAAAGGGACTTGGTCCTGACCATCGCTCAGTGTGAGTGCACAGGTGTTGCCACAAGGCAGGCGCTGCGTGAGTGGTCAGGCAGAGAGCACAGTTTGCCTACCCGGTTGCTGAGACTAAGCCAAGGCTATTGCATTTACCATGTTGGGGGGAGAGCAGAGTGTCTGGAGCACCGGCCAGGTCTGTCTTGGCTGTACCGTTCTCTGGGAAGCACTCAGTCCTCCCGTGAGGGCCAATCCAACAGAGCATGGGTGTGTTTTGGGGCAGGTGGCCTGGATAGCCAAGACCCAATGCATGGCCGAGTCCTCCAGACCATCTATAAGAAGCTGACCGGCTCCAAGTTTGACTGTGCCCTCCACGGAGACCACTGGGAAGATCTGGGCTTTCAGGGTAAGAGAGAGGAATGGTTCATCTTCTCCCTGACTCCTCATTCCAGGACTAGCATGAGAACCCAGACAGTCCTCTTCCTGTCATGCCAGCACCATGAGACAGGATACTGGGGCAGAGCATTTCAGGAAGAGGGTACAGCAGATGCAAAGGCCCCGAGGTGAAATGTGTGTACCTCTTTCTGAGAAATAGCAAGGAGTGTGGCTGAAGTGGAGAATAGTTCACTCGGGGCCTTGCAGGCCAGTGTAAAATATTTACTCTAAGTGAGATAGAAAGCACGGGAGTGATAGGATTTCGAATCCAGTGTTTTCTTTTTATTCTTTTCTTTTACTATCGATGAAAATTTTTTTTTATATCATTTCATTTTTTTGAGTGAAACAAAATGATTTCACCTGTTTTGGGACTGTACATTTTTCCAAAATCATATCAAATTACATTTGTATAGAATAGGAAAATATCTTAATTTAAAAAGGAAACTTTATATACTCATAATTAATTGGTGCTCTGTTGGTACTGACAATGTGTTTAAGTCCCTTTACCTTCCTTCATCTGTAATATAATCGTCCTAGATATTCCCTCTGTGTACATTGAGAGTGACATCAGTGTTATGATTTTTGTTTCAACCGTTAATTGAAATAACTCAAGAGTCGAAGCAAGGTCTGTTGTATTTACCCATATATTTACTCTCTCCATTATTCTTTCTTCTGTTCTGATGTTCTAAGATTCCTTCTTTCATCACTTGCTTTCTGTTTCAGGAACTTCCTTTGGCCATTTTCTAAAGTAGGTCTGCTGGCAATGGATTCTTTAGCTTTCCTTCATCTGAGAATGTCTTGATTTCCCCTTCCCTCCTGAAGGATAATTTCTCTGAATGTAGAATTCCAGGTTGACAGGTCTTTTCTTTCAGCACGTGAAAATAAATGTGCTACTTGCTTTTGGCCTCCATGGTTTCTGGTGAGAAATCTGCTGTCACTTGAATTATTCCTCCTTGTTAGAGAAAAGTAGTTTCTCTCTCTGCTTTCAAGATCTTTTTTGTTTGTTTTTTTTCCTTTTGTTTGCAGGAGTTTGACCATGATATGTCTTAGTGGGGATTTCTTTGGGCTTATCTTATTAAGGGTTTGCTCAGCTTCTTGAATCTGTAGGTTTATGTCTTTGGCCAAATTTGGTAAATTTTCAGCCATTATTACTTTGAGTACTTTTTTCAGCCCTGCTCTTTCTCCTGCCTTGTACAACTCTGATGGCACAGATGCTAGATCTTCTGTTACTGTTCCATAGGTCCCAGAGGCTCTGTTCATTTTAGGGGGATCTCTGTATAGCTCAGAGGTCTCCAAGGCTCTGTTTATTTTGTTTTGTTTTTTCTCTCTATTGATCAGATTGGGCAGTTTATATTGTTCCATCTTCAAGTTCACTGGTTCTTTCCTCTTTGGTCTCTATTCTGCTGTTGAGCCCATCCAGTGAGTTTTTAATTTTAGGTATTATATTTTTCAGTTCTGAAGTTTCTGTTTGGTTCTTTACATCTGATATTTCTTTACTGAGACTTTCTGTTTTTTCATTTTTTTCAAATGTTTGTAATTGCTTATCAAAGGCATTTTTATGATAGCTGCTATAGTAGTTTTCTATTGTTGCTGCAGAAAATTACCACAAATTTAGTGGCTTAAATCAACACAGATTTATTATCTTCTAGTTCTGTAGTTCAGAAGTCTGACACAGTCTCACTGGGGCAAGATCAAGGTGGCAGAGGGCTGCATTCCTTTTTGGAGGCTCTAGGAGAAAATCTATTTCTGTGCCTTTTCCACCTTCTAGAGTCCGCCCACGTTCCTCCTCCTTCAGAGCCAGGAACACAGCATCTCTCTGAGCTGATTCTGTCCTCACATCTCTTTTTCTGTGCTTCTACCTCCCTCTCTCACTTTTAAGGATTCTTCTGACTACATTGGGCCCAGCCAGATAATCCAGGATAATCTCCCTATCCTGATTAGCAACCTTCATTCTAACTGCAATCTTGATTCCCCCTTGCTGTGCAACAGAACGTACTTGTAGGTTCTGGGGATTAGGACGTGGATATCTCTGGAGGTGCCAGTTATTCTGCCTAGGACAGCTGCTATAAATTCCTTATCAGGTAATTCCAACATATGTGTGATCTCAGTGTTGCTATCTGTTGATTGTCTTTTCTCATTCAAATTGAGATTTTCCTAGTTCTTGGTGTAATGAGTGATTTTTTATTGTGTCCTAGATGTTGTGGGTATTATGTAATGACAGTGTTGATCATCTTTAAATCTTCTATTTTAGCAGGCCTCCTCTGACACTGGGCAGTGGGGGAAGGGTGATGTCACCTCATTACTGCCAGGTGGGGATAGAAATCCAGGTATCCCACTTGACCTCCACTAATACCACTGGCTGGGTGGGGCAGGGGTGCCTCATTGCTGTTCCCATGTAGCTTCCACTGATGTCACGAAGGGTGTGGTGGGCTCCTTAGCACTAGAGAAGGATAAAAGTCCCAGCTCCCCGCTTCTTTGAGTGCCTTGGCAGAGCTGAGGGGCACCTTGTTACAGTCAGGCAGGGGAAGTCTAGGCTCTCCACTTGGGCAGTGATCAAGGTAACCAAGTCATTGAATCTCACAGAGCAGGGATTTCATTAAGCACCCTGAATTTCCTCTTGGTTTTTGTTTTAGGAACAAATCCAGCCACAGACTTGAGAGGAGCAGGCTTCCTTGCCCTCCTGCATCTCCTGTACCTGGTGATGGACTCAAAGACCTTGCTGATGGCCCAGGAGATCTTCCGCCTGTCTCGTCACCATATCCAGGTGGGGCTTTGGTGGGAAGCCAGCAGAGAGGGCTGTAGGGGCTAGGACCTGGGCACAGGGCTCTCCTGAGTAACCATGACAGCTTCGCAGGTAGATCTCCAATTGCTGAGGGCCCTCAGGACAGCTGAGGCAAACTGGGCATGGGCATCCCTGTCACCCTGACCTGGCTGGAATCTGATAGTGTGTGTCTCAAGCAAGTGCCTCAACTCTTCAGGGCCTTGGTTTCCTCATCCATAAAGAGGAAATCATGGAAACGTCAGCTGGATAGTTGGGAAAATTAAATGAGGCAATGTACAAAAGCGCTAGACACAACTGTGGTACCAGCGTCTCAGCTCACTGCCCGCCCAGTATTGGCAGGTTCTCCTGACCCTGGAGGAGGGGGGTCAGCCTTTATTTGCCCAGAGAAGAAGGTTTGCCTCCAGGTGTCAGATAACACATGGACTTGCTCAAAGGCCAGAAGTGGCTCCTATAGCCCTCAGGTTCTGTCCAGGCCTGCTCTCCAGGGTTGGTGTGATGGTTTTCCCCTGTAGTAAAAGGTGTAGTCCCTCCATTTAGAAAACATACTTGACCTGTTTCCTGCCATTCATCTATCCCAGGTTCATGGGGCCTGGAATTCATTCATGTACTAAACAGGTATTTATTTAGGATTCCCTGTGCTAGTTATTGTTCTTGGCGCTTGGGAAACATCAGTGAGCAAAACAGACAAAGATCCTTCTAGCAGAGAGAACAAGACAGTAAGCCTAATACATAAATAAATTATAGAGTATGTTAAAGGTGGTAAGGGCTAAGTAGGCAAGGTTAGGAGAATGTGGGAGGATTACAGTTTTATGGGGTATTAGGGTAGCTCTCACGAGAGGGTGAGACTTAAACCAAGCCTTGAAGGAGGTGAGGATGTTAGCCAAGCTTGTATTTGGGGGAAGAGCATTCTGCACAGAGGGGGCAGCTAGAGCAAAGGTCCCAAAGGAGGTGTATGTCTGGCATGTGCAGGAATGGCAGGGAGGCCAGCTGGAACAGAAGGGGCAGGGAGGGCAGTAGGAAGGAGGTGATGGGGTAACAGGGACCAGATGGTGTCGGGCCTGGTAGGCTATGATGAGGATGTTTGCTTTTACTCTGAGTCAAATGAGGGTTTTGAACAGCCTGGGGTGACACGATCCAACTTACATTCTTAAATGGATCCTACCAGCCGTTGGGTTGAGCATAGTCTCTGGTGAGGGCTTTTGTAATTAAGTTAGAGATGATAGTGATCTGGACCAGGGTATTTTCAGAGGAGGCGTTGTGAAGTGATCAGATTGTGGATATAGAATCTTGAGCGTATGGGCTGTAGAGAATAGAGCCAGCACATTTTTCGAATGGATTGGGTACAGGTGTAAGGAAAAGAGGCATCAATGGTGATTTTTAGCTTGAGCAGCTGGAAAGACAGAGTGGCCACCAACTGAAATGGAAAAGAAAGAGCGAGGGTGGGGGTGGTTCCATCTGCCATATAAATTTTAGACTGAGGTTATGCGTTTGTTTGTTTCATACATTTATTTATTTATTTATTTTTGGCTGCGTTAGGTCTTCGTTGCTGCACGCAGGCTTTCTCTAGTAGCAGCGAGTGAGGGCTACTCTTCCTTGTGGTGCGCGGGCTTCTCACTGCAGTGGCTTCACTTGTTGCAGAACACGGGCTCTAGGCACACAGCCTTCAGTAGTTGTGACACGTAGGCTCAGCAGTTGTGGCGCACGGGCTCTAGAGCGCAGGCTCAGTAGCTGTGGTGCACGGGCTTAGTTGCTCCGCAGCATGTGGGATCTTCCCGGACCAGGGCTCAAACCCGTGTCCCCTGCAGGCGGATTCTTAACCATCGTGCCACCAGGGAAGCCCCAGGTTATGCGTTTTTGACAACTACAGAAGTGATGTACCTCATGTCAGGAGCACCCATGTCAACATGTCTTATTTACTGGTGAAGTTAACCCTGGGCACATGGTTAAGGGGATATCAGCCAGGTTTCTACGCTGTAAAGTTACTATTTTTCCCTTTGTAATTAATCACTGTCTTGGAGGAAGATACTTTGAAGCTATGCAAATATCCTGTTTTTCCTCAAACTTGGTTCTAATAGTGATTTTGTTTCCCTCATTCCTCCTACATTTATTAATTTTTAAATTTATTAATTGGAATTCTTCTGTAAGAAAGAATTGTCTTTGCTATTTATTGATTCAGGTACTTTTTATATCCACATGGACTCAGATTTTTATTTTATTCTATGGAATATAACCCAACACTTTTATTATTTATTTTGTTGCTAAAATTGTTCCCATGTCGACCTTTTTTTTTTTTTTTTTTTTACATCTTTATTGGAGTATAATTGCTTTACAGTGGTGTGTTAGTTTCTGCTTTATAACAAAGTCAATCAGTTATACATATACATATGTTCCCATATCTCTTCCCTCTTGCATCTCCCTCCCTCCCACCCTCCCTATTCCACCCCTCTAGGTCCCATGTCGACCATTTTAAGAGCTCTTTCAGGTGGTACCTGTGCCCTTTCAGCATGCCCTGTCCTTTTTTGAGCATTTTTCTACTTTCTGGATCCTAAAGATGCTCTAGGCTCTTGTATTTTCCCTGAATGATTCCCAGCCCTGAGATAACCACTTCTCCAAAGAGCTCTTGTTCTTTAGTTGGAGAATGATATTTGGAAACCAAGATCTGAGTGCTGGGTGTTCTCACTGGTATTAAGATCTCACTGCTTCTAGGCCCTCTCAGTGTCCAGAGCTTGGAAAATATGTATGTGTCACTGGTTCCCTCCTGACTCTGAAAGGAATGGTCTCCAGTGGTGAGCAGACCTGCCCAGGCCCCAGCAGCACTTCACAGAGAACAGGAGGGGGGGTGTGATGCTGCCTGAGGGAGAGGAGCTGAGAATGAGTGGCTGAAGATCAGAGCCGCAGCATTTTCTTCAGGTCATTGTGTCTTCGAGCTGGAGTCAGGCCAGCCTGCACTGCAAAAACAGACTGTTCCGGTAACTGTGTTGTTGGTCATATTAGTTAATTCTCAGAACCTCAGCTTCTTCCTTTGTAACATGAGAAAATAATCCCAACTCCGTAGACTTGTTCTGAGTTGGAGAAAAACTGTGTAAAGTACTAAGCACATTAGTCATTCAAGGAGTGTTAGTTATCAAAGTAGCTTTTGATTTCTGTGAGCAAAAGTACATTTTATATACATCTTATAGATAATACATGCATACGTAAATACATCTTGTGTTTTCAAAATCATATCTGCACTTGCGCCTGCACACACACACACAACACATACATCCACACATATACACACAGCCATTGTAAGGTAAGATAGATCCATTTTGAATCTAAAACTTCTTGACTACAAAACAAATAGTCACACAGTTCCTGCCACCTGGGCAGTTTTTCATTTCGTTCACTGCCTATCTCTGTTATCTTTTGAGGAAAAGTACCCATTAAACCTGACGGTTTCACGTACGCCCATCTCTTCCAGGAGACACTGGAGGAGGCAAGAGGGGACTTCGTGAGGATCTGGTCTTGAGGTATATCAGGACCCATGAGTTGAGAATGTGGGCGTATTCTGTGCTCTTCACGATGCGGGGAGGTAATGTCTGGGTCAGGTTTGAGAACCGGACCAGTTAGCCTATGAAACAGTGCAGTCTCTTGTAGCGACGCTGCTTTGTTATAGGAGGCCCAGAGGTTGAGGCATATCTTAGCAGTCACTGGGCCAGCCCCTTGTTGTAGAGACAGTGAAGACCCAGAGAGGGGAAATGGCTTGCCCAAGGTCCCCCAGCTAATGAGTATTTCCTAGAAATCATCTCTGACCTCAGTGCCTCCCTTCTTCTGGTTTTTGAAGGCTCTCTTGTAAGATCTTCCTGCAGAAATATGGAAGCCAGGGTAGAGGGTTAGTGCCAATTCAGCATCCCTCATTCGTTTGCAAGGACAGGCTTGACTGAGGTGAGGGGGTAGGTCATTGGATATCTGAGGGAGGAACGTCCCAGGCAGAGGGAAGAGCAAGACGAGAGAGGAAGCCCTGGGTACTTGATCTGGGTCCGGACCAGCCTGACCACTTTGACCAATCTGTTTCTCATCCCTTCACCTGCTGGCCTCTGTGGAATTTATTGTGGATTTATATTTACTCCACAACATGCATGTCAGACAATAAGAAGGAATAGCAGCTTAAAATAATAAAATAAGAGGGCTGGTGTAGGTGTAGATCCTAGTTCCATCTGCAGTATCATTACTTAGCTATGATTTGAGGCAAGCCACCTAGCCTCTCTGGGCCTCCCTTTGCTGTTTTATGAAACAAGAGATTTGGCCTAAATGATTCTAAGGTCTCTTCCGGCTTTATGATTCCTTGAACTCTTAAGTAACTCCAAAGTTTAAAGGAAAACTTCACCTCAAGCCCTTAGGAATCTTGAAAATACAGTTTTCCAGGAGGCACGTAAGAGACCAGAGTAACAGTTGGGGGACTCAGACCTGCCAGAAGCCAGTCCTGTCTCTTCCCTAAGGAGAGGGCTGAGGTCTCAGGTACCTGTGGTACATCCTACTAAAGGGGAATTGGCCAGAAACTACAGATGCTGGGGGAGCCCAGGACTCCATGGACGTGCATGGTCCACACTGTGCTGAGGAGGAGGAGTGCTACAGTTCAGATGCCGAGACGCAGGCCGCATCTGGCTGATTGCTGGCAGGCAGGGAAGCCCCTCACAACAGTAGTTACTCGCAGACAACAATTTGTATAGCTTTCCTTGCAGTTTCCATCTGTTGTTTCATTCCATCAACATGACAAGCCTGCGAAAAGGTAGGGCAGAGGTGATCCTTGTAAATCTTCATTTCCCGGTGAAGGAACATGAAGATATTACAGACCAATATCGCTGATGAATATAGATGAAAAGATCCTCAACAAAATACTAGCAAACAGAATCCAACAACACATTAAGGATCATACGACAACAATTTGTATAGCTTTCCTTGCAGTTTCCATCTGTTGTTTCATTCCATCAACATGACAAGCCTGCGAAAAGGTAGGGCAGAGGTGATCCTTGTAAATCTTCATTTCCCGGTGAAGGAACATGAAGATATTACAGACCAATATCGCTGATGAATATAGATGAAAAGATCCTCAACAAAATACTAGCAAACAGAATCCAACAACACATTAAAAGGATCATACACCATGATCAAGTGGGATTTATCCCAGGGGTGCAAGGATTCTTCAATATATGTAAATCAATCAATGTGATACACCATATTAACAAATGGAAGGAGAAAAACCATATGATCATCTCAATAGATCAGAAAAAGCTTTTGACAAAATTCAACACCTATTTATGATAAAAGCTCTCCAGAAAGTGGGCATACAGGGAACCTACCTCAACATAATAAAGGGCCTATACAACAAACCCACAGCAAACATCATTCTCAGTGGTGAAAACCTGAAAGCATTTCCTCTAAGATCAGGAACAAGCCAAGGATGTCCTCTCTCACCACTATTATTCAACATAGTTTTGGAAGTCCTAGCCACGGCAATCAGAGAAGAAAAAGAAATAAAAGGAATACAAATTGGAAAAGAAGGAGTAAAACTGTCACTGTTTGCAGATGACATGATACTATACGTAGAGAATCCTAAAGATACCACCAGAAAACTACTAGAGCTAATCAATGAATTTGGTAAAGTTGCAGGATGCAAAATTAATGCACAGAAATCTCTTGCATTCCTCTACACTAATGATGAAAAATCTGAAAGAGAAATTAAGGAAACACTCCCATTTACCATTGCAACTAAAGAATAAAATACCTAGGAATAAACCTACCTAGGGAGACAAAAAGACCTGTATGCAGAAAACTATAAGACATTGATGAAAGAAATTAAAGATGATACAAACAGGTGGAGAGATGTACCATGTTCTTGGATTGGAAGAATCAATATTGTGAAAATGACTATACTACCCAAAGCAATCTACAGATTCAGTGCAATCCCTATCAAATTACTAATGGCATTTTTTACAGAGCTAGAACAAAAAATATTAAAATTTATATGGAGGCACAAAAGACCCTGAATAGCCAAAGCAGTCTTGAGGGAAAAATACGGAGCTGGAGGAATCAGACTCCCTGACTTCAGACTATACTACAAAGCTACAATAATCAAGACAATATGGAATGGGCACAAAGACAGAAATATAGATCAATGGAAAAAGATAGAAAGCCCAGAGATAAACGCACGCACCTACGGTCAACTAATCTATGACAAAGGAGGCAAGGAAATACAATGGAGAAAAGACAGTCTCTTCAATAAGTGGTGCTGGGAAAACTGGACAGCTACATGTAAAAGAATGAAATTAGAACACTCTCTAACACCATACACAAAAAGAAACTCAAAATGGATTCGAGACCTAAATGTAAGACTGGACACTATAAAACTCTTAGAGGAAAACATAGGAAGAACACTCTCTGACATAAATCACAGCAAGATCTTTTTTGATCCACCTCCTAGAATAATGGAAACAAAAACAAAAATAAACAAATGGGACCTAATGAAACTTAACAGCTTTTGCCAAGCCAAAGGAAACTACAAACAAGATGAAAAGACAACCTTCAGAATGGGAGAAAATATTTGCAAACGAATCAATGGACAAAGGATTAATCTCCAAAATATATATACAGCTCATGCAGCTCAATATTAAAAAACAACCCAATCAAATAACGGGCAGAAGACCTAAATAGCCATTTCTCCAAAGAAGACATACAGATGGCCAAGAGGCACATGAAAAGCTGCTCAGCATCACCAGTTATTCGAGAAATGCAAATCAAAACTACAATGAGGTATCACCTCACACCAGTTAGAATGGGCATCATGAGAAAATCTACAAACAACGAATGCTGGAGAGGGTGTGGAGAAAAAGGAGCCCCCTTGCACTGTTGGTGGGAATGTAAATTGATACAGCCACTATGGAGAACACTATGGAGATTCCTTAAAAAACTAAAAATAGAATTACCGTATGACCCAGCAGTCTCGCTCCTGAGCATATTACAAAACTGGGCAGCTAGTAAGTGGTGAAGCTGGGGCTAGGACCCCCATCACCTGACAGCTCGCCCAGCAGTGGGCTCCTTACAGCGGGGTTCTCAGCCAGCAGCCCACCTCAGAGTCACCTGGGGGGATGGCATGTGCCCGGGACCCTCCCTCCACAGAACTACTGAATTCAACCTCCAGGGATGGGGCCATGTCGGCAGCAGCCGCAAAAGACAATCTGGTTTTCTTGCTTCAGTGTTCAAAGGTGTTTAAGCCCTACTGTGAGGCGTGAAGAGAAATGAAATTTTAAATGGAAGCTCAGAAGTGTCCACGTCTGATTTCCTCTGCTGTCTTTTTAGTCAGTTCCCTACAGCCTCAATGTGGGATTTTAGCTCAAAGCCACACTTTTCAGGTCCAAGGGAACTGCTGAAGGAAAGGAGATATTTCTATCTGAATTCCAGTTTTTCACTGCTTTTTAGTAAGTAGGCTTTTATAAAAGTATTCCTGAGAATGAATGAACCCTAAGTTCGGATCCTCTGTTATGTTGCTACCATGTTCTTGTTCCCATATTTATTTTTATACAGAAAGCAAGGGAAGGGATGATATTATACAAATATTATGATAATTAAATAGGCAATACCCGAAGGTAGAGGTGCATTGCTGCTGACCTCAGCTATCCACTGAGGCACAGATAATAATTATGAACGTTTGTTAGCACCTCCTCAGGCCAGTGCTGCACTTAGCATTTTGCTCATGTGATCTAAATTACTCCTTAGAGCAGCTCTGTGAGGTAGGTTGTGGGATAATAGAAAATGTAGACTGTGGACAATAAAAGCTACCCTGGGGCTTCCCTGGTGGCGCAGTGGTTGAGAGTCCGCCTGCCGATGCAGGGGACACGGGTTCGTGCCCCGGTCCGGGAAGATCCCACATGCCGCGGAGCGGCTGGGCCCGTGAGCCATGGCCGCTGAGCCTACGCGTCCGGAGCCTGTGCTCCGCAGCGGGAGAGGCCACGACAGTGAGCGGCCCGTGTACCGCAAAAAAAATAATAAAAAATTTAAAAAATAAAATAAAATAAAATAAAATAAAAAAGCTACCCTGGAGAGTTTGTGTAAGGATTAGCGAATTGACTCCACTGAGCATGGCCCTTGTGTGGGGGTCCCCAGGACCACTGGGAGGACTCCCAGGATTTGGTGTATAGTTGTACTCTCAGCTGTGATTTACTGCAGCAAAAGCAAGATCAGCAAAGGGAAGAAGAGCATGGACAACATCTATAGGAAACCAGGTGCGGGCTTCCAGGAGTCCTCTCCCAGTAGAGTCACACGGGACTCAATTCCTCCAGCATCACATTGCGTAACACGTGGAATGTTGCCAACCAGGGGGCTCATCAGAGATTCAGTATCCGAGGTTTTTACTGGGGGCTGGTCACGCAGGCACCATCTGTCTAGCACGTACCAAAATTCCAGAATCAGAGCGAAGGCAGGTGTTCAGCATAAACCGTATGGTTTGCACAGTTTGGGTACAATAGTCAGCCTGAGGGAATGGTGGGAACCCTCTCAAAATCCAAGTTCCCAGATGCCAGCCTTATAAGCAGGCCTTTCTAAGGGTGGCAATCTCAGGCCTGCTGTGTTCACTTTTTTTTTTTTAACATCTTTATTGGAGCATAATTGCTTTACAATGGTGTGTTAGTTTCTGCTTTATAACAAGGTGAATCAGCTATACATATACATATATCCCCATATCTCCTCCCTCTTGCGTCTCCCTCCCACCCTCCCTATCTCACCCCTCTGGTCACAAAGCACCGAGGTGATCTCCCTGTGCTATGCGGCTGCTTCCCACTAGCTATTTTACATGTGGTAGTGTACATACATCCATGCCACTCTCTCACTTCGTCCCACCTTACCCTTCCCCCTCCCTGTGTCCTCAAGTCCATTCTCTATGTCAGCGTCTTTATTACTGTCCTGCCCCTAGGTTCTTCAGATGTGTTCAACCTTTTCTGCACAGCACTTAAAATTTATTTCCTTTTTGGTTTTGAGAGACGGGAGAGCCGAGTCTCACAGAGTTCGGATGGCCTTCCTAAGTATACACAGCTGGCAGGTGGCCAGGCCAAGATCTGGAATCCAGGTGTCATGGAAGGCCCTGAGAAAAATCCTTGTGGAGCCAGAAGACCAGTTCAGTGCTGGCCACTAGAACTTTTTGCAATGAAGGAAATATTCTCTATCTGCACTATCCAATGTAGCAGCTCTTAAGCAAGAGTGGCTATTGAGCACTTGAAATACGGCTAGTATGACTAAGGAGTTGAATTTCTAATTTTACTTAATTTTCAGTTAATTAAAATTTAAATAGCTACACCTGGCTAGTTGCTATAATACTGGACAGCACAGTTCTACATCACAATGTAACGGATTTTTCTTCTCAAGGGAAGCAGATGGGATAAATAGACTTTGGCTCTTGTTCTAAGCTAAGGAACGCACTGGTCTATGTGTCCCTCTCAGCCGATGTCTTTGTGTGGGTTCAACTAACTAACGAACATGCAGTAGTTGCAAATCCCCTGGGGAAAGCCTCTTTTCATTTGCTTGGGTTTTTGTTGTTAAAGAATAGGAAGGAACTGGCCCCTCCAAAAAGAAAGCATTCAGGTGGATGCTATAGGGAATTTGGAGGCCCTTCCTGGTAAAGCGGCCCTGCTGGACCCAGTCTGCCCAGCTTGGGAGTGGGACCTGCACAGCCCGTTCTCAGGCCTCTGTGTTACTAAGAGATGGAGTGCGCCCTAAGTCAAGGTTGACTTTCTACCTACTTGTACCTTCTCTGTCTGCTTTTGGGTGAAGAGCTTATGAGCAAATAAGCAGAAGCCCAGAGAAGGGGAGAAGAGATTTTAAGAACCTATAGAATTGGTTAGATAACTGAGCCTCACTCCTCTTGTGTCCATCCAACCCCAGGGGGTGATGTGGTCCACAGGCAGCGCACGGGGCGGGCCTGGTGAAGGCCAAGGAGAGCTGATGGATCTGATTTTGAAGAGGCTGGAGAGCTAGCACAGGGGTTTGTGCACCAGCTTCGGAGTGAATCGACCTCAGTAGGAATCTTGGTTCCAACACCTTAGGAAAGTTATTTAAGGTCACTGACCCTCAGTTTCCACCTCTGTAAAATGGGAAGATTATTGTGAAAATTAAATGTAAGCATCAGTAATACCAGCTGCTTGCCTCTGGCTGTGATTGTTATCTCCCGCGGGCCAGGTTGGGTTGTGGGTGACGGGAAGCACAGAAGGTGAGAGCCTGGATTGCCACTGACCCAGTACCCCCTCCATTCCAGCAATTCCCCTTCTGTTTGATGTCCGTGAACATCACCCGCATCACCATCCAGGCCTTAAGGGAGGGATGTCTCTCCAGGTGAGTCCCCACGCTGGTCACCCTGCCCTCCCCGGCCAGCAGAGCCTGGCTCCCTCCC
>NW_006798559.1:157455-168766 GCF_000442215.2 Lipotes vexillifer | reverse complement strand
CCCCCACCCCCGTGCCTCATCCTCCCAGCTCTCCCTCACCTGCTGGTTCCGGGGTACCTGGACAGATCCCCGTGCACCAGCCTCGCAGCCCATCCCTCCTCCCCAACCCTGACCTCAGACGTGAAGGCTCCTTGGGGACAGGGCGGGAGGGCCCCCAGGTGTCAGCCTCTGTCCACTGCTGAGCAGGTGACCTGCCTTGTCCTGCAGGGAGTGTAACCGGCAGCAGAAGGTGATCCCGGTGGTGAACAGCCTCTACGCCGCCGCTTTCCTCCGCCTTGCGCACGTCTGGAGGACGCAGCACAAGACCGTCTCTGACTCGGGCTTTGTCCTCAGAGGTGTGCTTGCTCTTCTGGGGAGGCCTGGCTCCTGCACTCCTGGCGGCCCCGGGTTCAGGGAGCCCAGGGTGGTTTGGGGTGCCTTCCTTTCCCCCCGCCCCCCGTTCGCGGCTTCCCAGGTTCCCGCTTCCCCGGGCCTCCAGTCCCACCCTCAGGAGCCTCTGCCTCTCTCCTTCCTCTGCCGCCCCTCTTTCCCCTTCCTGGCCCTGTACATCGGGTGACTCTCTTTTCTGCATCAAAAGCTGGGCCCAGCAGTTGGACTGTTGCCCAGAGTTGAGACTGTCCTGGACAGGGTAGAGCGTGAGGTCCCTGTGGCCGAATCTGGTTCCTGGGTCTCCCTCTCTGGTGAGCTCTCCATCTTAGACGACTCCTTCACCCTCCTCTCCAGAGCCTCTGGGTTGTGCATTCCACAGCCCCCACAAGCCTTCTGCTCCCCAATCCTCTCTGTTCCAGACTTGGAGGTGTTGGCCAAGAAGAGCCCCAGACGGCTGCTCAAGACCCTGGAGATCTACTTGGCTGGAGTGGCAAAGGGACAGGCCTCCCTGTTGGGGGCACGGAAGTGTGCTGGGCCACAAGCCCCCCCCTCCAAGGATCTCACTTTCACAGGAGTGTGTGACCTGCCACCACACTCCTCTGAAGGCACATGGCTGATCTGACCAACCCCAGTGAGCGGCCGCCGGATCAAAAGCCTTGAAGGGGCTTTCGGAGGGTGTACCCTGGCACCGTCCTGCCCCTTGCGGTCCTAGCAGCAGGGATGTAGGAAGCCTGTTGGGGGAGCCAAGGACCCTCACCTGCATGAGACATTAGGGGCTGTTAAATTTGACCCACTCCCCGCAGACCTGCCTCCAGAGCAAGGAAAACTTTGCCATAATCTTAGTTGGGCTACAGCTTCCAGAGTTGGGTTCCAGGTAATTTCAGTGACAGATCATGAGGTGGGTGTTCCACACAGCCCTACATCAAAGGTATTCCCAAGGAGAGGTGCCAGAATTCTGACTCCCTGGCAGAGGGGCTTTCAGGCCTCAGGGGTCCACGGGACAGGGACCAGACATGGGCTGAGGAGTTAGAATGTGAAGGGAGATGGTAGCGGTGGCAGCAGCTGACAGGGGGCAGCATGAACCAGAGAGAGCACATGGGCCTGCCTTCCTCTCCATCCCCTGGGGTCTCTGGCCTTGCACTCATCCCACCCTCAGCTCTCCCCATCCCTCCTCCCCACTGCTTGTGACACAGAACCAGGCACTGGGCTAGGTGTCTGCTGCCACCCATCCTAACTGCCCACCAGCTGGGCTACCCCCGTGGAGGCTGTGCAGGTCCCATCAGGGATGGTTCTCTGGCCTGGGCGAAGGAAGGAGGAAATTCACGTACCAGCAGTTTTTAAATAAAAGAATTCTTCTGGGTTAAGAGTCTCAGGTGTTTTCCTTCCAGACAAGCTTTGTGCCTTCCTGTGGCCCTGTTATCCCAGGGTCCCCTTTAGATCCAGGCACTCGGCCAGGTGACGTCCTGGTTGTCTCTGGTGCTGGTCATGGGCCCAGGAGAGGTTGCTGTGCCCTGGCCACACTCCCGCCAAGTTCATAACACTGTCCAGCCTCACCCTGCTGCACTTACAGACCCGGAGACTCTGCACGCTCTAACCAGTGGGCAAGGCGGCCCTGGCTCTTGTTAAAGTTGGCTGGTGTTTGTCCTATATTTGCTTCTGGGGAAGCTAGCTGTCGTCGCTCCACTCACAAAAGGGCCTCCAGGGCTTTGGCGCTGGGGAACAGGGGGCAGGTGAGAGCCCCACTAGGCTGCTTTCCCGTCCTCTGACCTCCCTCAAGTGGAGTCACGGAAGACAACTGTCCAGCCCCGCAGGCCTCTCCAAGTCTGCCCCATGCAGGGGGAGGCCCATCACAGAGGTGGAGATGACAGATGGCCACCCAAGTGTGGCAGGGACTCCTGTCAGCAGGATGCCTCAAGGGCGGGGCTGGTAACGGACCCTGCGGTTTGCCTTGTGTCGTCTTTGACCTAAACTAATTCTCTGTCTGCCTCCTTCGTCCTGACGAGGTGCTTAGCTGACCAGCAGAGATGGCAGCAAGATTACTGGGCCTGGTGGGGATAGAACGCAGCCCAGCCTCCACTTCGGAATGTCAAGTTCAATGGTTCCTTTCCTGCAGATTCCTTTCCCTCACTCAGACCTTGAGGCCAGCTCAGCTGACGTCGACCGTGAGTGCTCAGCCCACAGCACAGTAGGGACCAGCATTCGTGGGCCTCTAGCTGGAGGGGAGGCCAATGGCCTCTGCAGAAGCCTGTCCCACATCACTCTTGGTGGGATGCTCTCCAGGCAACTTCGGACCTGGGAACATTCGCAATAACAGTCCAGGGATTAAGTTGCAGTTTTGTTGATGGATCGGTCGCGGGGGGAACGTCTAAATGCTCTGAGAGTAGATGCAAAAATCTTAATCTATGCATTTTTCTTGGGAAAGGCCTTCCAAGGCCTTTCATGAGAGACTTAAAATGCTTCACAACCCTAAAAAGGTCAGAACCGTGGATTTGGTACAAAAAAAGGTCAGAACCGTGGATTTAGTACAACCCTTGCTCTTTCCCCTTTTAAAAGTCATCCCTGGCACATGCTCTTTGCAGAGGCTGTCCAGTGGACTCCCAGGGATATCTCTGTGTGGAGAAAAGAGCAGGGGGATGCACAGGGAGCTCATTTCTCTATGCTTCTCAGCACAAAAATCACTGAGATGAACTTGATCAGAATTTCTGTTTGGGACGGAAGATCCGGCATGTCAGAGCTCAGAAGCCACATAGCCCGGAGGGCCCAGGGTGAGAGTGGGTCAGGACGGCTGCAACCCTGCCAGGCCTCGTGGACTCCGGTCCTTCTGGTCTGGGCTTACGCAGCTCCCGCTTTGCTTATACCCCCGACCCCCGGCCAGGTCATGTCCCCCAGGGTGGGACTGCTTTGGGGCTACTCCATTCTCTGCCTATTTAGCTACCTAGCCTCTTTGCTTTTCCAGCCACTACCCCGTTACACAAGAGAATGAACTAGGGCCCAGATGAGGAAAAGCAACTTGCCCAGGCTCGAACAGAGGCAGGTGAGACCCAGAACCCATGACCCTCGGACACTAATCTGGTGCTTTTCCCACGGCCCCACGTGGCCCTGAGCTCATCAGCCGAATACCCGATGCCATGACGTGACAAGCCAGCCTCCCGCACAGAGGTGTAGAGCTGTGCTCTTGCTTGGTGATCACACATCGTTTGGAAGCTGCCTTGCAGTGGATTATTGGGGCACCTGAGGAAATACTGGCTTGAATGGAGATGCATCCCATACCCGCCGCCACAACCTTCTCCCAGTCGGGAATGTGAGACTGAACCGAACCTCGGGCTGAAAGTGATCCTGAGCCCTGGCCCTGTGCCACCTCCCTATTGGGTTCACAGCAGTGCCTGCCAGGCCCACGGGGACTCCTGGCCCCTCTGCCTCATCATGCAAAGCCAGCTCTGGCCTCTCACGGGTTGTGGAATTGTCCCCTGGGTCTTACTCCGCCCAGCATGACTAGGTGGGGCGGGAAGAATTAGCCCAAGGCAGGCAGTGCAGGCAGAGGGCACTGGTCTCCTTTATTGATCATCCGCGCAGGCACCTCGGCACTGGCCAGGGAGCTGGAGGATAGGCGAGCGGGCAGCAGGTGGGGGCAGGGAGACGTCCGCCCTCATTTCCAGTCCTTGAAGAATTGCTTGAAGATGGGACTCTCGCGGCCCTGGGGCAGAATCTCCACCTGTGGGATCAGCAGGGGAGGAATCCGGCTCACAAGGTTGCCACCTCTGCCTCTGCTGGGGAGGGCCGGAGCCAAGGAGGAGGGTGGTGGGCACCAGGCCCAAGTCCATGTGCCATCCAGGCCAGGGATGCTCCTCCAGATAAGCCAAGAGACGAGAAAGATTACAGGGACACGGGCTGAGAAAACAGATTGCTTCAAGGACTCAGGTGCAGTTTCACAGATGCACCAATTATACATGAGACTTATCAGCTCCCATCAGTTTGACCTGTGGTGTCGCCGTGCTGGGATGAGAAGGGGCAGAACCAGCTAGGGACCTCGGCCCAGAGGAGGTGCACAAGCTCCAGAGGTGCACCCAACTTGCTGGGCTCTCAGGGGAGCATTGCCCAAACATCCCCTTAGAAAATATCATGTTTTGTATGGAAGGACTGAGGAGGGCTTTCCCACTGCGTGGGGCTGGGAGGGAGGCCTGACTGCTTCTGACTGTGCCCCAGGCTTTCCCGCCCTTCTTGTCCAGTCTGAGAGGCAGGAGGCCAGGGAAGAGCCCCAGGAGGAGGGTGCTGGGGGGAAGGGAGGCTCCTCACCTGAGTGTTTGGGGCATACCGCATGCGGGCGATGAAGTCCTCAGCCACTTGCAGGGCCGCCTGCCGTTCCTTCTCGTTAGCTTTGCGCCCTGGATTGTAGGGAGACTTTTTTATTTTCTTATTTCTTGGCCGCTCCGCGAGGCTTGCAGGATCTTAAGTTCCCCGGCCAGGGATCGCACTAGGGCCCCCAGCAGTGAAAGCCCAGAATCCTAACCACTGCACCGCCAGTGAATTCCCAGGAGATTTTGTAAAAGAGAAGGTACCCTCTCTAGCCCACATCCCACTTCTCTCGAGGAGACTTAAGGGGGTTCAGAGAATAGCTGGCTCCTTTTAAAATAAATGGACCAGGAGGCACTAAGAACACTCAGGGGGCTCTTTGGAGGTGGGAGGTTAGCCCCTCCCAACCTGGCAGCTCCAGATGAAAACTGCCCTCTGTCCGCTCCAATCATCAAAGCCTTCTGCTAGGGCCAGGGCCCTAGGGATATTCAGGGAGAACTAATGTTTCCCTGGCATCAGACTCTCAGGCCCCTCTCTCCCACTCCAGGGCCCCTCGCCTTTTGAGCCTGTCAACTGCACTGTTATCAACTGTCTTTCTGCAAAATGCAATTGGACAGAAAAAAGGATGTGATTGACTGTAATCTTGCTCCCACAAAGCCAGATGCCAACATCGGCCTAATAGTTATGCCTACTAAGAGCCGATAAAAAGGGAGAGCGGCGTCCTCCCTTCCTGCCTGCAGGCAGTCCCTTTAACCAGACCGCTCCAGCTGGAGGCGCTTTTCCAAAGAAACAATGTTGTGAACTGTGGCTGGCTCTCCAGCCAGGCTATGAAAATCTAGTTAGCGACAACGTGTCTGAAATTAATGTGCTGTATCCTTCCTTTGTGATTACGAAATACTTCTCTTCCTTGCTCCCAAGTTTCCTGTTTCTCCACTGGTTTCTTGGTTCTTTTTTTTTTTTTTTTTAATATGCATTTTTTGGCTACGCCGGATACCTTCGTTGCTGCGTGCGGGCTCTGTAGTTGCACATGCGATATCTAGTTCCCTGGCCAGGGCGCGAACCTGGGTCCCCTGCATTGGGAGCGCAGAGTCTTAGCCACCGGACCACCAGGGAAGTCCCGGTGTCTTGGTTCTTTGCTTGGGGTTAAATACACTCCCGTGGGTTTTTTGTTTTTTTTTTTTTTTTTTTTTAAATATGCATTTTTTGGCTACGCCGGATACCTTCGTTGCTGCGTGCGGGCTCTGTAGTTGCACATGCGATATCTAGTTCCCTGGCCAGGGCGCGAACCTGGGTCCCCTGCATTGGGAGCGCAGAGTCTTAGCCACCGGACCACCAGGGAAGTCCCGGTGTCTTGGTTCTTTGCTTGGGGTTAAATACACTCCCGTGGGCATCTGGGAGCACCACGCCCACCCCATTGGGTCTGTGGGAAGGTACCCAGAGGCAGGAGGAAAAAGGCAGCCCCAGAAGCACAATGCTCCCCCACCCAGCCGCCTTACTTCTTAGAAAGCTGCCCTCCTGCTTGCCACTCCCGGCCCTTCCCTGAGGCAAGAGTGTTACTGCCTAGTAGCTGCCAAGTTAGAACACCTAACGTTTCTCCATCCTCCTGGCTGGGAATTTCTCTTGGCCTTGGTTGACCCCACAAATATTTCTTGAGCACATGCTATCTCGTCAGGACACTAGAGACCATATGGTTCCTGCTTTCAAGAGGTCTATAATGTGGGCAGGGAGGTGAGACACGTTCAAGAAAAGAGACAAGCACAGAGAAGTAAGGAGGCTCCCGGTACCGCTCAGAGACTCAGAGGTTTGTTACATTCTCAGAGTTGGATCTAGCAAACAGGCTTCCACACAACAGTGTTTCATTCCCAGCCAACCCAATCTCTTGGAAAAACAAGTTCCACCAGTTTGCTACCCACTGCATGAGGTGGGATTTCATATCTAAAATCGATCTCTCACACCCCAAGGTAGAATGGCAGGATCAGGGGTCCCAGCAGCCAAAGGCCTAGGAGAGCTCTGTGACAGTGGCCCTCAACACGCAGTCCCTGGACCGGCAGCAAGGCCTGGGAACTGGTTAGATGTGCGAATTCTCAGGCTCTGGTACAGACCTCGTGAGTCAGAATCTCAGGGGTGGCTTCCAGCTATGGGTGTTAACAGGCCCTCGGGTGATTCGGAGGCAGGCTAAAAGTGCAGAACCCTTGCCTAGGCTGGGCACAGGAAACCCTGAGAAAACCCACAGCCGCGGAGGCTCCCCGAGTCAGCCGTCTCTGGGTCGGCCGAGCCCTCCCGCGGGAAGCCCTTGCCCGGTCAGCGGCTGCAGGGGTCTCAGGTTGGGGTGCAGAAGCCACACGTACCCTTCCATATGTAGATCTTGCTGCAGAGCCCGTTGTCCAGCACAAAGCAGTCGTCGGGTATCAGCATCTCGAGGGCAAAGGGGCTGGAGTCGGCCACCTTGGTCAGGCTCATCTGTCCAGTGGCATCAGAGACCTGGGGGAGGATGGGCAGTGCCGTGTCACCTCCTCCCGGCAGCACAAAGCCCTAATCTCCACCAAGGAGCAGCTGCCTCTCCAGCTGCGGCTCCACCCACCGCCCCAGGCCAAGCCGCAGACCGGAGGTGGAGGAAACACGACAGGCAAATCCTGGGCGACCCCCAGTCCTACTTCAGGCTCAATCACCGCCTCACAGAGCCCCAGAATCCATGGAAATTAAGTAGACTCCAAATTACGAGTGAAGGTAAAGAATTCCACAAAGTAAAGCTCAGCATGGGCTTGTTTCAAACCTCTTTCTCCAAGAATGGCCGGAAGGGAAGTGGCATTCATCTCCTCCAGCATCCATTCACTTCCCATCCTACCCTCACCCCAAGCCCTGGGTAAACCACCCTGGTGCCTGGCCCAACCTCCCACTGCTTTCTCCCCTCCTTTCAGCCCCACAAGCACCAGGCTCGTACCCGGCCTGGTCCTAGGGCAGGCCTGGGGCGCCCACCTTATACAGAGCCGCAGCCTGGGCGTTTGTCTGGTCAGCTGTGAAGTCTTCCTCAGGGTTGCCCTCCTTCAGAGCGGGCTTGGGGCCCAGGACCTGCAGGGGTCAGAGCAGGTCGCGTCTCCAGGGATTCCTGGGCACTCAGCCTGGACCTTCCCAACCCATCACACCCAGGGCCACCGCCCCAGTGGGACAAACTCTGTCTGCACAAGGGCGCTGGGCAGAGGTGGGGAGGGCTAGGTCCTCCTGCTCGGCCACCAGTCCCTCCGTCCCGAGGGGTACTTGACTCTGAATCCCACCAAGGCACCTGATGAGTTAGCCAAGCCCTGAGCAGCACCGCAGATGCCCTCACAGCCCTCCACCCATCACCCTTGTGCCCCCAGCTGATCACTGCCCCTCTCGGTGGCTTCCAAGCAGAGCTACCCTCCCCACATCTCTCAACCTGGATCATGTCGACAGGCTCCTCTCCATCGGTGACAATCTCCACCTGGGCCTTGCCCTGCCGCTCGCTGTCCCGAATGGCCAGCGCCAGGTCCCGCGCCTTGTTACGCTCCAGGATATTGGACTTTGCACCACACCAGGTGAAGATGTTCTGGAGGGAAGTGGGCAGGCGCGGGTTAGAGCCAACTGCCTGCATCCTGCCCTTCACAGGGTCTGCAGAACTGCCCTCTGAGGCAAGACGATCAAAGACAATCAAGAAGGCAGAGGTGGGGCTTCCCCGGTGGCGCAGTGGTTGAGAGTCCGCCTGCCGATGCAGGGGACACGGGTTCGTGCCCCGGTCCGGGAGGATCCCACCTGCCGCGGAGCGGCTGTGCCCGTGAGCCATGGCCGCTGAGCCTGCGCGTCCGCCTGCGCTCCGCAACGGGAGAGGCCGCAACAGTGCGGCCCAAAAAAAAAAAAAAAAAAAAAAAAAAAAAAAAACAGAAGGCAGAGGGGAACCAAGGCCTCTCTGGGGACGGGAATGACAGTCTTTGGCAAGAGCGATTCTCTACCCCGCATCCCCATCTTTCTCCACATTACTTGTGTCATATATTAAAACATCTTTATCTTGTTTATAATCTATCTGTCCTGACTAGAAAGTAAGCCTCCTTAGGGCATGCGTGTTTTGTTTTCTTTGGCTTGGCTTGGCCCACTGCTGTATGCCCAGTGCCAAAACAGAAACGGGCACATCTTTAGGCCTAGAATAAACACTTATTGAATGAATGAATGGGTGAATGACATCCCTGGGCCCAGTATCTCACACACCTCTGCACCCCCGCCAGGCACGGCCCTCATCACCCCTCCTGAGCGGGTCCCCTGCCTCCATCTCACTGCTTCCAGCCCTCCTTCCAAAGAGCATCTGGGTTGCTCTTCCTGTCCCAAATCTTTAGCACGACAGATGCGGTCCAGACCCTCAGAGAATCAATCTCCTCCTGCCCTGGATCTCAGCTCCTTAGCAATTTCCACTCCCACCGCTCCTGTTCCCACCCTGGGTCCCGGTCAGGCTACATCCTTCCCTGCTGTTGACATGCATGTCTGCACCCTTATCTGTCTCAGTGCCTCGGCCTACCCATCATCTTCGCCTGGAAGGGCATTTCCCCTCCGTGAGGGTCCAGTCAAATGGCACCTCCCTGGGACAACGGCTTGGGCTTGGGCTAGAAGGCCTCTCCCTGCCCCCAGCTCCCCCAGGACAGGCCACTGCCCCTAAGAGGGCCCTCATCACCTCCTGCCATGGGTTACAGCCAGTGACAGGCCCGTCTTGGCTGCCTGCCCTGGGTGAGCAATTTGTGGTCCCCGTGCTTGCTCAGAGCAGACACACAGATTCACGGAGGGAAGGGGTGAGTGAAGTGATTAACGCATGGGCTGGGAGGCGGCTTAACTCGGAGCTACAAAGGCTCCAGAAGTAGGAGAGAGTAGGCTCCAGTGTTAGAGGCAATGGCCAGACAGCAGAGGGAGGCTTCTGTCCTAAGAAATACAGGGATTTCTTGTAATGGCTACAGCGACCCCACTTGGAATGGGCTTATAGCTTCTCAGCCCCTCTCCCTTTGCCCTGGCCTCCTGGTCCCTGACCTTTTAAAACACAATGCTGGGGCTTCCCTGGGGGCGCAGTGGTTGAGAATCTGCCTGCCAATACAGGGGACACGGGTTCGAGCCCTGGTCTGGAAGGATCCCACATGCAGCGGAGCAGCTAAGCCCGGGAGCCACAACTGCTGAGCCTGAGCGTCTGGAGCCTGTGCTCCGCAACAAGAGAGGCCACGATAGTGAGAGGCCCGCACACCGCGTTGTAGAGTGGCCCCCACTCGCCGCAACTAGAGAAAGCCCTCGCACAGAAACGAAGACCCAACACAGCCATAAATAAATAAATAAATTTAAATCATATGGGCTTCTAAGAAGACCTCTGCCTAAAAAAAACAAAAAACAAAAAAACCCCCACAATGCCAGGGAGTTCCCTGGGGGTCCAGTGGTTAGGACTCAGCGCTTTCACTGCTGTGGCCCCGGCTTCAATCCTGGCTGGGGAACTAAGATTCCAGAAGCCTCAAGACACGGCCAAAACACACACACACACACACACACACACACATAGTGCCAACACAGGTGGGTGCTCAGTCAACCCTGCCTACCCACCTGGCCCAGGTCCAGGATGAAACAGTCCCCTGTGTTGAAGCTGCCCCAGCTCAGTGCCCGCTCGGTGGCACGGATGTTCTTCTTGCCCTTCACCTGGTAGAGTTTCCTGATGGCAGCTGGGGTGGTCCCTGGTGAGGTCTTGTGAAATGCTGACTCCACGCCGCCTTCCTGCAGCCCAGATGGCCAGCCTGAACGGAGGCCCGAGCACTCCACACCCCATCCCACTGGGAGGCAGGCAGAAAGGTGGGGAGGACCCAGCCCCGTGTGGGTCTGGGACTTCTGAAGGGTAAGGACCAGCTGGAAGGGGTCCCGACTCTGAGAGCAGCCGCAGGTTGGGGTATACGGGAGGTGGGCTCTAACCTGGTACTTAAGGCCACGTGGAAAGTAGCTCATGAAGAGGTCGGACTCATTGCCCTGTACCTCTCGGTGCTGCACAGGCCGCTCCCCAAGCAGGGTGTTGAGGTGCACGGCCAGCACGGCGCAGGCCCCCTGCTCATCCCGGGACGACTGCTGGCCTGGGGCGAGTGGGAGATGGCAGGGCACGGCCCGTGAGACCCTTGCCAGCCCCGACCCCTGCCCAGGCCAGTCCCCCGCCCCCCAGTCCTCCCAGCGCTCTCTTACTTACCTATCCACAGGTGCAGGTGGGAGAGCTCTTCCGGGCCATTGTGCAACACTAGGTAGGAGTCTCCCGAGAAGAAGATGCCCTGGCTCTCAGGGGCCACGGGCACTGGCTTCAGCTTCTCCACCCGCCATATGTGCAGGCCGGGATCCTGCACCGAGGCTGGGAACGGAGAACCACTGCGGGAAGGGGGAGGGTTGGTGGTGGCCGAGGCCCACAGGTGGTGGAGGAGCCGAGCAGAGAGACCTGGGCCGGCCTGGGGCTGCGGTGTGGGGGTGAGGAGGGGCAGCCCTGGGAGAGAACAGGGGAGGGGTGAAGGGAACGGGGTGCACAGCCTACCTCTGGGGGATGGGTGAGTACATGGCGTCTCCGGATCTGGAAAGACAGAAGAAGCCATTATTATTACAAATGTCATGACAGCCAGCCTTTCTTTTTTTTTTTTTTTTTTTTTTTTTT
>NW_006798559.1:144185-157335 GCF_000442215.2 Lipotes vexillifer | reverse complement strand
GGCTCAGCGGCTCCGGCTCACGGGCCCAGCCGCCCCGCGGCATGTGGGATCCTCCCGGACCGGGGCACGAACCCGCGTCGCCCGCATCGGCAGGCGGACTCTCAACCACTGCGCCACCAGGGAAGCCCCATGACAACCAGCCTTCACATTGGTCTGGGGAGGTCCTTCCGGGTGGCCAAGTGCTTTCATACTCAACTAATTCATCTCCAAGAGCTCAAGAGGAGATTATCCCTGGCTCCATTATGCGGGCAAAGAAACTCAGGCTCAGAGAGTCTTAAGTCCCAAATCACACAGTGACTAGTGAAAAGCACTAGGAGTCTCTGGCCCTGGGCCGGTGTCTCCCCCTTGCTGTGACCTCTTCTGCTTCCAGACTCCTAACTCTGGGCATTGCATGAGGCTGGGATACATCTCTCTAAGCAACAACTACTTATATTTGAAAAGTCTAAAGTCAATGACTTAAAATCGATAAACCCCAAACCAAAACAATAGAGAAAATCAGTGAAACTGGTTTTTGGACAAATCAATAAAACTGATGACCCTTTAGACAAACTGATTAAGAAAAGACGCAAATTTCCAATACAGAAACAAAAGAGATGACCATCTAATATCTATTAAAGAAATTGAAATTGTACTTAAAAACTCCCCCGCCTCCAAAAAATTCCAAGTCCAGATAAATTCTACCAAAAACTTAAGGAAGACATAATACCAATTTTACACAAACTCTTCTAGAAAACAAGAGAGCACTTCCCAACTCATCCCATGCTGTCACCATTTTCCTGATATAACAAAACCAGATAAATATATTATAGAAAAGAAAATTAGACCAAGATCCCTCATGAACACAGGAAAAAAATATTAACAAAATTTTAGCATATGGAGTTCAGAAATATATAAAAAGATAAAACATCATGACTAAACAGGGTTTACTCCAGGAATGCAAAGTTGGTTTAGCATCTGAAAATCAATGAAATCCACCCTATTAACAAGTCATATAAACAAACATAAAACCATCTCAGTAGATACAGAAAAATTATTTAGAAATATTCTATATCCATTTTTGATTAAAAAAAAAAAAAGCTTTTAGCAAACTAGGAATGGAAGGGAACTTCCTTAACCTGATAAAAGGCATCTACCAGGGCTTCCCTGGTGGCGCAGTGGTTGAGAGTCCGCCTGCCGATGCAGGGGACGCGGGTTCGCGCCCCGGTCCGGGAGGGTCCCACATGCCGTGGAGCGGCTGGGCCCGTGAGCCATGGCCGCTGCCTGCGCGTCCGGAGCCTGTGCACCGCAACGGGAGAGGCCACAACAGTGAGAGGCCTGCGTACCGCAAAAAAAAAAAAAAAAAAAAGGCATCTACCAAAAGCAAACAAAAAAATCTCAGAAAAACAAAAAAACCTACAGCTAACATTAGACTCAGTGCCTTCTCTAATACTAAACTCCCTCCCTAGGGAATTTCCCCCATTCCCAGGCATCAACTATCACTTCTTTTTTTTTTTTTTTTAAATTAATTTGTACTGGCATATAGTTGCTTTACAATGTTGTGTCAGTAACTACTGTACAGCAAAGTGAATCAGCTATTCGTATACACATATCCCCTCTTTCTTGGACTTCCTTCCCATTTACGTTACCACAGAGCATTGAGTAGAGTTCCCTGTGCTATACAGTAGGTTCTCGTTAGTTATCTGTTTTATACATAGTATCGATAGTGTATATATGTCAATCCCAATCTCCCAATTCATCCCACCCCCCCTTCCCCCTTGGTGTCCCTACGTTTGTTCTCTACGTCTGTGTCTCAGGTATCACTTCTGTATGCCCAGCTCCCCTCAAATGCCAGGTTGATGAATATCTGTAGGTCAGTAAGAGCAATCTTTTTTGGACAGAAGTTATTTAGGGAAAAAACAAAGTGCTAAAGGCAAGCATTTTAAAAAAATACTATCTTTTAAAAAATTTCACAAGTGTAGTAACCATAGCTTCACTCACTCTCTTTCCTACGTTCCCATGACTAGAGGGTTTCTTTCTTTGGCTGCAAATGCAGAGCCCACACCAGCAAGCACTGCCACCCAGTT
This sequence comes from Lipotes vexillifer, assembly GCF_000442215.2. Classification (NCBI taxonomy): domain Eukaryota; kingdom Metazoa; phylum Chordata; class Mammalia; order Artiodactyla; family Lipotidae; genus Lipotes; species Lipotes vexillifer. The sequence continues at coordinate 155,272 of NW_006798559.1, read as the reverse complement.
CATGCTGTGCAGCTAACAGGGAGCCCCAGTGGTGCAAGGGAAGGACCTGGGGAACTTCAGGGTTAAAAGCCACCGTTAGGAGACTCTTGGGGGCTGGGGAAGCAGGAAGGGCAAAGGGCAATCTTTGGGGGATGGACGGGAGAGCAGAGGATGTTGAGTCTGAGTAGGAAACAGAGGGGGAGACAGGAGCAGTGGCCATGGGTGTAAAATACCAGGTGAAATTGACTTTCCTTTTCCTTCCTAACTTAAAACACAGCTGAAGGCATTTTTTGGAACCACACTTCCTCAAGGTAGAGGGGAGGCAGTGAGGGGGAGGCTTGGGGGAGGGAACCTTTAATGGTTCTCCATCCCACATAGGGTCACATGCTGTGCCCACATCCCCTGTAACGGACAGCTCAGCCTGCAACTCAGGCCTGAAGTGGTGACGTGGCCACCCCCAAGACCAAGCCAGTGAGGAGAGCTCGTGGACAGAGATGGCGTGAACAAGTGGGCCAACTGTCAGCTGTCTATTGTTTTTTTTTTTTTTTTTTTGGCCATGTCACACGGCATGCAGGATCTTAGTTCCCCATCCACCGATCGAACCCCCGCCCCTGCAGTGGAAGCATGGCGTCCTAACCACTGGACTGCCAGGGGATTCCCATATTTTTGTGCTCTGTGTCCCGACCTGAGAGCTCAGGCCATAACTCAAAAGCAGGCAGCCCACTTGCAGGGCTACAGGACTCCGAGAACCAGTGCAGTGTTTTGGTGAGAGGGGTTGGCTGCCTGGCCCTCATCACTTTGGCTTTCCAGCCCGGCCACAGGTTAGAATTTCCTTGGGATCTTATAAAAACATCGAGGCCCAGGCCTGAAGATTTTGATTCCACGGGTCTGGAGTGAGGATGGGCATCTGCATTTTGAACTATGTTCTAGGTGGTTCTTATGCTGCCAGTTAACTCTGTCCAGAACAGCATCTCACACCCCCCTGCACATCAGAGTCATCTGGGGGCTTTAAAAAAATCCCAATGCCAAGGCCAGTTAAAACCAGACTCTCGGGGCTTCCCTGGTGGCGCAGTGGTTAAGAATCCACCTGCCAACGCAGGGGACACGGGTTCGAGCCCTGGTCCGGGAAGATCCCACAGGCCATGGAGCAACTAAGCCCGTGCGCCACAACTACTGAGACCGCGTGCCTCAACTATTGAAGCCTGCGTGCCTAGAGCCCGTGCTCCACAACAAGAGAAGCCGCCACAGCGAGAAGCCCGCGCACTGCAACAAAGAGCGGCCCCCGCTCGCCTCAACTAGAGAAAAGCCCGCGCGCAGCAACGAAGACCCAACGCAGCCAAAAATAAATAAGTAAATAAAATTGATTCTTTAAAAATAAAAACCAGACTCTCCAGGGTGGAGCCCGGATGTCAGTGTTGGAGAAGTTCCAGATGACTGTAAAGCTGCCCGCCAGCCTTCTGCTCACAGCTCTGCCCCGCAAGCGCCCACTGCCATCGGCCTGTCACTCCTCTCCCACCAGCTCCTCTGCCCAAGCCCACAGCTCCTCAGCTTCCTCAGTGTGAAGCTCCACCTCACGTCCATCCAAGCCCCACCACCCCTCCGGGCCCATTTCAAGCCGCAGCCATCTGAGGAGGCTTCTAGGACACTGGGTGGCCTCGGCCTTCTCTGGGAGTTCTCCCAGCCCTCTCACCTAGGAGCACACCCTTAATTTCCTGCTTACAGGCTGTCTTGGAGCATGACCTGACCGCTCAACCAGAGCAGGGGACATGCCCGCTACTCCTGCATTCCTTAAGCAGCCCACAACAGGGTCTATTCAATTCCATTCAGGGCCTATATTGGGAGCTTGGCACTGGGCAAAATGAGGGCGGAAGGGCACAGAAATAAAGAACAACCCATGCGAGTCTCAAGGTCTAGCTGAAAGGGGGTGGAGAAGCAGGAAGCCATCACGTGCAAGGGGCCGCAGATAAACTTCCCCTACGTGGGGAATGTCACAGAATCACAGATGTTGGCATTAGAAGGAGGCTTAGTACTTAGTTAATCCTCTTCCACATCTGCCTCCCAACACGTACCTAAACACGCACAGTGCAGAAATCCCTACATCCCTCGCCATCCTCCTCTCCAACACTTGCAGTGATGGGGAACTCACCACCTCAAAAGGCAGCTGCTTCTGTGCCTCTTATGTTAAAGCCTTTACTTTTTCCCACTCTGCCACAGTGTGCTGAGTTACGGGCCTGGCCATCTCCCCAACTAGACTATAAAGGCCTTTTGAGGAGGAGGCATATTTTGCCTCTTTGGATCGAGCTGGAACCTCACACTGTGCCTGGCACCCTGCAGGCGCTCAGAGAATGTATTTGATTAACTGGACTTTCTCCAGTTATTAGACCAGATGGAGCCTAAGAGGCAGCACAGGAGGGCTTCCCTGGTGGTGCAGAGGTTAAGGATCCGCCTGCCAATGCAGGAGACACGGGTTCGAGCCCTGGCCCGGGAAGATCCCACATGCCGTGGAGCCGCTAAGCCGGTGCACCACAACTACTGAGCCTGAGCTCTAGAGCCTGCGAGCCACAACTACTGAGCCCACATGCCACAACTTCTGAAGGCTGCGCGCCTAGAGCCCGTGCTCCGCAACAAGAGAAGCCACGACAATGAGAAGCCTGCCCACCGCACGAGGAGTGGCCCCACTCACCGCAACTAGAGAAAGCCTGTGCACTGCAACGAGGACCCAATGCAGCCAAGAAAATAATAAATATAAATAAATAAATTTTAAAAAAAGAGATAGCACAGGAAAATCAACAGGCAGGAGCAGCCCTGGAGGCAGAAGGCAGAGGCTAGGGGTAGGGGCAGGATGTTTGTCCTGCTGGCTGTCCCAAGGTCCTGACTCAGAAAGGAGCCGGGCTTTGAGGACACACTGTGAAGTGGGGGGTCAGTTATGCAGACAGCGGCAGTGCTTGCCAGCTGTCAGAATGACAGGTCCTCCCCTCTATCTGTGCCCTCCTCAGATCCCGAGTCCACTGATTCCCAACAGGTCCCTTCACCGCACAGTCCCGGTTTGCCCTTAGGTGTGAAATGCAACAGCCCCTACCCTTCTGCCCTAGAAAGAGAAAAGGGTGAGTGTCAGCACTTGAAATGACACCAGCTCCTCCCAGCCTGGAACCTGGACATCTGCAGGAACTGCTGGGTCCAGAGGCCTCGCCTGGAAACTCCTCGGCCAGTGTTCTCTCCCTTGACACCAAGCAGGACTCCTACCCTTTCCTGGCTCCACCTTCGCTCCCACACCCACCCCTACCCTACCCCAGGCAGCTGGCTGGACCGTGGGCTGGGGTCTTTTTGAATTTGCAAAATAATGGACCGTGCCACCAGTGTTTAAGACTCCACGCTTCCACTGCACAGGGCACGACTTCGATCCTGGTCAGAAAAAAAAAATGGACCGTGCCACACAGTTTAAATTCAAATGTGAGGCCTGCCCACCCCCCCCCCCCAGCCATTCCAGCCCACCTATCTACCATCACGCCACCATCCTGTCTTAGGAACAAGTATCCTCAAATCTGAATGCACCTCCAGGCTGGCTGAGGACCTTCAGGTGTCCAGTCACTCAGTGTGGTGGCCTCTGTCAGGAGGTTGGGCACCACAAGCCAGGACAAGCCCCAGCCCAGGAGTTCTTTATCCGTATGCTGAGCCCAATCCACCCGTTGCCCGGGCAGTTGAGGCTCCAGTGACTGGAAAGGATGGCAGGTGGGGCACACCAGTCCTGGACAAAGTGGCTTCCAGAAACGTGAGCTTCTGTTTCTGCCCACCTAAGAGGGTCCTGGCCAGCCCATCCCACGCTGAGCCTCCCTCAGCCTCCCTCCACTTTCACCTCTCCGTGCAGCTCTGCTTCCTCCCACTTCTGCTTTTCAGGCTCTGCTTCCTTCCAGCCAGCGCCCCCCGCCGCCCCCTTACACCGTGGCCTCTCCCTTCCCTCTGCTATCTCCTGATATTCCCACCCATCGACCCCACCCCTGGGCTCCTTCTCCAGCTGGTGCCGAGGGCAGGAAAGGGTAGACTGTGCTGGGCGGGCAAGCAGTCCCTGATGGAGGAAATCGACATTGGGGGCTGGCAGGGAGTGCGGCCAGGCTGGCTCCTCAGAGACCCCCATAGGGAGGTGGAGGCCCACGGCAGCTTGGAGCCCCATCACAGTGGCCTCCACCGGCTGCAAGCCAGGGCTGGCAGCTCTGAGTCTGGGACCTGCGAGGGAAACCACAGGAAAGCCAAGACTGCCTACGTTCCCCGCTCACCAGCTTGAGGCAGGCACGTCTGCCTGGCCCCAGCCTCTGCTGGGTTAGTCATATTTCCTGGGTAGGGTCACTGGCTCTGAACCACTTTTTCCTCCTTCTCGACTTGCCTTTCTCCTTGCCTGAATGCACACATTTGATTTTTTTGTTGCTGTTGTTAAAGCTCAGCTCCCGGGGTGTGGCTGAGGCCGGGAAAGCATTCTTTGCTGTGTCCCGCATGCTGGACGCCTCTCAAATCTACCCTTGCTCAGCTTCTCATTCACCAGATGTTGACTGTCACACAGTCTCGGCCCAGGGTGCTCTGAGGAACAGCAATAAAAATAAGCCTGGTTCTGGCTCAACCCAGGGGCCATCTTGCCTCCATCACATCGTAAGGCCCTGGAGCTAGTCTGGTCCAACTCGCTTGTCCGCTTTCCAGAGGAGAGTACGCTTTCCAGAGGCCCTGAGAGCACAAGTGACTTGCCTGTGATTACACAGGGAGCATGAGACAGAGCAAGGGAAGCTTCCACGCCCTGCGGAATCCGTACAAGAGGATGCAGCGGAGTCCAGAAATCTGGCCCACCTGTCCTGGACACAGTCCAGGCCTGGCCCAGGATTGATCAACAGGCTAGTTAGAGATAAGGCTCAGCCTTCAGGGTCAGGCCCCACCCAGGGGGCAGCAGTGGAACCGAATCAATGCATGTGTTAGAACTTCTGGACCAGAACAAGATAAGTTGAATGTCTTCTTCAAAGAACACAAACTCTAGCTGGCACCTGAGTGTCTCCATGGCCTTAAAAAGAGGGCCTTTTCCTCATGAGAGCCAGAGGTTGGGCAGATAACGTGGCAGAATGGAAAGAGTTGGACAGTTTGGCTACTTACTGGCTCTGCTTCCTCCTGCAAGTGACTTAACTTCCTGGAGCCTCCCTGTGCCCTAACTGTAAAAGGGGCATGAAGACGAAAGTGAAGATTAAATGAAATGGTATAATTAATGAGCAAATTATAGACGCTCAATAAACCTTGATGGCTTTCTCTTGCCAACACTGAATTTACCATGGGACCCCAGCACCTCCCGAGGCAATGCCCCTTCCCTCTCCCTTCACGGTTTAGCAGAGGGAAGGGATGGAAAGTTAAACCCCAGATCATCTCTCCTCGCCCGGCCCTCGCCCTGCCCCCACCTGGCCCCAGCGAGGTTCGTCGACTCTGGTCTGCACTGGTGCAAAACCCGGGTGGCTCTAGGGCTCTGGACTCCGCAGGGCACAAGCATGAATAGGAGTCACTGCTCTCTCTCCACACTGGAGCCTCAAATGGCTAAAAAGGTGGCCCCACCACCACGGGGTGGGTGCGGGGGAGGGGGGGAGACGTTTGCAAACTAACAGCGAAACAAAACAGCAGGTCAGTTAAAAGTGTCTAGGACTCTCTAGCGCCTTGGAACTCTAACAATAACTAACGTTATTAATCACATTATCTGGTAACCAGACTCTAAAAGTTGTTTTTTAACAGACTCATTTTTCCTCCCTCTCCGGTCTCCCCAGCAGGTACGCTCAAGTTGTCCCAAATGGAGGAAGATAAAGCATTTCTTTAGCACTGACTCACCTCCTCCCGCCCCTCCTTACGGGAAACGAGGAGACCTGACTAGACACGCGGCTGCGTCCCTAGGAGAAGGGGGAGCCGGGCACGCAGAGGAGGGGGCCCGCGACCAGCTGAGCCCCTCCGACCCCCACAGGGGGAGCCCAGGCACCGGGTGGTCAGACCCCAAGCGCTACTTGCCTGCCTGCGCCCTGCTGGCTTGCTCCGGCCACTGTCTCTGCCGCCCTGCCCTGCCCTGCCCTGCCCTCCCCTCCCCGCTCCCGCCCCCGACGTGAGCGGCTAAAAGCCGCCCAGAGTGAATCAGAGGGAGGGGCCTGAGCTGGCTGGGGGCGCTGCTGAGCCCGCCCCTCGCAATAGTCGTCTCCCCGCCACGGGGGAGACTCGGCTCTGAAACGAACCTAGAAGTGGGGCGGGTATTCGGGAAACTAACAACAGTACTCTGTGGAAAACTTGGCGAGAGCAAGGCAGTGTTCACAACCCACTCAACTGTTAAGATTTTTGGCTTGGATTAAGCTGTAACAGCTACTCTTCCTTGAGTGCTTACTATGTACTCAGTGCTGTAAACTTGACCTCTTTCAGTCTTCACAACTATTTGTCATTATGCCGCTTAATAGATGAAGTCTCCCGGAGGCTCAGAGAGGGTAGGTAACTTGTCCAGGGTCACACTGCTAGTTCAGTAGCAGAACCAGGATTCTAATCTAGGCTGGTCTGGCCTCAAAGCCGGTGCTAGAACTGGAACTCCTCACCCTTCTCATCGTTTTGTTTTATTATTATTCTTTAATTTTTTTTGGCCGAATTGGGTCTTCGTTGCTGCACACCGGCTTTCTCTAGTTGTGGTGAGCAGTAGCTGTGGCGAGCAGGGGCTACTCTTCCTTGCGGTGCACATGCTTCTCACTGCCGTGGCTTCTCTTGTTGCGGAGCACGGGCTCCAGGCGTGCGGGCTTCAGTAGTTGTAGCACACGGGCTTAGTCGCTCCGCGGCATGTGGGATCTTCCCAGACCAGGGATCAAACCCACGTCCCCTGCACTGGCAGGCGGATTCTTAACCACTGCACCACCAAGGAAGTCCCACCCCTCTTGTCTTTATTGAGAGAGAAACAGGCCAGCCAGTGTCTGCGCCCAGAGGCTAGGCCTTCCGGAAGTGAGGACAGCAAGTGGTCCACACTTCCATTTTTGCTTCTGAATGGAGACAGCCCTGCAGAGCAGGCAAACCCCGGCAAATGTCAGCTGACAAGAGGCATCAGGATGAGCACATGGCCCCTTGATGCAGTGGTAAGAGGACTTTTCCTTTCTTGGGAAGCAGCTTGGAAAATTCCAACGAGCATGACTTTCTCCAAGGCCCACTGATGGGGCCTGGGGTAAGGGAAGCAATTCAAAGCCTGGTTCTACCCCTTTCCATCTGGGCAACACTGAGCGACTACACTCCATTCCTGAGTAATGCTTAGAAACCACCCCACGTGTCCACCCTCCTCTGACCAACTGGTCACCTACAGACTCAGCCTAAATATCCCTCCTCGAAATGTGCAGTAATCCCTGACCTCCTCCTTAGTCCTCCCTGGGTGCTCTGGGCATCAGGCCACTGGGCCATCTGAGTCTTCAGACTCCGTGGGAAAACTTTTCAGCCATACCCTGGGAGCAAAGATGGAATTATATCCATGGGCCACCTAGTCAACCCCTGGCCCGCTTCTGGACAGCTGAGCCCCACCAAGACCCTACTAGGCATAGTGTATGCTATGCTACGCTATGCTAGACAGAGCATTTCCATTTTCTGCATTTTTAAGGTAAAATTTACAGTGAAAATCACAAATCGTTGTGCATTTGAATGAGTCTTCACATATGCAAACACCCATACAACCCACATCCCTACCAAGATATAAAACACTTCTACCACCCAGGAAAGTTCCCTCACCACCCCTTTCTCTCATCTGCCATGTGTGCCTTCCCCATCACACTGTTAGTTCCTCCAGCCCAGGGACCATATCAGGTCATCCTTGTGACCCCAGCACCCAGCAGAGCATTCAGCAGGTAAGAGACACTCCAAAAAAAAAATTTTTTTTTTTTTTTTTTACTGAATTAACAGGGAGCAAAATCCTCAAATTCTAGCAATGCCCTAGCCTCTGTCACCTTGGGAAAGTCACTTAAACCTTCTGAACCACAGGTTCCTCACATGTGAAGCAAGGACAATTACCCCAGCCCTCCTACCTTGAGGGATTGTGGGGATCCAATGAGATGACCTATGGGAGTCTCTTTGAAAAGAATAAAGGCCTAGACACGTGCAGGCTGCCATTACCATTATTATTAATAAACTCCTACTTCTAAAACAAACATGTGGCTAAAATAAACCAGGAGAGGAAGGCATCGGAGACTGACATCCAGGCTTTGGCTACTTGGGCTCTGGCCAAGGTCTGCAGCCGCCCAAGATGGCCAGTTTTCTGGTTCTGTGCCCATAGACCCAGGCTGTGGGCTGATTTCCGGGGCTAAGAATTTCCTGAAATTGCAAAGGATTCTCCCTAAGTGAGTTCCCAACCTGGCTTCTCTAACTACCCTGCCATATGGCCCTCTCTGAGCCTGCTTCCCATCTGTAAAATGCAGCACTAGACGAGGAGTCCCTTCTGGCTCCTCTGACTCCAATCCAGAGGGGCACATCAGGCTGACCTGTTGCATTTCCTTAGCCTGGGCGGGGCGGGTCAGTGGCGGGATGGTAGGGATCTGTTGCAATACCTGAAAATTCCAATATCACAGCTCCCCCAGAATACTCCTTTGAAGGCACTAACTCAGAACGCTGCTAGACTTTTTTTTTTAATGAATTTGTTTTATTTTACTTCATTTATTTTTGGCTTCATTGGGTCTTCGTAGCTGTGCACAGGCTTTCTCTAGTTGCAGCGAGCAGGGGCTGCTCTTTGTTGCAGTGCAAGGGCTTCTCATTGCGGTGGCTTCTCTTGTTGTGGAGCATGGGCTCTAGGTGTGCAGGCTTCAGTAGTCGTGGCTTGCGGGCTCTAGAGTGCAGGCTCAGTAGTTGTGGCGCACGGGCTTAGTTGCTCTGCAGCACGTGGGATCTTCCCAGACCACGGCTCGAACCCATGTCCCCTGCATTGGCAGGCCGATTCTTAACCACTGCTCCACCAGGAGAGCCCACTGCTAGGCTTTAAATTTGATCTGCAGTGAATTTTTCTAGATCATTTCAGCTTCTCTGAGGAAGAGCTGGGGGTCTGGATGGCCATATTTTCTGAGTAAAGCTCATGATTACAAAGTTTCTTTTCAATCACTGCTGGGTGCTCAGAGGCGTCCTGGACGGTGACACCCCAGAATTCCTTGGTGACCTGTTGGGAAAATAGGACTGTCCAGTACAGCATGAATGAGTGGGCCAGGAGAAGCTCTGGTGGAGCATTGTGGTGGCGGGGAGGGTACCGAGTGACTGGGGCAGGAGGGACTGGTCCCCAGGGAGGACGCAAGAGGACAGGTTTACCCCCTCAAGGCCAGGGTCACATTGGGTCCTCATGCCATTGTAAGTTCATGATAAGAGCTAACACTCTTGAGTGTTGACACTATATGCCAGGCACTGTCCTTCATATGATTTTCTCATTTAATCCTCCCATTTGCCCTCTAAAGTAGATCCTCTTATTATCCTCATTTTACAGGTGAGAAAATGGAGGCCAAGTGGGGTCAAAATAACGTGCTCCGGGACTCCCTTAGTAAATGCAGAGCGAGGTGGTTGGACCCCCGGCCTCCCCTCCCAACTATCACTGCACATCACTGCTCTCCCGCCTCCTCTCCCAAGGCCCATCCTGCTCTCGGCGTTGAATGCTAGTGCCAGCTCTGAGTCCTTCACACATAAGGGGCTACCCCTGCTCATCCTCTAGATACTGGGATTTAAAATTTTTTTTTAAAAGTTTTATTTATAAAAATAGTACAGGGCTTCCCTGTTGGTGCAGTGGTTGAGAGTCCGCCTGCCGATGTAGGGGACGCGGGTTCGTGCCCCGGTCTGGGAAGATCCCACATGCCGCTGGGCCCGTGGGCCATGGCCGCTGGGCCTGCGTGTCCGGAGCCTGTGTTCTGCAACGGGAGAGGCCACAGCGGTGAGAGGCCAGTGTACCGCAAAAAAAAAATAAATAAATAAAAAAATAGTAGAGTACTGATACATGCTACAACCTGAATTTTTAAAATACCATGCTAAGTGAAAGAAGCCAGACACAAAAGACCACATATATGATTTCATTTATGTGAAATGTCCAGAACAGGCAAATCTGTAGAAACAGGATGTAGATTAGTGGTTGCCTAGGGTCCGAGGGGATGAGGACTTTAAACGGTGACTGCTAATCAGTACAGGTTTCTTTTGGGGGTGATGAAAATGTTCTCAAATTAGTTTGTGGTGACAATTGCACAACTGAGAATATATTAAAAAACACTGAATTGCACATTCAGTAAGGCTGTCAACAAATGAAAGGGCTCTGTAACCTATAAATAGTTAAGTCCTGGCTCGACCCATTTGCACCCCACTTAAAAAAATTGTATAGAGAGGTTCCACGTACCTACGACCCAGCTTCTCCTAATGGGACATCTTACTTAACTACAGTACGTGTAACTTCCCCTTTAAAGTGTGGCTCCTGAAGGCCCAGCACCTTTTCTCCAGTGCTTCAGAGTTCAGATAACACCTCACCCATGCCCGGGGCTTTACAGTTTACAAAACACCCCCTCCACACACAGCCCCCACCCCCCGACTTGATCCTCAAAGCAAACCCGTGGGCCAGTGTCGCCCCATTTCTTGGTTTTCGTGGTCAGAAGAGTCCTTTTCCCTCCCTGGCCTCCTTCTGTAGGGTTGCTAAATTTGACAAATAAAAATGCTATCTGGGGCTTCCCTGGTGGCGCAGTGGTTGAGAGTCCGCCTGCCAATGCAGGGGTACACGGGTTCGTGCCCCGGTCTGGGAAAATCCCACATGCCGCGGAGCGGCTGGGCCCGTGAGCGATGGCCGCTGAGCTTGCGCATCCGGAGCCTGTGCTCCGCAACGGGAGAGGCCACCACAGTGAGAGGCCCGCGTACAGCAAAAAATAAAAAATAAAAATAAATAAATAAATAATTTAAAAAATGTTATCTGTCAGCTCTAGAGGGTAATCACCTCTAATGTGTCCAGCCAGTCCTGGGCTGGTCTGGTCATCATTTTGAGACACCATTGATCGCAGACTCTTAAGAACTGAAAGGGCCCTGGACTGTCGCCTAGTCCAGCCTTGCCCAGCAGGCCTGGGCTGGGCCTCCCAGGCCAAGTCCTCACTCTGGCT
>NW_006798559.1:140672-144175 GCF_000442215.2 Lipotes vexillifer | reverse complement strand
CCTACCTTCCTACGCGGCCAGAGCGCGCCCATCTTTGTGCCTCAGTTTAGCATCTAGCGTCTTGTCCTCCAGGCGCCGGCATATACATCGCGGGGGCGGCGGACCGGGGTAAGGGCCAGGGGGAGCTCGGCTGGAGTTGCGACACCGCGCCATGTCTACTGTCCAGATCCAGGGCACGCGGGAAAAAGTCGGAATAGGAATGGTACCACGCCGGGCCCAGGTGTGACCCCCGACCTGCGGCCCCACCCAGGCCCGAACTACAAATCCCAGCAAGAATGGGCCGCGGGGCGGGACCTCGGGAGCGGTGGCCTGCGATCCCGGCGCCAAGCCCGGGACCAGTGGGCCCTCGGGGGAGAGATCAGAAGGACAGAGACGCCACAGCGGACCTCGAAACACACTCACAGACACACAAACACACAGACACAAACGCGCGCACCGGCCGCGTTTGTCCCTCCCCCACGAACTACAGATCCCAGCAGGCAGTGGGTGCAGGGCGGGGCCTCGGGGAGGGTGGCGCTCACGACCGGAAGCCAGCGTCTGGCGAGGTGGGCTTACCAGTGCGGGGTGCGGGCTCCCCTGCCGTTGGGAAGAGGGCCCTTCTCTCCCCGCAGCCTGGCTCCCTGACCCCGCACACACTGCTCCACCGTGGGGTCGCCGGCCCGAGCACTTCTCAGCGATCCAGAGCCCCGCCCTCCCTACTAGGCTGGGACTGCCGGGGAAGGGGATGGCCGGTGGACGCTTGGGCCAGCTGCCTTGGAGGGACGCAGAGTCTGCCTCCTTGACCCTCTCCTCCATCGCCTGGAGCGAACTCCCTTTTCCTGGAGCGAGGAGCAGCCCGGACCTTGAGGCAGGACTAAGCCTGTTGGGGTCTCTGTGTGGCCTGCAGGTCTCCTGGAGAAGCCCAGGGAAGGCCAGGGTCCTTCGAGTTCTGGGGTATAGGTCAGGATGTTCGGTCCACGCTCTCTGACCGCTCTCAGCGCCCTGTGCCCAGGCGTCAGCTTTATATGGCAGAGCCAGATAATAATGAGGCGCTGACCGGAAGTAATAACCAGGGCACTCTCATTCAGTATGCTGGCTCTCAAAGTGCTCACACCTCAGCGTCAAGCGCCAGAACTCTTGTCCTAACTTCCCAGGTAGCGTAAGTATCCACTGAGACACTACAGCAGGGACTTACCCAAGCCCTTCAGTGCCAGTCAGGAGCTCAAGGGTCCAGCCTGTCTGGTGGGATGAGCAGTGCTGAGGCCCCACTTCACCCACGTTCCGGGGCCAGGGCAGTCTCTCTCCTGAAGCCTCTTCTCAGCTGATTTCTGGCTCCCAAGTGAGGATTCAGGTTACACCTGTATCAGGAGCAGTGACACCACAGTGGCCAGCAACACATTGGACTTTCTGTCTCCAACCCCATTTTCAGAGTTTACATTTTCTGATCTGGCCATATACTGCTGTGACCCTGATCATCAAGGTAGGTAGGAAAATACTTAGTTTATGACGGTATAGCCACGACCCTGTAATGTCAGTGAGAGTTTATTCTTCTGTAGTTGGGTGGAGACCAGCTGCTTCCTAGACATATTCCTAAATTTAATCTTGGAAAAATTAGAAACAACACTAGAAAGGATATTTAAGGTAGAACGCCCAGATTCCCTTTGGTAACTGGAGTAGGGGTCATATGTACTGGTTAGGTGGTCTCTAAGCAAGTCCATTGCTGCCTGGGAAGTTCTCAAAGGCTTGGTTTTCCAAGTATTTCTGTTAAGACTGAAAACAGTGGGGAAGGGTGGTTGGGGGGATAGATTGGGAGATTGGGATTGACATGTACACACTGGTATAGGAAAAGAATTTGAAAAGGAACAGATATATATGTATAACTGACTCACTTTGCTGTACCTGAAATTAATACAACATTGTTAATCAACTATACTCCAATATTAAATTAAAATTAAAAAAAAAAAAGACTGAAAGCATTTTTGCCCCTTTCCTGTTTGCCCATTTCTGTTCCTTAAAAGAACCTAATTACAGGAGTGAGTTCACTAAGCAATTGAAACTAACTCCTGACTTATGCTCTAACCTGTTGAGTCTTTTCCTAGATAAAAGGAAGTAAGAATAAAGAATTAAGCAGTTAAAAAATGACTAGCTCTCTCTTCTCAATTGCCCCTTTAGCAATCCTGCGGGCAGATCATGCAGGCAAGATTACACCTTAAGAGTCAACCAGTCTGCACTCAGTGGAGAATGATGTAGAAGCCAACCTCCTGCTTTGATGATTCACTGAGATTCTTCCCCCTCATTTTTCCCTTTAAAAACTGTCATGGCTGAGCAGAATCTTTGGAGTTGGTCTCTGGACACGAGTCTACTTTCTCCCCAGGTTGCCCACTCTTCTGGTTAAAGCACCTTTCCTTTCTACTGACACTTGCCTCTCGAATTATTGGCTTCTGAATAGGGAGCAGCCAAACCTGGGTTCAGTAACTAGACAACCAGCTTTTTGTTAAGTAGCCCCTCTGCCCCTAGAGACGAGAGATAGTTACCATAGAAACTTGGAGACAGCCCTTGCCCCATCAGTGCACTCTTTATAAGAGCCCATTCTCTCCTGCATTCCAGGACTTAGCACCAGACTCTTGAATCAGTAAGAGCCTGTGTGACTTGCCCAAGGTTACGCCAAAGCCATTTAATGCCTATCCCTGCTTCCTGAAGATCCAGCCAGCAGGGTGCAGTTAAAGTAACAGGGCAGTGTTATGAAGTAATGACAGAAAATGTGTCTAAGGGTAAGGTGCACCAAAAGTTGGGTTCTTTCCCCCTCAGGGCCTTGGGAGCGACTCGGGAACATACATATTCTATACTTGAAAGTACCTGCACCTATACGGGTTACACATCCTGAGGCAACAGCAAGATTCCCATTTTGGGAGAGATAGCCTTAGCGCATGAATGCTTTCAATAAAAGTTTGTTTAAACTGGCATTTAAAAACCATAAACAAATTCATTGTTTTAGTAACACCTTCCACCTATAGTGGAATTATAGTTGAAGTTATCTTTAAGGTTTTGAATACTGTTTGTACATATTTTTCTAATCTTTCATTTGTGTAAGACTTCACAGAATTCTGCTGACTTTTTCTTGCACCGACAACTGGATGAAGCCCTTGTCGGTGCTCCTGCAGGCCACCCTTTCCTCTGGCAGCCAGTCTACGGGGTGAGGGACAGGCCTCCAGGCTTCTTCTCACCACCAGGGGCCGCCCTTTGCGGTGGAACAACCGCTCAGGTCCGTAGAGCAGCAGGGACGACGGGGTGGGAGGCACTGAGGGCTTTGGTCTTGTGTACATAATTAGATGGCTCTGGCCCAAGGCCCAGCATCCATCTCCACTCTGGTCTCAGCTTTTCCGTTGGTAAAGGTGGGGAGGGTGATCTCAGGGCTCTCCACACCTATCAAGGAAGGATGTGCAGACGAAGACACATCCGTGAGTGGCAGCGCCAGGTCTCTCCTAGGGGGAAGGTAGAAGGCAGGCCAGTTGTCCACACTCTTT